>NC_136067.1:2095785315-2096355118 GCF_964261635.1 Lissotriton helveticus
TACCTACTTTGACCACGCCATGATTTTAGGATGATGCGTAAAAAACAAGGCCAAATCCCAAAAGCAGTGGTAAGAAGCATTTGCAATGCAATAGGTCTTCCATTTGTGAGATTTTGACCTAGTGGCATTGTAAATGACGATGCATTTATTTGTGTGTTTAAAAAACACCTGCAAAAATAAAAGGTATTGTCGTCTACAATACCAATGGGTCAAAGTTTCTAAAATGCGAGACCTATTGCATTGCAAATGCTTGTTAATTCCTGGAGCGTCAAACGATCTGTTGATATTGGACTAATCACCCTTCTGCTTCTAGGGGAGTTGGTGGGTTCGTCCGGAAAAATCACTGAGCGTTGGATTGTCAATCCCCAGCTGAGGAGGTGCTTATTGAATTATCCAGCGCGGTGAGCGCTTTGCCGTTTACGCTCTTTTACTTTAGGACAAAACGTGTGTTGGGCTCTTTGCTTTTCTAGCCAGGAGGAGCGTGTGTATGCTCTGTTCCCTGATCAGTGCGCGTGGAGAGTGCTATTAGAGCCACAGAGGTGGAGAGAGAGCTCCTGGTGCAAGTCGCATTCCGACCTGGCACCGCAGTGCGAGTCTGCTTCCAGCGCTTGCGGAGCGCTGCAGGATTCCCTGTGTTTTTATTGTCCGCGGCACTTAGGATAAATGCCAACTACTGGTCATTGTATGAGGGGTCCGAGGAGGACCTGTGGCGTCTCAGATGGAGTGTCGGAGCGGAGTACAGAATGCCAGAACACCCCTGATGAAGGACGCTCTGTCCGAAATGCATTGGGTGACGATGAACTTACCATAAACAAAATGTGAAATATGAAAATGTTCTACTATGATGAGATGATCAAGCATATTCATGTGAAAACAACATGGAATAAAAGATGAAGCAATCCATCACAGCATTGATCTGAACTTTATTGGAATAATATTTGATAAAACGATATTCGTTTCATACAGGTTGTGCTCAGGGAGTTGACACTTATCCTAAGTGCCGCGGACAATAATTGGATTTCAACACCTTCTGTCAGGGGGTGATACCTCTGAAGCACACCACAGCTTATTCACTTTGATCTCAAAGCGGCAGTGCGCAATCCGAACCCTTTCTTGAATTCACTGTGTTTTTGGCATTAGGAGGGGGAGTGGCTGTGGAAAAAGTGCTCTCCCCGTCCCTTTCACGATGGCGACCTGCGAGTGTTGAACAAAAGACGCGCCCAGAGGAGAAGCGCCGGCCGCCCTGTGTAAACCCCCTCGAGGAGCCCCACAGCTGGCCTGGAGGGTTGGCTTCCAGCGGCGATTCAAGGATTCCCTTAAGCGGCACGCCCAGGTTCCTCTGGCAGACGGGACCATGGCTCGGAGGAGTTCCGATCAGTGTTGGCAGATTGGGCTATTTCTCACACAAATGGGCGACATTTTTCACATTTGTGCAGGGAAAACCCATACCTGGCGCAGGGCTTCCTTTTTGGGTGGATATAAGCCCACTGTGTGCAAAATACTGGCAGGGTGGGGCGGCACCGACCACAACGACTCCATGGCGGACGCCTACCACAGCGGTGCTGTGCACACTGCAAGCATGAGTGACCTACGTGACCCGGCCCGTGATGAACATGATAGTCGACAAATGACCAGCAGCTGTTGTGTCGTCTGGGGGGTGCGTGTCCTTAGCGTAGGGCTAGAGGACACAATGGGGTGCTTGCTCCGTGAACCAGACTATGGGGCCTTACAATAACCACTCGGACACCTGGTATGCTTTTAGGTCACCTCGCCGTCGCCAACTGGCGTACGTGCGTGCGTAGACCATATTTATTAGGCCAGGTCACATGGGAGTGACGTACGACGCCTGTTACGCCACAGGCTGAAACATAACATTCCTCCCCAACAAATATGAACACAAAAATGGCAGTGGAAGTCTCTTCGGATGTACCTCACAGTCTATCAGTTTCAACTTTGCGCAACTGATGCTGAGCATATATACACATGAACAGTCTTATGTAAAGTAGTCTCTCAGGCGACTGGATAGCACCGGATTCCTTCGCAGCTGATGTTGGGATATACCCCGACTCTGGGTCTCACCGACACCGGCAGGGGATGGCGCTTCACCAGTCTGGAGTTCCGGACCACGGCCACTGCTGTCTAGGCGCTCGTTCTCCACTCTGTCTTGCTGATTTGTCACTCCATCAGGGGACTCCAGGCTCTCAGGGGGAAACGACATGTCCATCAGCTCCTGGGAGCCAGCGTCTTCTCTAATCGGGGAACAAGGACTTTCTCCAGATGTTGCTTGGGAGACCGTGACCCCACCAGAGTGGTACTTCTTGAAGTGGGACACATTGCGAGTCACAGTTTCTCTCCCTCTGGTAGCAATGACTCTGGTGCCCTTAACATTAACCACTGTCTATGGGTCCATCTTATAGGGTAGTCTGAACTTCCTACTCGTGGCGCGATTCTTTAGTCGTACAATATCTCTTCTGACGATCTGGGGCACTTTTGCTCTTCTCCGTTGGCTGACTTGTGCAAGACTTTTCCGGCGCCTGGCATCAGCTTGGCAGTCATCAGGAGGCTCTGGTCGCCACTGCGGATGGTGGGGTATGGAGTCCGTGACTACGCGGCCCATGAGGTTGTGGTGTGGGGTGTTTGACGATAGCTCCTTAAAAACGTGAAGATAGCCATTTCAATAGATTGCCCCTTGTCGTGGGAAATCTGAATCACTTTGTTTAGTGTTCGCATAAATCTTTCCACTTTGCCATTCGCTTGTGGCCATCTGGGGGGTGATTCGGCGATGTTGAATGCCCAAGGCACTTAGATAGTTGGCTAGCTCTTGGCCTTGAAATGGAGGGCCATTGTCTGTCTTCAACTCACGCATCAGCCCATGCGCAGCCATGATCTTCTCCAGTTTAGGAGTTATTCCAGTGGCGCTGGGTGTGGATATGATTTCCACTTCCGGATACTTGGAGTGGTCGTCAATGGCCACCATTGTGTGGCGGCCATCGGGAAGGCTGCCAAAGTCGAGACTGACACACGCCCAGGGAGATTTTGGCCGGGGTTCCACCAGGATCGGGGCTGGTCGCGGGGCGTCTCTCGTTACTTGACAGGCAGCGCAGGACCAAACTGTGTCCTCGACTAGGTCCTCCATCAATGGAAACCATACCTTGGTTCGGAGACGAGATTTGGTTTTGACCATGCCTTGATGGCCTACATGAGCCAGTTGGACCACTTGGGCTGTTAAGTACGATGGTATCACCAGCCAGTGTCCTCGTAGCAGGCACCCAGTGTTATCTTCATTAAGCTCCTCTCGTACGTGGTATAGGCTATCCATAATGCGCTGCGCATCCATGGTCAGTATCTTCCATTCCTCCTTGGCTTTGTGCCAATTTCTGCTTCGCAATGCAGTTCTAGCCCTGTGCAGGCAGTCATCCCTCCTGGTGGCTTCTGCGAGGCTCTCCATGGATATTGGTATGGGGCATGACCGAGCCGTGACACACCGTACATATTCTTCAGTGTCGGCTGCGTCTTCCATTTCCTCCCGTGTGGCCGCTCGAGAATGTCGCGACAGATAGTCTGCGGGATTTCGAGACCCGGGCTGGTATTCTACTTTGCAATTATAGTTTTGGAGTTGTAGCATCCACTTTTCGATTCGCGGCGGGGGCTTTGTGGATTTCCCCGAGAATAAAGCGACCAGCGGTTTGTGGTCAGTTGCAACTACAAAGGGATTTCCGTAGACGTACAGGTGGAAGTGGCGGAACCCCCAGAGGATGGCTATCGCCTCTTTCTCGATTTGGGAGTATCTCTGCTCCGTTTTCGTGAGGGACCGGCTGGCGAAGGCCACTGGGGCCCAATCCTTCTCAGCATGCTGCCATTGCATTAACACCGCCCCTAGTCCCATGGGACCAGCGTCCACAGCCACGAGGGTTAGTTTCCGGGGGTCGAAAAAGGCAAGTGTGGTGGCTTTTGAGAGCCCCTCTTTGATCTCTTGAAACGCTTTGCCCTGTTTCGGACCCCATTTCCAGGGAGTGGCATCAATGTTAAGCTCTCTCAGTGGCAAAGTCAAGTTGGCCAGGTCTCGAATGAACCTCCCACAATAATTCACCATTCCAAGGAAACTTCGGACTTCCGTGATGGTGGTGGGGGGAGCAGCCTCTTTAATATCCTTCACTTTCTCTAGATCCGGGTTCACACTCTCTATTGAAAAGGTGTATCCGAAGAATTGTAGTTTCCACTTTGAGAACTCACACTTTTCTCGATGCAGGGTAAGTCCCGCATCCCGCAGTCGCCGTAGCACTTGGGTCAGCCGGCTGTTGTGCTTCGGGATGGTTCTTGCGTTTATCATAATGTCATCACTGACATTGATTACCACTGGGATGTCCTCAATGAGTTCCTATATCATGTTTTGAAACACTTCCGCCGCGCTGGATACCCCAAAGCTCAGGCGGGTGTATCTCCAGAGCCCCATGTGTGTTGAGAATGTGGTAATATTGCGGGAGGCCTCGTCTAGTACCAGTTGGTGGTAGCCTGATCGTAAGTCCAATTTGGAGAACCAGCTCGCTCCTGCCATCTCCCCTATTAGGTCATCGATGGTAGGGGTTATGTGGCGTTCCCGCTTGATGGCGGCATTGGGAAGCCGCATGTCCACTCAGATCCGCACCGCGCCCGGCTGTTTGGGTTTCCGCGTGACCACTATTGGCGAAACCCAGGGGGTAGGACCTGTCACTTTCTCTATTATCCCCGCTGTCTCAAGTTACTTGAGCTCCTCTTCAACCAGCGGTCGCTGGTGGAACGCTATGCGTTGGTGCCTCAGAGGGAGGAGGTGTGGCGCCGCGGCCAGGGCGACTGACGCTGGAATCTGGGGATCACGGTTCGATCCCCGGCTCCGGCGGCAGGTTAGCCCAGCACCATGTGACTCTGGGCAATAGCTTGCTTAATCTTCCCGACGGCCCCCAGCGCCTAGAGACCCTTACGGGTGATTGTGCGCTTTACAAATGTGGATTATAGCTACTGGTTGGACAGTATGATCGATGTGAAGATGCACCTCTTTTCCACGGAATTTTCCAATTCCTTTGAATACTTCTGAGAATTCCGTCAGTAGTTGTTGAATGGACTCTTGATGGACGCCAAAAGTGAAAGTCACCACTCCTAAGTCTTCAACCGCCCGGCATCCTAGCAGCATGCCTTGACCATCCTCTGACACACAGACGTTGGTGGTGATGGACCATTCTCCATGTGAGATGGATGTCTTGAACTTCCCTCTGATCTTTAGAGGTGTGTCTTGTCCATAGGCAAACACGGTAATAGCCGATGGGAGTAATGCTGGCGGATATTGATGGTCACCCCGGTATCCACCACTGCCATGACGTCCTACCCTGATGCCAACCTGAGGTAAGTGTCGGGCCCTTCGAGTGGTGGTGCCAATCATGTGCACCTTGTGCACTGTCCGGTCTTCCTCCTCGTCATCGTCCATATCACTTTGGCTTGGGTCCCCTTCTGGCACTGCGCTGACTACCTGTCTAGGCTTGCGGTATTTCTTCGATCGGCAGACCTTTTCAAAGTGGTTGAAACGTCCGCAACCCGAACACCGTTTCCCTTTTGCTAGACACTCCGCCGCCGGAAGTGGTGAACCTCCGCAATACCCACAGGACTTTGGTTAACCAGCCGTAGCTGCTCAAGCTCCCTTCTTGGTCCACTTTGTCTGGGACTTTACAGTCACTTTGTTGACCGGTTCAGCTTTCACTGGTGCCTGGAGCGCTGCCTCCATGTGGGCTGCTCGAGCCTTCGACAGCTCCTTGGTGCGCTCCAGGGTTAGTATATCAGCCAATGACTTGCCGGATTCTTCCAAGATTCATTCCCTCAACTTAGCGGATGCACAGCCTTGAATGATCTGGCCGCGGATTTCTTCTGTGGTGTCAGCCAATCCGCACGTGGACGCTAGGTTTTTGAGGCGTGCATGGTACGTGTCTAGCGACTCCTCGGTTAACTGTCTTGCCTGCCGGAATATAAATCTCTTGTAGTCCTGGTTGGCAATGGGCTTGAAGTGTGCATTCAGAGCATTTATTAACGTGTGGTGGTTCTTCGGGGTGACTTCCACCAGTGTTTTAGCTATGTTGTGGATATCCTTGCCTCCCAGGTGAAGAACCATGGCCCTTTTCTGATTTTTGTGTCCCTTTGTGGCTTCAAAGAATATTAACAGGTGATCCACCCAGTCCTACCACTTGGGTGCAAGTGACGAGGGTGAGCCCTCCACCACAAACGGTTCTATTCGGGGTATAGTGGCCATGTCAGGGGCAGAGATGTGTGACTGGTTGTGTGGCAACTGTGGTACTGTCTCTCTGCCTTATTCCTCCGGGCTGGCCCTCTAGAGAACCCCTCCTGATAGTGTCCGTATTGATTTGGTGGAGCCAATGCTTGATGGCTCAGTGGTGACCTAGTTTGCCGGTGGTGGTGAGTATTTCCCCTTGGTGGCTAGTGTTTCTTGACTGTGGTGCACGTGCTGCCTCCTGTGTGGGCCTCTATGTTCTCCTCCCATGTTACTGGGCCTGTGGGTATGCTTTCCCCACCTTGCCCGACTTCCGTGTTGCCCACGTGGTGATTGGGTCTGGAGGCCAGGCTCAGGGTGAGCAACACAGCACTTGGGGACTTTGCGTGGGGACGGATGGTAGCAGGGGCCTCTCGCACCTCTCCCTCTTGCTGGACCCAGGTCAGGGAGCACGCGCCCCCTGGGCGAAACACTGCGATGGCAGAGGCCGATGCATGGCCGAAGCGGGGCCGTTCCTTCGCGGGCCGACGCGCCTCACCTCACGCGCGCTGCCGCGACTTCGGGCTTTCTTCTCGTGCCGATGCACGAACCAGCCACACAGCGTGCCGGACGCCGGGGCACGAGCGCCGCGAGCCGATGGCAGAGCTTGCGGCCGCCCCTCAGCAGGATAGGCGACACGCAGCGAGGGTACGCCCACCCTCGTCGCCAGCTGTTGTGTCGTCTGGGGGTGCGTGTCCTTAGCGTAGGGCTAGAGGACACGATGGGGTGTTTGCTCCGTGAGCCAGACTAGGGGGCCTTACAATAACCACTCGGACACCTGGTATGCTTTTAGGTCACCTCGCCGTCGCCAACTGGCATACGTGCGTGCGTAGACCATATTTAATAGGCCAGGTCACATGGGAGTGACGTACGATGCCTGTTATGCCACAGGCTGAAACACAACAGCAGCTCCCACTCACACACACACGTGAGGGTGCTGCACGTGTAAATTGTAAGTGCAAGCGCAGCTGCTGCCAGTTGCACATGTGCAGCGATGCATACCCACCCTAGCTTAGTAGTGTGTGGAGCGGGCCGCGGTCTATATGTGGGTCCCCAGGGCCGTCCATCTTGCAGCGCGCAAAAGCGCTTCCAATGACGGCCCTGGACATAATTTTTTGCCAGCCTCCACCCGGTGCTTTATAATACAGGCTGACCGCGTGCTCCCTCTTTCAGCGCGCGGGTGGTGGACGAATTGACTGACTGGAGGACGCGCGTCTCATTTTCACCATCGACGGACAGGCGGTGTGATCGCCCACGGACCGCAGCAGGCAGATTTGCTCCTCTCAATCTCTGGATCCGGTGAGGTGAAGGAATTACTGCTTGCTGCGAGTCAGTCAACACACACAGTCCAATGTCCTCCTGTCCTTATCATTTACTCGCCGAGTGAGTCCCACTCTGAGTACCCCGATCGGGCAGAGTCTCACTCACTGCACTGGACGGTCATGGAGTGTTGAGTTAGTAGTCAGGCACGCTCACCCCACCCACGTCGAGTCGGGCTCGGAAGCTGTTTGCACTGGGCTGGCCTGGGCTGGCTGGCCTGTGTGCTGCTCTGGGCCCATGGGCGCGGTCCAGCCTCAGCCTTTCCTGGCCTTGAGAGTAGATGCCTTCTTCAACTTGAGGACGCCAGGACGGTTGGCTGAGTGGACTAGAGACCCACCACTGCTGGTGAGAAGCACGCCCCCTGCCCTAATCTAATGAAGTGACATTCAATTTTTACCTCTCTGTCCAGGCTCCATGTACAGCAGCAGTAGGAACTGGTCTAGGTTGAAATTTATGCTACAGAGGGTGTGTGTTCACTGACCCATGCGTCATTCCTGGCCGGGTGAAGGTGCATTCAGCGTGTGTGTTCACTGACCCATGCATCGTTCCTGGTCGGGTGAAGGTGCATCCAGGGTGTATGTTCATTGACCCATGCGTCGTTCCTGGCCGGGTGAAGGTGCATTCAGGGAGTGTTCACTGACCCATACGTCGTTCCTGGCTGGGTGAAGGTGCATTCAGGGTGTGTGTTCACTGACCCATCGTTCCCGGCCGGGTGAAGGTGCATCCAGGGTGTATGTTCATAGACCCATGCGTCGTTCCTGGCCGGGTGAAGGTGCATCCTGGGTGTGTGTTCACTGACCCATATGTCGTTCCTGGCCGGGTGAAGGCCCATCCAGGGTGTGTCTTCACTGACCCATATATCGTTCCTGGCCGGGTGAAGGCGCATCCAGTGTGTGTGTTCACTGACCCGTGCGTCGTTCCTGGCCGGGTGAAGGCGCATCCAGGGTGTGTGTTCACTGACCCATGTGTCGTTTCTGGTCGGGTGAAGGTGCATCCAGGGTGTGTGTTCAGTGACCCGTGCATCGATCGTGGCCGGGTGAAGGTGCATCCAGGGTGTGTGTTCACTGACCCGTGCGTCGATCCTGGCCGGGTGAAGGTGCATCCAGGGTGTTTGTTCACTGACCCATGCGTCATTCCTGGCCGGGTGAAGGCACATCCATGGTGTGTGTTCACAGACCCATGTGCCGTTCCTGGCCGGGTGAAGGTGCATCCAGGGTGTGTGTTCACTGACCCATGTGTCCTTTCTGGCGGGTGAAGGCGCATCCAGGGTGTGTGTTCACTGACCCATACGTCGATCCTGGCCGGATGAAGGTGCATCCAGGGTGTGTGTTCACTGACCTATGCGTCGTTCCTGTCCGGGTGAAGGCGCATCCAGGGTTTGTGTTCACTGACCCATGCGTCGATCCTGGGTGGGTGAAGGTGCATCCAGGGTGTGTGTAGACTGACCCATTCGTCGTTCCTGGCCAGGTGAAGGTGCATCCAGGGTGTGTGTTCACTGACCCATGCATCGTTCCTGGCCGAGGGGGAAGGCGCATCCAGGGTGTGGGTTCATTGACCCATGGGTCTTTCCAGTCCGGGTGAAGGCGCATCCAGGGTGTGTGTTCACTGACCCATACATCAATCCTGGCCGGGTGAAGGCGCATCCAGGGTGTGTGTTCACTGACCCATGCGCCGTTCCAGGCCAGGTGAAGGCGCATCCAGGGGGTGTGTTCACTAACCCATGCATCGTTCCTGGCCGGGTGAAGGTGCATCCAGGGTGTGTGTTCACTGACCCATGCGTCCTTCCTGGCCGGGTGAAGGTGCATCCAGGGTGTGTGTTCACTGACCCATGCGCCGATCCTGGCCGGGTGAAGGTGCAACCAGGGTGTGTGTTCACTGACCCATGCGTCGTTCCTGTCCGGGTGAAGGCGCATCCAGGGTGTGTTTACTGACCCATGCGTCGATCCTGGGTGGGGGAAGGTGCATCCAGGGTGTGTGTTCACTGACCCATTTGTCATTCCTGGCCTGGTGAAGGTGCATCCAGGGTGTGTGTTCACTGACCCATGCATCCTTCCTGGCCGCGTGAAGGCGCATCGAGGGTGTGTGTTCACTGACCCATGCGCCGATCCTGGCTGGGTGAAGGTGCAACCAGGGTGTGTGTTCACTGACCCATGCATCATTCCTGTCCGGGTGAAGGCGCATCCAGGGTGTGTGTTCATTGACCCATGCGTCGATCCTGGGTGGGTGAAGGTGCATCCAGGGTGTGTGTTCACTGACCCATTTGTCGTTCCGGGCCGGGTGAAGGTGCATCCAGGGTGTGTGTTCACTGACCCATGCGTCGTTCCAGGCCGGGTGAAGGTGCATCCAGGGTGTATGTTCACTGACCCATGCATCGTTCCTGGCCGGGTGGGCATCCAGGGTGTTTGTTCACTGACCAATGTGTTGTTCCTGGCCGGGTGAAGGCGCATCCAGCGTGTGTTCACTGGCCCATACAGCGTTCCTGGCTGGGTGAAGGCGCACCCAGGGTGTGTGTTCAGTGACCCGTGCGTCGTTGCTGTCCGGGTGAAGGCGCATCCAGGGTGTGGGTTCACTTACCCTTGCGTCGTTCCTGGCCGGGTGAAGGCGCATCCAGGGTGTGTGTTCACTGACCCAAGCATCGTTCCTGGTCGGGTGAAGGTGCATCCAGGGTGTGTGTTCACTGACCCATACGTCGTTCCTGGCCGGGTGAAGGCGCATCCAGGGTGTGTGTTCACTGACCCATACATCGTTCCTATCCCAGTGAAGGTGCATCCAGGGTGTGTGTTCACTGACCCATGTGTCATTCCAGGCCGGGTGAAGGCGCATCCAGGGGGTGTGCTCACTGACCCATGTGTCGTTCCTGGCTGGGTGAAGGCGCATCCAGGGTGTGTGTTCACTGACCCATGCGTCCTTCCTGGCCGGGTGAAGGCGCATCCAGGGTGTCTGATCACTGACCCATGCGTCGTTCCAGGCCAGGTGAAGGTGCATCCAGGGTGTGTGTTCACT
Source organism: Lissotriton helveticus (assembly GCF_964261635.1). Classification (NCBI taxonomy): domain Eukaryota; kingdom Metazoa; phylum Chordata; class Amphibia; order Caudata; family Salamandridae; genus Lissotriton; species Lissotriton helveticus. The sequence goes on from NC_136067.1 coordinate 2,095,795,928, forward strand.
GACCAATCCGTTGTTCCTGGCAAGGTGAAGGCGCATCCAGGATGTGTGTTCACTGACCCTTGCATCGATCCTTGCCGGGTGAAGGTGCATCCAGGGTGTGTGTTCACCAACCCATGCGTCGATCCTGGCCGGGTGAAGGTGCATCCAGGGTGTGTGTTCACTAACCCTTGTGTCGTTCCTGACCTGGTGAAGGTGCATCCAGGGTGTGTGTTCACTGACCCATGCATCGTTCCTGGCCGGGTGAAGGCCCATCCAGGGTGTGTCTTCACTGACCCATACATCGTTCCTGGCCGGGTGAAGGCGCATCCAGTGTGTGTGTTCACTGACCCGTGCGTCGTTCCTGTCCGGGTGAAGGCGCATCCAGGGTGTGTGTTCACTGACCCCTGTGTCGTTCCTGGTCGGGTGAAGGTGCATCCAGGGTGTGTGTTCAGTGACCCGTGCATCGATCCTGGCTGGGTGAAGGTGCATCCAGGGTGTGTGTTCACTGACCCGTGCGTCGATCCTGGCCGGGTGAAGATGCATCCAGGGTGTGTGTTCACTGACCCATGCATCGTTCCTGGCCAGGTGAAGGCACATCCATGGTGTGTGTTCCCTGACCCATGTGCCGTTCCTGACCGGGTGAAGGTGCATCCAGGGCGTGTGTTCACTGACCCATGCGTCGTTCCTGGACGGATGAAGGCGCATCCAGGGTGTATGTTCACTGACCCATACATCGTTCCTGGCCGGGTGAAGGTGCGTCCAGGGAGTGTGTTCACTGACCCATGCGTCTTTCCTGGCCGGGTGAAGGTGCATCCAGGGTGTGTGTTCACTGACCCATGCGTCGATCCTGGCCGGGTGAAGGTGCATCCAGGGTGTGTGTTCACTGACTCATGCGTCGTTCCAGGTCAGGTGAAGGAGCATCCAGGGGGTGTGTTCACTTACCCATGCGTCGTTCCTGGCCGGGTGAAGACGCATCCAGGGTGTGTGTTCACTGACCCATGCGTCCTTTCTGGCTGGGTGAAGGCGCATCCAGGGTGTGTGTTCACTGACCCATACATCAATCCTGGCCGGGTGAAGGGGCATCCAGGGTGTGTGTTCACTGACCCATGCGTCGTTCCTGTCCGGGTGAAGGCGCATCCAGGGTCTGTGTTCACTGACCCATGCGTCGATCCTGGGTGGGTGAAGGTGCATCCAGGGTGTGTGTACACTGACCCATTCGTCGTTCCTGGCCGGGTGAAGGTGCATCCAGGGTGTGTGTTCACTGACCCATGCATCGTTCCTGGCCGGGTGAAGGCGCATCCAGGGTGTGTGTTCACTGACCCATGCGTCGTTCCAGGCCAGGTGAAGGCGCATCCAGGGGGTGTGTTCACTGACCCATACATCGTTCCTGGCCGGGTGAAGGCGCATCCAGGGTGTGTGTTCACTGACCCATGCGTCCTTCCTGGCCGGATGAAGGCGCATCCAGGGTGTATGTTCACTGACCCATACATCGTTCCTGGCCGGGTGAAGGTGCGTCCAGGGAGTGTGTTCACTGACCCATGCGTCGTTCCTGGCCGGGTGAAGGTGCATCCAGGGTGTGTGTTCACTGACCCATGCGTCGATCCTGGCCGGGTGAAGGTGCATCCAGGGTGTGTGTTCACTGACCCATGCGTAGTTCCAGGTCAGGTGAAGGAGCATCCAGGGGGTGTGTTCACTTACCCATGCGTCGTTCCTGGCCGGGTGAAGGCGCATCCAGGGTGTGTGTTCACTGACCCATGCGTCCTTTCTGGCTGGGTGAAGGCGCATCCAGGGTGTGTGTTCACTGACCCATACGTCGATCCTGGCCGGGTGAAGGGGCATCCAGGGTGTGTGTTCACTGACCCATGCGTCGTTCCTGTCTGGGTGAAGGCGCATCCAGGGTCTGTGTTCACTGACCCATGCGTCGATCCTGGGTGGGTGAAGGTGCATCCAGGTTGTGTGTACACTGACCCATTCATCGTTCCTGGCCAGGTGAAGGTGCATCCAGGGTGTGTGTTCACTGACCCATGCATCGTTCCTGGCCGGGTGAAGTCGCATCCAGGGTGTGGGTTCATTGACCCATGCGTCGTTCCAGTCCGGGTGAAGGCGCATCCAGGGTGTGTGTTCACTGACCCATACATCGTTCCTGGCCGGGTGAAGGCGCATCCAGGGTGTGTGTTCACTGACCCATGCGTCGTTCCAGGCCAGGTGAAGGCGCATCCAGGGGGTGTGTTCACTGACCCATGCATCGTCCCTGGCCGGGTGAAGGTGCATCCAGGGTGTGTGTTCACTGACCCATGCGTCCTTCCTGGCAGGGTGAAGGCGCATCCAGGGTGTGTGTTCACTGACCCATCCACCGATCCTGGCCGGGTGAAGGTGCAACCAGGGTGTGTGTTCACTGACCCATGCGTCGTTCCTGTCCGGGTGAAGGCGCATCCAGGGTGTGTGTTCACTGACCCATGTGTCGATCCTGGGTGGGTGAAGGTGCATCCAGGGTGTGTGTTCACTGACCCATTTGTCGTTCCTGGCCAGGTGAAGGTGCATCCAGGGTGTGTGTTCACTGACCCATGCGTCGTTCCAGGCCAGGTGAAGGCGCATCCAGGGGGTGTGTTCACTGACCCATGCGTCCTTCCTGGCCGGGTGAAGACGCATCCAGGGTGTGTGTTCACTGACCCATGCGCCGATCCTGGCTGGGTGAAGGTGCAACCAGGGTGTGTGTTCACTGACCCATGCTTCGTTCCTGTCCTGGTGAAGGCGCATCCAGGGATGTGTTTTCATTGACCCATGCGTCGATCCTGGGTGGGTGAAGGTGCATCCAGGGTGTGTGTTCACTGACCCATTTGTGGTTTCCTGGCCGGGTGAAGGTGCATCCAGGGTGTTTGTTCACTGACCCATGCGTCGTTCCAGGCCGGGTGAAGGTGCATCCAGGGTGTATGTTCACTGACCCATGCGTCGTTCCTGGCCGGGTGGGCATCCAGGGTGTGTGTTCACTGACCAATGCGTTGTTCCTGGCCAGGTGAAGGCGCATCCAGCGTGTGTTCACTGACCCATACATCGTTCCTGGCTGGGTGAAGGCGCACCCAGGGTGTGTGTTCAGTGACCCGTGCGTCGTTCCTGTCCGGGTGAAGGCGCATCCAGGGTGTGGGTTCACTGACCCATGCGTCGTTCCTGGCCGGGTGAAGGCGCATCCAGGGTGTGTGTTCACTGACCCATGCATCGTTCCTGGTCGGGTGAAGGTGCATCCAGGGTGTGTGTTCACTGACCCATACGTCGTTCCTGGCCGGGTGAAGGCGCATCCAGGGTTTGTGTTCACTGACCCATACATCGTTCCTGGCCCAGTGAAGGTGCATCCAGGGTGTATGTTCACTGACCCATGCGTCATTCCAGGCCGGGTGAAGGCGCATGCAGGGGTTGTGCTCACTGACCAATGTGTCGTTCCTGGCTGGGTGAAGGCGCATCCAGGGTGTGTGTTCACTGACCCATGCGTCCTTCCTGGCCGGGTGAAGGTGCATCCAGGGTGTGTGTTCACTGACCCATGCGTCGTTCCAGGCCAGGTGAAGGTGCATCCAGGGTGTGTGTTCACTGACCCATGCGTTGTTCCTGGCAAGGTGAAGGTGCATCCAGGATGTGTGTTCACTGACCCTTGCATCGATACTGGCCGGGTGAAGGTGCATCCAGGGTGTGTGTTCACCAACCCATGCGTCGATCCTGGCCGGGTAAAGGTGCATCCAGGGTGTGTGTTCACTAACCCATGCGTCGTTCCTGGCCGGGTGAAGGTGCATCCAGGGTGTGTGTTCACTGACCCATGCGTCGTTCCTGAACGGGTGAAGGTGCATCTAGGGTGTGTGTTCACTGACCCATGCGTCGATCCTGGGTGGGTGAAGGGGCATCCAGGGTGTGTGTTCACTTACCCATGCGTCATTCCAGGCCGGGTGAAGGCGCATGCAGGGGTTGTGCTCACTGACCCATGTGTCGTTCCTGGCTGGGTGAAGGCGCATCCAGGGTGTGTGTTCACTGACCCATGCGTCCTTCCTGGCCGGGTGAAGGCGCATCCAGGGTGTGTGTTCACTGACCAATGCGTCGTTCCAGGCCAGGTGAAGGTGCATCCAGGGTGTGTGTTCACTGACCCATGCGTTGTTCCTGGCAAGGTGAAGGTGCATCCAGGATGTGTGTTCACTGACCCTTGCATCGATACTGGCCGGGTGAAGGTGCATCCAGGGTGTGTGTTCACCAACCCATGCGTCGATCCTGGCCGGGTAAAGGTGCATCCAGGGTGTGTGTTCACTAACCCATGCGTCGTTCCTGGCCGGGTGAAGGTGCATCCAGGGTGTGTGTTCACTGACCCATGCGTCGTTCCTGAACGGGTGAAGGTGCATCTAGGGTGTGTGTTCACTGACCCATGCGTCGATCCTGGGTGGGTGAAGGGGCATCCAGGGTGTGTGTTCACTTACCCATGCGTCGTTCCTGGCCGGGTGAAGGTGCACCCAGGGTGTGTGTTCACTGACCCATGCGTCGATCCTGGCCGGGTGAAAGAGCATCCAGGGTGTGTTTTCACTGACCCATGCGTCGTTCCTGGCCGGGTGAAGGTGCATCCAGGGTGTTTGTTCACTGACCCATGCGTCGTTCCTGGCCGGGTGAAGGTGCATCCAGGGTGTGTGTTTACTGACCCATGCGTCCTTCCTGGCCGGGTGAAGGCGCATCCAGGGTGTGTTCACTGACTCATGCGTCGTTCCAGGCCGGGTGAAGGTGTGCTAGAAATGGAATTTCCGGTGGCTAAGGCTGGTGCCAAAACCAGGCAGAAACCACCACGCTAGTCAGGGCAAAGGAGTTACACACCAAGATAACCCCTGCTCACCCCCTTTGGTAGCGTGACACGAGCAGTAAGGCTAACCCCGGAGGCAATGGAAGTTAAGTATTTGCGCACGCACCCACCAGCAACAACATCCAAGGCCCCCCACAAAAGGAAATCCACACAAGGTTATATAAAAATAGCCTTTGTATTATACCAAACACATTAGATAATGAACATACACTTTACAATGTGACATCGGCATGGGCAGAATTTACAGGGGATTATATACATGGGACAGGGCCACATGGACCACTGTCAGGAATAAGCACTTTTAGAACTAGCACCTGTTAGAAATAGCACTTTGTAGGAATAGAATACTTGTAGGAATATTCGCTTAGAACATAGAACATATAATAACTGGCGGCGGGTACGGACCGTACCTTCCGTTCTGGTTGCGCGGGACAATGCGGGTGATCTCCTATTCAGGCCGGAGCGGTCGGGAAGCAGCCGGTACTCTACAACCGTGCGTGTATCTCGCCTCCCAAAGGGGGCTCCGGGCTTTTCTAGCGGCTGGGGCGACCCAAAGGTGTGCGGCTCAGAGGAGGAGGGGGGCAGGGTGTGGGCGGCCCAGGCGAAGAGGACGCGGCTCAGAGGAGAGTGGCGCGGCTGGAGGCGGGGGCGGCCAGGCACGGGCTGCAGAGGGGGGCGAGTGAGGCACACTTCAGGCGGGGCTCCAGCGGCACAAAGAGGTCAGACAAGTCCCAGAAACTTGGCAGCGAAGGCACAATAGAGTCCATTGTCCTGGGACTCTGTGCAGGGGGCAAGCTCAGTATCAAGCACTTGGAAATAGTTTTAAGCACCACATAGCAAATGTAGCACACAACCAGTAACCACTGGCAAAGTGTAAGTACCACCTACACAATCCTAAACACCTTAGGCAAACATCACGCAGGGAACAATGAACACACTAGTATAACCCATACTAGATAAAACAACCTCCTAAGCATAAACATATGGCTAGAGGGATCAGAACAGGGTGCGCAAAACATTCTACACAGTACATTTCCTAGCACCCTAAGAAGCACAAAAATCACATTTAGCGCAGAAATCACCTTTAGCACATAACTCACATCAAAGTCCCGGTTGCGCCACTGCACCAATACCTAAACGTAGCAGCTGCCCACTATTAGCTGGGCAGCTGAGGGACAAGAACAGGGCCTAAACGCTGCAGCTGGCACTAAGTGCTGCAAAGCTGGGGAAGGCCAAAGTAGGGGCGAAGGAGTGCGACTCACTCCTGAGTCCCAAGACATAGTCCCTAGAAAGAAAAACCTAAACGGTGCAGCTGCCCACTAATTGCTGGGCAGCTGGGATAAAACTGTGACATGGGCCCTCACTGGCCCTCTCGAGGAAAGACTGCGCAAAAGGTTTGGAGCCCCCTAGGCTCTAGAAATACTGTGCACGTGGAGCCATCTGGGCTCTGAGAAATAATAGGAAGCGTTGGAGCCGTCTAGGCTCTAAGAGTCATGGGGCCAAAGAAACATGGAAGCCCCCACGGGGCTCTGTGGCACAAAATGAGGCAAACACGTGCCCTGAAACACTTGGGGCCTCGTTGGAGCCATCTGGGCTCTGGGAACGCGGGAGCGGCCCGCTGCCATTCGGGGCCGCTCAGTAAACTGACACCGCTATGGTGCAGGGGAAGTGAGGGGGGTTACAGGCCTCTCGGGACCTTTGAAACAATTACAGCCACACCGTTAGAGCGGCCCGTTATCACGTGAGGCCGCTCAAAGAACCAGGGACAGCACCGAGCCCCCCTTCTTGCCGGGCTCCGGGCATCCAGTCCTTGGGTCGTGGCGGATCGTCCCCTCTCCGGGTACAGCGCAGGACTCCCCGGAGTGAGGGGAGCCTTGCCAGGTTGTGGTAAATAAATAAATAATACCGGATCTATTTTTGGATGAATGAATGAATAACAGATAGCTCAATAAAATAAGAGTCAAGATTCGAGGTAGTAGGAGTTTCTGCAGGTTTATTACAGCATAAGGACGGGATCAGGACAACCTGCATAGGATGACCCAGCAGCTGCTGGGGCCGGGTCTGGGATGAGCGCGCTAACTTTTAATAACAATACATTGACTTATATACATAGCGCAAACACATAGCATTACATTGCAGTAGGCGTAGCAGTGGGTGGAGCAGAAGGCGTGACGCGTAGCAGTCGCGAGAGATAACAGTAAAAGTAGGTGTAACTGGGAGTATACATAGACATGTGATGCAAACGTAACAGAATATGTCATGAATGGGCGGAAACATAGGAGGGGGCTACCTAAGGAGCCGGGACCTCTAACCTGATGGTGCGCGAAAACTGGCAATGACGTATTACTAGGAGAAGCTGGGGGCTACGAACTCTGTGCTAGGAGCAGAGACTAGAGTCTGGAGGGTCGGAGCGACATGTACCTAAACCCTATCTGGTATCTGATGTTTAGGGAACATGTTGATATAAACTAGAAGTCATGAGGGGAAAAGCTAAGGAGTTTCTAAGACTGGACCATGCATTATTCTACATGTAGTGCGTGATGAAGAATACTAAATGACCATTAAATACGGTATTTCTCTAACATGGAGACGAGAAGGCTAGACAATGACGGAAACTATTGATGCAGTTCAGTAGCTTAGGAATGCAGAAGAGGAGGACTGAACTGATAACTGGAACTATAACATACTTTTGGCAGACTCAGAGGCAGAGCCAAGCTACACCGGGCACTGCGAGGCAGGAAGTAAGTGAAGGGTCGAGGATACAGGTGGGGGCTGTATCGCTCCTCAGCGAGGCTTTCAGGAGACAGGAGCTGAATCTGATGTCCGGGCCCTTTTGAGGCCTGGAAACGGGGACTTTATAATGGAATAACGTGCACACTGGGAAACGTGGCAACATTACTTTACATAGGCCTGATATTCGTAGTATTCACGAGGACTGGAAAATGACATATCAGAGGTGGACACAACTGGAATTGCGTCATTAATCGGACATGGGGAATAACATATGCATATTGGTCATGCACACATAACATATGATGGATGAGGCGTAGGGACACAGAACATGGCAAAATTTACTTTTCCACATTCCCTCCTTGTCACTACGTTTCCATCAGGAAACATCAATTTTCATGATACCATCTATCATTTCATATAGTACCATTTGCTCGTCTCGAATTGTCTTGGAACGGGATTTAGAACGGGGCTTGGGACTAGGAATACAAGAGGTAGCACACATGCTGCAAATCGCAGGGCCACATTGTATACAGAGGCAGCAGCTAAATATGATCGTCACTGCAATACCCAAAAAGGACAGGACTTTCCATCCCCAGGCGGAAATTATATTCCAGAACCAACCGGACCATGTCCAGGTGCCTGGATCTTGGTGTAACAGATGGGCAATTTTATGGAGTCTGGTTATAGCTGAATAAACAGACAGCGCGTTATTTGGAATGAAAATGCAGCAACTAGATCCGATGACTCTACAGGCCCCGCCCCTATCGGCCAGTATGACGTCAAGGACGAGACGATTTTGCAAAACGACAAATCTCATAGCAGATTGTTCTTCGGTTAAGTTACCTAGAGCAGAGGCAGTCTCATTTACTACAGCTTCAAGGGTTCTTGTTAACCTACGGATCAGTTTACTATTCTGGACAGGTCCAACAAAGAAGAAGAAACCTTTATTGAAATCTGTATACTGTTCTAGAGTAGTTTCAGTATAATCGACAATTGGGGACTCCCTTCTATGTCTAATGTGTACTAGATGTGTGTTTCTGTGATAATCAGATGGGGCTAGGAAAACAGGTGGCAGTAGGAAGGCAATGTAACAGGTTCCTTCCCAATCGAGGGGCAGACGGACATATGCGGTTTGACCACAAATAAAATAAGAATGACGTGAAGCTTTGAAAACAGATTTCCCACTGTCACTATACTGGACAACAGTAGTACATTCACTATGTCCTACGTGTACGGAACCATAATTACGGACACATAATTCGCCTTTGACTGGTAGTACTGAAATAGCAGGTAAGTCTGGAGTAGTATCAGACTGAACATTCAGGACCATGAAATTCGACGAATAATTACCTAAATTATATACTTCATTTTCTAGATCTAAACCTGTTCTGTGGGGGAAACCTTGCTTGTCTGGAAAACATGTACTGTTAAGAAAAGACATATCTGTTGAGGATGACGTTAACGTGGACCATGCTCCACACGAACCATTGTGTGAGAATGGATAAGGAAAGAGTGGCAGAACTCCCTTCGGCGTCTGGAAAGGGGGAAGTCGACCACACACCCAACAATTAGTAGCATTGCTGGTCTGGTGTGAGTAATGTAACATACGGATAAATGAGTTGTTGCGCATAGCGAGGCGGTATGAATATTCGTGAGGAGGCAGATCACTAAATGTATGCTCTATTGTAGCATTAGCAGACATATTTACATGAGGAACTGGAAAATACAGATAGAATGCATAGCTGGTGCAGGAAATCAAAATACTGATAAATAATATGAAACTTAGAAAAACGATACATCTGATTGAACTTTGACTGACTCTCTCACTATGGGGGTCTATTTTATACATGTCAGAAACAGTCTAACCGTTTCACCTAGGGGAGGACTTATACAATCAAACTGACTGACTTATTTTACTAGACCTGAGCTTTAACTTATACTCCTGTTGCAGAGTTTTCTCTAACAAGGGAGGGGTTGTAATAATGTCTTGTGCGGGACAGTCCTTAAGAGCAATATTCTGGCAGTCCTTCAAATCCTGGGAAATGTTTTTAGAAACGGATTTCAGTCCTTTAAAAAGTTTAACATGAGACAGGTGGATCCATCCTTTTCTGCCTTCCAACTTGACGGCAGTACGGGTGGTCAAGAGGACCTGACGTGGCTCCTTCCAACGTGGTTCCAGCGGACTTGATCTGTCGAAATTCCGGACCATCACTAGGGAGCCTGGAACGATTTCATGCGGTGCCACCTCGGTATTGTCTGGAAAGGCGGCAGCAACCTGTGAACGACATGAGTTGAGGGCAGACATCAAGGAAGCTAGGTAATCTGTCAGCATATTACATGAAACATCAGTAATACTTCGGGGTCTAGGAGTACCCCACATGTTAGGGGGGCGGCCGAATACGACCTCATACGGGGACAGACCTGATCTGGAATGTGCGACCATGCGCATATAAAACAAAGCGACTGGCAGAGCTACTAGCCAGTCCACACCTTTTTCTTTGCAGACTTTGGCAATGCGGATTTTCAGAGTCTGATTATGTCTCTCTACGAGACCGGCTGCTTCAGGATGGCGTACACAATGGAACTTCCACTGGTACCCTAACAACAGGGAAACATGCTTCATGAGTTCGGATGAGAATGACTGACCGTTATCAGAATATACGACTCTAGGGAGTCCATATCTAGGGAAAAATTCACGAACCAACTGCTTGGCAGTGGTCGCGGCTGTGTAATCTGGGACTGGATATGCTTCTGTCCACCTGGACAAAGCGCATACAACTACAAGGACATACTTGAAACCTCGACATCGCTCCATCTGAATATAATCCATCTGGAGGACCTCAAAAGGGTGGTCAGGGGGCTGGAAACCACCTTGTTCCACCGGGACACTTTTACCTGGATTAAACTGACAACATATCATACAGGTGCGGACTTTCTGCTTGGCTGCAGCTCGTAAATGCTTGTTGAACCAAATGTTCTGGATACTGTTTAACATAGCTTTCTCTCCTAAATGTGCTGGACTATGTGCGGTATTGATAATGACTTGTACCATAGAATCGGGGAGAAACCATGTGGCTCTACCCTTCGTTAACCATCCTTGATCTGTCTGGACCCCTCCTTGTTCAGACCATTTCTTGATTTCATCGGGAGTAGCATGTAACTGGATATCTATGACATCTTGTGTAGGGTCCTTAACTGTCATGCATGTAGTCGGATCTGGAGTATGTGTCATGTTAACTGGACTGTCTGGAGTCTGTGCTGTAAGCTTGGCTGTGCGGTCTGCTAGATCATTACCTTGGGAAATAATGTCAGTAACTTTCGTATGTGCTTTGCACTTCATGATAGCAATAGATGTCGGTAAATGTATGGCATCTAACAGGGCTTGAATAAGGAGACCATGCTGAATCTTGGTTCCATGAGAAGTCATGAAACCTCTCTCCTGCCAGAGCACTCCGAAGTCGTGTACAACTCCGAATGCGTAACGTGAATCTGTGTAAACATTAACTTTCTGGTTCTTGGCGTGTATACAGGCTTGTGTCAGAGCGACTAGCTCTGCTGCTTGAGCGGACAGGGTGTCAATACGGTGTGTCTCAATAACTTCGGTGTCAGTAGTTACTGCATATGCGGCGACTAGTTCTCCTGTACTAGTTCTCATACATGAACCATCCACATAAAGTGTCAGGTCAGGATCTGGTAACGGAATGTCTGTCAGGTCTTGTCTTGGCTTAGTCGTAATGTTGACTACTTCCACACAGTCATGTGGGTCAGGATTTGGATTAACTGATGGTAACAGTGTAGCAGGATTCAGGACGTTGCAGCGTCTAATTTCTATGTGTGGCTGGAACAGTGTCAATTCATAACCTGTTAAACGTGCAATTGTCAAGTGCTGAGTTTGTGTTCGGTTTAAAAGAACTTCTACTGAATGTGGGACTTGTACTGTCAGGGAGTGTCCTAAAACTATGGAATCACTTTGTCTGATAGCTAGTGCTGAGGCTGCAACTGACTTGAGGCACGCAGGCAACGCCTGGGCGACTGGATCTAATGTGCTCGAAAAATAAGCACAGGGCTTGTATTGTCCTGCTTGATCTTGTGTGAGAACAGATAATGCTGTACCTTCGCGTTCAGTAACGAAAAGTGTAAAAGGCTTACTGTAGTTCGGTGTAGCTAGAACTGGAGCTTGACATAGGGCTTTCTTTAACTCGTTGAAACTAAGTGTATGGTCAGATGTCCAAGGGAGGACAGTCGATACGGCTGCCTCCTGTGTCGTTAACTGTATCAGTGGCTTGGCTAGAAATGCATACTGGGGAATCCATTGTCTACAATAAGAAGTAAGGCCGATAAAGGCACGTACCTCCTTCTGGGTTCTGGGCTGGGGAAGACTTGCTATTAACTGGATACGGTCTGGTGTCAACTGCCTACCCCTCTTGGACAGCAAGTGTCCTAAGTATACCACTTGCTGAACACAGAATTGAAGCTTCGAAGGTGACACTTTGTGCCCCATCTCGGCTAGAAAATACAAAACAGTAAGTGATGCTCGCTCGCAGTCACGTTCAGAACGGGCTGTGATCAGTAGATCATCGACATACTGGAGTAGGGCAGTGTCAGTTGGCATGTGAATGTTGTCTAGTTGTCTCTTGAGTGCTTGACTGTAAATACTAGGGCTTTCTGTGAAACCTTGAGGAGCGCGTGTAAACATATAGCTCCTTCCATTTAAACAAAATCCGAAAAGAAACTGGCTATCTGGATGAATTGGGACACTAAAAAATGCATTCTTAAGGTCAATAACAGTGAAAAACGTTGCTTCGGAATCAATGGCTGTTAATAGGGAAGAGATATCTGGGACAACTGGGTACTGAGGAATAATACATTTATTAAGCTCTCGTAAATCAATCACTAATCGATATACTGGGGGTGCATTCGGATCAGTACGTTTCATGACTGGAATGATCGGAGAATTGCATACATTGGAGTCAGTTTCTACAACTACTCCTTGAGCCATGAGCTCGTCAATAATTTTGGATAAGGCTGCTACAGCCTCAGGTGGCAATCTGTACTGTCTGATTCGGGGTAACACTACACCTGGTTTGAGAGTCACACGATGGGGTGTGATTTGCATGTAACCTACATCAGTTGGACCTTGCGCCCATAAATGCTGCGGAACATTAGACAATCTGGAATCAAAATCTCGTAATACATAGTGACCCTTAAAGTCACGTAGGAACAGACGTATTCCCTCTGGGGAGCAGCAAATAACTGCACCTAACTCTTTCAGTGTCTTAATGCCTAACAGATTTTCTGGACATGACTTAGTAAGTAACAGATCAGTAGTGCGGGACAATGGACCTACTTCTAGAGTAACTGGCTTAGATATCTCATTAACTATTGGCTTTCCTGAAAATCCAAGGGAAACATTTCTTGAGCCTGAGAGCGGAGCCCCTGGAACTTCGGCATGACTAATTGTGGTCCTACTTGCCCCTGTATCGATCAAAAACTTTCTGTCTTTCCCTAATACTTGACTGTGAACATAGGGACCTTCTTGATCTACAGGTATCTCGATGAGAGGCAAGCCTACCTCCCTCTCTAGGCTGTTTCATGAATATGACTGGTACTCTGGATACTCAGACTGCGCATACTGGTACATCTGCGATGTAACGTGCTGTGTTGCAGCAATAGGCTGCGGTGCGGAAACTGTCTGTGGTGCATTCTGTGACTGCGGAATCTGTGAAACTTGTTCTTGTCTCGGCGGACGTGGTCTTTCTTTAGTCTTACCAGTAGCTATATTATGTTTCAGAACTGCACACTCGTTTATAAAATGACCTGGCTGTTTACAATAATTGCAGTTCCCTTTAACGGGAGCTGCAGGATGACTGGCTTGATTCGGACCCCTCTTCTGACTGTCTTGAGGAACAGTTTGTGCAACTAGCACTTTCATTTTCGTGTCTTTCATACGTTTTCTCTCGTGTTCTTGCTCTTCTCTGATTCTATTCTGGTGGTACTGGAGCATCTGGAGCATCTGGGACGGAGTATTTGCTTGCCAGGTGCTTTCGACTTTCAAAACTCGGTTTTTAATTTGTGGACTTGAATTCTCGACTAATTTAGTAACAAAAAGATGAGGGTATGACTCACTACTTGTCTTGAGACCACTGTTAATACTGAAACATTTCTCAAATCTAGAATAAAAATCACTAATATCTTCATCTTGTTTCTGTTTACAGGCTGAGATTGCATCCCAGTCTTCTTTTCTCGTTGTCAATAATCTGGGTAAAACTTGAATCAATAATTCTGGTAATTCTTTACATTTATCTCCAAGACCGGTACCTGGTACTCGTGCCTTGTCTTCAGCTTCTAGAGCTGCCCAATCGATCTTTTTCTCTCCCACCTCCCATTCTTTTTCCTTTAACTTTTCATACACCCCTGCGGGTAACAGGACCTTTAACATTTTAATGATATCTGGGTAAGTGTATTCTCCCATACGGAGCATGTCTTTCAATTCTCTATGGAACCCCGCTGGATCTTTGTCATGACAGGGAATTAATTTCTTCATTTCAAGAAGTTCCATCTTTGAAATCGGAGTGTATACAAACACTCGTTGCATTACGCCACCCGCCCCTTGGACTGGGTGGACTTCTCGTAACGGATTCTGTCTGTCTATGTAAAATGATTTACTTTCTGGGGGTGAGACATGAACAAAATGCGGGTTCAAGAACGTTCTATATTTGTGACGCTGTTCTAGAATGACACTAATTAAATCGGTACCTAGACCTCTCCATCTATACTGGAGTAACTCGTTCAGGATATCATGCAACGGACCTGGGTCAGAATGTTGACCCTCATACAGAGTGATGAGGTGCTGGATCATATACATACCCACCAGTCGTTGCTCGGCTGGGGGCAATTTCAGAAACATTTGTGCCACTATTTCGTCTGGAAAAGTGGTAGAATCAGTAATCCATCGGACTGCTGATCGGGCTAGTTCTTGTTCATGCATAGTACTTAATTCACTGTAACCGACTCGTGATTTCAGAATGTGATCGGTAGCTTGAAATACTTGTTCTAGAGAACCTAGTTCTGGTGCTGGATGACGAAAAATAGACTTGTGTTCTAGGCGTAAATGGCGATCTGGAAATCTAGATTTTCCTACATACGCTATTCTGGCGGAATTCTCGTCTTCCTCTTCAGGATCAGAGATACTTTCTTTCTCGCTTACTTGTGCTGCTTTACGCTGTTCGTGTATCTTTACTATCTCTTTACGGATTTTCTTGTACATACTCTCCATAGCACCGACGGTCTTGTGCTTACCCTCGGCTATATTATCACTCCACCTTGTCAGGATTCTCATTTCGGCGGAATCTTTAGACGGGTAATCTTGTTCTCTTATTAGACAATTGATCAGGAACTTTAATATCATGAGCTGAATCTCGGCTTTCCTTTGAGACATAATCTCGCCAATACTTTCTGGATCATCCCCTGTACGGATGAAACGATATATTCTGTCTAGATCTTCTTTCATATTCGGCAAGGTGACTAGATACTCGGTCACTTTTCTTACGCGGAATGAATATAAAACCATATTATCCTCGCCTGGGACTGGATCATAGCAACATTCGGCAAGGGATTTTCTTATTTCTGCAACAGACTGATATCTAGGCGTACGCTGTGATGCTTGTGCATGTAATTCGGCTAATGTTAAACGCTTGTGTGGCGGCGGGGTTTGAGGAGGACCTCCTCCTGCGGCCCCTAGACTGGAATCGTCGACTGAGGCTCTTCGTCCTGGCAAAGTCGGTAATTGTAACGTGGGCTGGACTTGTATGGCGGACTGGACCGGGGGTACCGTAACAGGTACTCCGGTGTCTGGAGGAGCGGGAAGTGCCTGATTTACAGGGACTGGCGGAGCGCGAACAGGATTTGCATATTCTGGGACTGTGTCGTCCAAGTAGGACGAAATAAAAATATCAGCTGCGGTCGGTTTGTGACGTAGCTTGGTCGGAACTAATGGTGGCGGGAAATTACTGGATGCCTCTGGGGTCGCTTTTGGCACACCCTCGGCAAGAAGAGGATACATACCCTTAATGAGGGCATGCCTCTGTCTGTCTGACTGTTCGGTTTTGACTTGTTCACCTATCTCGATTAATTCACTTTCTTGGGCTCGTTCTTGGGATTCTCTACTTAACTCTGACTTTCTGACTTCCTTTTCCGTTCTTTTATGAGCTTCCTTACGCCATAACTCGATGGCATCTTTCTGTGACTGTCTGGCTTTCTTTTTCCATAATGCTTCTTCTACTCGCATGATACATTCGGCATCCCATGTACCCGATACGGGCCATCTATACTTTTCTTCTAACTGTTTGGTATACTCTACCCATAAATCTAGGTACATTATGGCGCTTATGCCATGTTTCTGATACATAAAATGACCTGGACTGTCCCTAGGTGGGACAGGAACCGCTTCTTCTAACAGACCCTTTCTAGTTTTTAACTGACGTAACTTGGAAAAGAGCGGCATGACTGAACTGTAATCTGGACACAATACAATACACAATGAAAACACAAAATCACATCACACTCATACCACAACATTAAAATACATAAAGAACATTATAAATAACAGTTCGAACAGAATATTACCTGAAATACTGAGAACAGAAATAGAACAGATTTTCTCGAGAACGGAACAGACTAGAGTTACTAGATGCACTGCTATAACAGTACGGAACATACCGGTCCCATAAAGGAACGCATCAAGACCCGTATCCACCTAGGTGAATACTTCGTTTGTGAGTCTGGGCACCACCAACCCACGGACCAGGAGTCAATTTAGATTGGTCCTGTCTAGATACTACCCCAGCAATGGTACTCACCGGGCAGCACGGAACGGAAGGCCTCGGACGGGACTGGACGACGGACGACGAACTTCGGACTTCAGTTACGGGTGGGCCTCCGGATACCTCGGACCTTGGACTCTCGGCTTGGGCTCTGGTCGGGACTCGCCGCGTTCCTCCACCGTCTCGTTCGGATGCTGGACCGCCTCCTCCGTCTCCTCCGTGGGCCTGAGGGATACTTGGAGCAGAAATATCTGCCAGTGCACGGTATGGTTCCGTCACGACTGCAGAGGGTCAGGGGGTCGGCGTGGCTTCACCGACGCGTGGGGAAAGGGCAGGTCCCTGTTCGGGCGCCATTATGTGGTAAATAAATAAATAATACCGGATCTATTTTTGGATGAATGAATGAATAACAGATAGCTCAATAAAATAAGAGTCAAGATTCGAGGTAGTAGGAGTTTCTGCAGGTTTATTACAGCATAAGGACGGGATCAGGACAACCTGCATAGGATGACCCAGCAGCTGCTGGGGCCGGGTCTGGGATGAGCGCGCTAACTTTTAATAACAATACATTGACTTATATACATAGCGCAAACACATAGCATTACATTGCAGTAGGCGTAGCAGTGGGTGGAGCAGAAGGCGTGACGCGTAGCAGTCGCGAGAGATAACAGTAAAAGTAGGTGTAACTGGGAGTATACATAGACATGTGATGCAAACGTAACAGAATATGTCATGAATGGGCGGAAACATAGGAGGGGGCTACCTAAGGAGCCGGGACCTCTAACCTGATGGTGCGCGAAAACTGGCAATGACGTATTACTAGGAGAAGCTGGGGGCTACGAACTCTGTGCTAGGAGCAGAGACTAGAGTCTGGAGGGTCGGAGCGACATGTACCTAAACCCTATCTGGTATCTGATGTTTAGGGAACATGCTGATATAAACTAGAAGTCATGAGGGGAAAAGCTAAGGAGTTTCTAAGACTGGACCATGCATTATTCTACATGTAGTGCGTGATGAAGAATACTAAATGACCATTAAATACGGTATTTCTCTAACATGGAGACGAGAAGGCTAGACAATGACGGAAACTATTGATGCAGTTCAGTAGCTTAGGAATGCAGAAGAGGAGGACTGAACTGATAACTGGAACTATAACATACTTTTGGCAGACTCAGAGGCAGAGCCAAGCTACACCGGGCACTGCGAGGCAGGAAGTAAGTGAAGGGTCGAGGATACAGGTGGGGGCTGTATCGCTCCTCAGCGAGGCTTTCAGGAGACAGGAGCTGAATCTGATGTCCGGGCCCTTTTGAGGCCTGGAAACGGGGACTTTATAATGGAATAACGTGCACACTGGGAAACGTGGCAACATTACTTTACATAGGCCTGATATTCGTAGTATTCACGAGGACTGGAAAATGACATATCAGAGGTGGACACAACTGGAATTGCGTCATTAATCGGACATGGGGAATAACATATGCATATTGGTCATGCACACATAACATATGATGGATGAGGCGTAGGGACACAGAACATGGCAAAATTTACTTTTCCACAAGGTGACCTCAGGCGTCAGGAGAGGGCGCATCTTCAGCGGGTCCCCCATCTCGGGACCGGGACTTGGGAGGTGGAGCCCTCAAGGCTCCTGGCTCCTCTTCTTCTGGCCTGCGCGGAACTCACAGCCAATCCTAGCGTGGTGGCGGGCGGGACTTCCCTCCAAAACCGGAAGTCCCACCCCGCGTCAGGCACTACGGTGCCTGACTTCCGGTTTTGCGGCGCGAGGGCCGCGGCTGTGAAAACTTGGGGCATAAATGAGGGGTAGGCTCCCTCGGTGAAGGAAATAAACGTAGAAGTGGGGTGGGCACCCGCTAAGGTGCACATAAACGGGGTGGGCACCTGTAAATAAATAAATAAATGCGGGCATAAGCAGGGTGGGCTCCTGCCTGTAAATAACAAAATGAGTGGGGTAAATGCAGCCCTCAGGAGCTAGGTGCCCCCAATAAAAGGACAAATGAGGATAACGCGCTTCCCAGGTGCAAGGGGAGAAAGAGCTCCAGTTCAACAGAGCAATTGGGGAAAAACAAGGGATAGTCCTGGGCATAAGGACATGGAGCAACCAGCTCCTCAGCACAGGGAAGTCCTTCAGTCCCCCAGGCAAGGCAGAGGGGTCCCAGCACAAGGTCCATCAGGCATCCAGGGGCTGGGCAGGGCCCAGGGCGGCAAGCCTTACCCTGGGCCCTAGCAGCAGCACGCCCCTGGTAGATTCAAGTCAGGAAACAAGAACATTTTACAAGAGGTCACAGCCTCTTTTACACAAATCCCTTTGTCTCTAAGGTGCAGGGTGGGGGAAAAACCAGACGCAGATGGTTTTGGAGCACTTTGTTTTGCTTAGCCCCTCTTCCCATTGACTGGCCAGGCTAGGGTCATCAGTTGCACCACAGGGGGAGGAGACAGCATTGTGTGGGGAAAGCCCAGCCCTATTTAGGTCCCAGGTGCACTCCTCCCCAGCCATCAACATGCAAATTTCCCATTCACCACCGGGGCAGATCCATCCTGACTCCTGGAGCCTGACATACCAGCCAGCTCCAGCCTATCACAAGCCAGCCAGTCATTTTAACTTTATTACACAGACAGGCCAACTTCTAGAAGTGGCATTTCCACACTAGTCACATTCACGCCGCACACATCATCGCGCAGCATTAAATCACACGAGTCCGCACATACCAAACTCGAGCCTGCACTCCCCAAACATCAGGAACTAACATGGACACATACATTCCCCATGCATTCCTATGGGAGGGCAGGCCAA
The DNA here is from genome assembly GCF_964261635.1 of Lissotriton helveticus. Lineage (NCBI taxonomy): Eukaryota > Metazoa > Chordata > Amphibia > Caudata > Salamandridae > Lissotriton > Lissotriton helveticus. Next base: position 2,095,815,090 of record NC_136067.1, read on the forward strand.
CCTGACCACACGCACGCACTTTACCCTGGGACACAGTGGTAAAGTGCGCATAAACCAAAAATCACTAACACCAGGTCACAATTAAAAAAAGTTCAGGGGTGAACCTGCCAGAAGGGCCAAGTCCAACAAGGTGCATCCAGGGTGTGTGTTCACTGACCCATACGTCATTCCTGGCCAGGTGAAGGTGCATCCAGGGTGTGTGTTTACTGGCCCATGCGTCGATCCTGGCCGGGTGAAGGTGCATTCAGGGTGTGTGTTCACTGACCCATGCACCGTTCCTGGCCGGGTGAAGGTGCATCCAGGGTGTGTGTTCACTGACCCATGTGTCGTTCCTGGCCGGGTTGTGGAAAAGTAAATTTTGCCATGTTGTATGTGCCTACGTGTTCCACATCCTATGTTATGTGTGCATGATCGATATGCATGTATTCCCCTCTGATCGATTAAAGATGCAATTATAGTTGTGTCCAACTCTAGTATGTCAGTTTCCAGTTCTCGTGAAAGCTACGAGTATTAGACCTATGTTGCCACGTTTTACAGTGTGCACGTTAATTCAGAATAAAGTCCCCGTTTCTAGGCCTCAAAAGGGCCCGGACTCAGATTCAGCTCCTGTCTCCTGAACCCTCTCCGAGGAGCGATACAGCCCCCACCTGTATCCCTGACCCTTCACTTACTTCATGCCTCGCAGTGCCCGGCCCGGCCTGGCTCTGCCTCCCAGTCTGCCAAGAGTATGTTATGTTTCTAGTTATCAGTCCAGCCCTCCTTCTCTGCATTCCTAAGCTACTGCATCGCATCAATAGTTTCCGTCATGGTCTAGCCTTTATGTCTCCATGTAAGAGAAATACTGTATTAATATTCATAGAATATTCCTAGCATCCGCAATACATGTAGAATTATGCATGCACCAGTCTTAGTATCAAGTAGCCTTTACCCTGATAACTTTTGGATTCTATCAACATGTACTCCAAACACCAGATACTAGATATGCCTTGGGTACATGTCGCTCTGACACTCCAGACTTTAGTCTCCTCTTCTAGCGCAGAAGTCATAGCCCCCAGTTCCTCCTGCTAACACGTCATTGCCCGTTTGCGCGCACCACTAGGTTAGAGGTCCCAGCTCCTCAGGTAGCCCCCTCCATGTTTCCGCCCCATTTATGACACTTCTGTTACGTTTACATCACATGTCTATGTATACGCCCTGTACACGCCTCTTGTTACACCTACTTTATGCCTTATCTTTCGCGACTGCTACAAGTCCCGCCTACTGCTACGCCTACTGTATTGAATGCTATTGTAAATGAAATGTATATATATCATGTACCGTTAATGTGATGCTAGCGATCCCTTATTTCCAGACCCGGCCCCCGGCAGCTGCCATCCTATTCCCATGCAGGCTGTCCTGTTCCTGTCCTTTATGCCTGATTAAAGCCTGTGACTCAAGATACCTCGAATCCTGACTCTTATTTATTGAGCTATCTGTTTATATGAGTATCCTGAAAAATAGAACCGGTAATTAATTATTTATTTACCACATAATGGCGCCCGAATAGGGACTTGCCCTTTCCCCACGCGCCGGAGAAGCCACACAGGCCCCCTGATCCTCTGCAGCCGTGACGGAACCATACCGTGCAGATATTTCTGCTTCAAGTATCCCTCAGGCCCACGGAGGAGACGGAGGTTGCGGTCCAGCGTCCAGACGAGGCGGTGGAGGAACGCGGCGAGTCCCGCCCAGAGCCCAAGCCGAGAGTCCAAGGTCCGAGGTATCCGGAGGCCCACCTGTAACTGAAGTCCGAAGTTCGCAGTCCAGTCCAGTCCGAGGCCTTCCGTTCTTGCTGCCCGGTGAGTACCGTTGCTGGGGTAGTATCTAGACAGGGTCAATTAATTTGTCTCTGGTCCGTGGGTTTGGGTACACAGATCCAACACGAAGTGTCCACCTAGGTGGATGCGGGTCCCGACGTGTCTCTTTATGAGACCGGTAAGTTTCGTACTGTTTCAGCAGTGCATCTAGTCATTCTAGTAAGTTCTGTTCTCGAGAAATTCATGTGTTCTGTTCTCAGTATACCAGGTAATATTTCTGTCCGAACTGTCATTTTAAATGTTATTTAATGTGTTTTCAATGTCGTGGTATGAGTGATTTGTTTTTCAAGTTATTATTGTGTTTATCGTGTATTGTATTGTGTCCAGATTCCAGTCTAAGTCACGCCTCTATTCTCGAAATTACGTCAGTTAAAAACTAGAAAAGGATTGCTCGAGGAAGCAGTTCCTGTTCCGCCTAGGGACAGTCCAGGTCATTTTATGTATCATAAGCATGGCTTAAGTGCCATATTGTACTTAGACTTATGGTCTGATTATACCAGACATCTCGAAGAGAAATATAGATGGCCTGTATCAGGTACATGGGATGCCGAGTGCATCATGCGAGTAGAAGAAGTATTATGGAAAAAGAAATCCAGACAGTCCCAGAAAGATGCCATCGAGTTATGGCGCAAAGAATCTCATAAAAAAACAGAAAAAGAAATCAGAAGAACAGAATTAAGTAGGGAATCTTCAGAAAGAGCCCAAGAAAGGGAATTAATCGAAGTAGGTGAACGAGTTAAAGCCGAACAGTCAGACAGACAGAGAAATGCCCTTATTAAGGGTATGTATCCTCTTCTTGCCGAGGGCTTGCCAAAAACAACCCCGGAAGCATCCAGTAATTTTCCGCCGCCATTAGTTCCGATTAAGCTACGTCACAAACCGACCGCAGCTGATATTTTTCTCTCGTCCTATTTGGACGACACAGTCCCAGAATACGCCAATCCTGTTCCGCCAGCTCCTGTAAATAATGTAATTCCTGTTCCTCCAGCCACCGGGGCACCCGTTACAGCACCTGTTACGGTACCCCCGGTCCAGCCTACAGTACATATGCCCGCGACATCAGTCACTCTCCCAGCCCGTACAATACCCGTCGACGATTCTAGTCAAGGGGCCTCGGGGGGAAGTCCTCCTGGAACCCCGCCTCAGCACAGACGTGTGACATTAATCGAGCTACATGCCCGAGCGTTACAGCGTTCGCCCAAGCATCAGTCAGTTGCCGATATCAAACGAGCCCTTACCGAATGCCGTTACGATCCAGTCCCAGGTGATGATAATATGGTCATATATTCTCTGCGTGTAAGACGGGTGACCGAATATTTGGACACCCTGCCGAATATGAAAGGTTATCTAGACAGAATATATCGGTTTATCCGTACAGGAGTAGATCCAGAAAGTATTGGCGACGCCATGACTCAAAGAAAAGTCGAGATTCAGCTCATGCTTTTAAAGTTTCTAATTAATTGTTTAATAAGAGAACAAGATTATCCGAATAAAGATCCGGAAGAAATGAAAGTCCTGACCAAATGGAGTGACCATATAGCCGAGGGAAGACACAAGACCCAGAACTGTATAGAGAGTATGTACAAGAAAATCCGTAGGGAAATAATAAAGTTACACGAGAAACGAGAAGCACTACAAGCAACCGAGAAAGAAGACGCCTCTGATACTGAAGAGGTAGACAGCGAGAATCCCTCCAGAATAGCGTATGTAGGTAAAACTAGACTTCCCGACCGACATTCACGCCTAGAACACAAGAAAGTTTTCCCTTCTCCAGCACCAGAACAAGGTTCCCTTGAGCAAGTATTTCAAGCTACCGATCACATTCTAAAATCACGAATCGGTTATAGTGAACTTAGTACCATGCATGAACAAGAACTAGCCCGATCAGCAGTCCGATGGACTACTGATTCTACCACTTTTCCAGACGAAATAGTGGCACAAATGTTTCTGAAACTGCCCCCAGCCGAGCAGCGACTGGTGGGTATGTATATGATCCAGCACCTCATTACACTGTATGAGGGACAGCATTCTGATCCAGGTCCGTTACATGATGTTCTGAACGAGTTACTCCAGTATAGATGGAGAGGTCTAGGTACCGATTTAATTAGTATCATTCTAGAACAGCGCCACAAATATAGAACGTTTCTGAACCCGCATTTTGTTCATGTCTCACCTCCAGAAAGTAAATCATTGTACATAGATAGACAGCATCCGTTACGAGAAGTACATCCAGTTAGGACAACGGGTGGTGATCTAGAACGAGTATTTGTTTACACCCCTATCACCAAGATGGAACTCTTAGAGATGAAGAAGTTAATTCCCTGTCACGACAAAGATCCAGCAGGGTTCCATCGAGAATTAAAAGACATGCTCCGTATGGGAGAATACACGTATCCTGATATCATTAAAATGTTAAAGGTCCTGTTGCCCGCAGGGGTATATGAAAAACTCAAGGAAAAAGAATGGGAGGTGGGAGAGAAAAAGATAGATTGGACAGCTCTAGAAGCTGAAGATAATTCACGAGTACCAGGTACCGGTCTAGGGGGTAAAGTTAAAGAATTGCCCGAGGTATTGATTCAGGTTTTGCCAAGGTTACTAACCACGAAAAAGGAAGATTGGGATGCAATCTCAGCATGTAAACAGAAACAGGATGAAGACACTAGTGATTTTTATTCTAGATTTGAAAAATGTTTTATTATTAACAGTGGTCTGAAGACAGGTAGTGAATCGTACCCTCATCTTTTTGTTACCAAATTAGTCGAGAAGTCAAGTCCACAAGTTAAAAATCGAGTTTTGAAAGTCGAAAGTAGTTGGCAAGCTAATACTCCGTCCCAGATGTTACAGATGCTCCAGTATCACCAGAACAGAATCAGGGAAGAGCAAGAACACGAAAGGAGACGTATGAAAGACACGAAAATGAAAGTATTAGTTGCACAATCTGTTCCACAAGACAGTCAGAAGAGGGGTCCGAATCAAGCCAGTCATCCTGCAGCTCCCGTTAAAGGGACTTGCAATTACTGTAAACAGCCAGGTCATTTTATAAACGAGTGTGCAGTTCTGAAACACAACATAGCTACTGGTAAGACTAAAGAAAGACCACGTCCGCCTAGACAAGAACAAGTTTCACAGACTTCTCAGTCACCACAGAATGCACAACAGACAGTCCCAGCACAGCAGCCTATCGCTGCAACACAGCACGTTACACAGCAGATGTACCAGTATGCACAGTCCGAGTATCCAGAGTACCAACAATATTCATGAAACAGCCTAGAGAGGGAGGTAGGCTTGCCTCTCATCGAGATACCTGTAGATCAAGAGGGTCCCTATGTACACAGTCAAGTATTAGGGAAAGACAGAAAGTTTCTGATTGATACAGGGGCAAGTAGGACTACTATCAGTCATGACGAGGTTCCAGGGGCTCCACTCTCAGGCTCTAGAAATGTTTCCCTTGGATTTTCAGGAAAACCGATTGTCAATGAAATTTCAAAACCAGTTACTCTAGAAGTTGGTCCATTGTCCCGAACTACTGATTTGTTACTCACGAAAGCATGTCCAGAAAATTTGTTAGGCATCAAGACGTTAAAAGAATTAGGAGCAGTTATATGCTGTTCCCCAGAAGGAGTCCGATTGTTTTTACGCGACTTTAAAGGTCATTATGTATTACGAGATTTTGATCCTAGATTAATGAATGTACCACAGCATCTATGGGCGCAAGGTCCAACTGATGTAGGATGTATGCACATCACACCCCATCGTGTGACTCTCAAGCAAGGTATAGTTTTGCCACGAATCAGACAGTACAGATTGCCCCCTGAGGCTGTAGCAGCCTTATCCAAAATTATTGACGAACTTATTGCTCAAGGAGTGGTTGTAGAAACTGACTCCAATGTATGTAATTCTCCTATCATTCCAGTCCTGAAACGTACTGATCCAAATGTACCTCCAGTATATCGATTAGTGATTGACCTTCGAGAGCTTAATAAATGTATTATACCTCAGTACCCAGTAGTCCCAGATATTTCATCCTTATTGACAGCCATTGATTCTGAAGCTACATTTTTCACAGTTATTGATCTCAAGAACGCATTTTTCAGTGTCCCCATTCATCCAGACAGCCAGTACCTTTTCGGTTTCTGTTTAAATGGAAGAAGCTATAAATTCACACGAGCTCCTCAAGGTTTCACAGAAAGTCCTAGTATTTATAGTCAAGCTCTTAAAAGACAACTAGACAATATTCACATGCCAACTGACACTGCCCTGCTCCAGTATGTCGATGATCTACTGATCACAGCCCGTTCTGAACGTGACTGCGAGCGAGCGTCACTTACAGTCCTGTATTTTCTGGCCGAGCAGGGGCACAAGGTGTCCCCTTCCAAATTACAATTCTGTGTCCAGCAAGTGATCTACTTAGGCCACTTACTGTCCAAGTGGGGTAGGCAGTTGACACCAGACCGTATCCAGCTAATAGCGAGTCTTCCACAGCCCAAGACACAGAAGGAGGTACGAGCTTTTATCGGCCTCACTTCTTACTGCAGACAATGGATTCCTCAGTATGCATTTCTAGCCAAGCCACTGATACAGTTAACGACACAGGAGGCAGCCGTATCGACTGTCCTCCCTTGGACCCAGGAACATACACTTGTTTTCAATGAGTTAAAGAAAGCCTTATGTCAAGCACCTGTTCTAGCAACACCGAACTATAGTAAGCCTTTTACACTTTTTGTCACAGAACGTGATGGTACTGCATTATCTGTTCTCACACAAGATCAAGCAGGACAGTACAAGCCCTGTGCTTATTTTTCGAGCACATTAGATCCAGTAGCCCAGGCTTTGCCTGCGTGCCTCAAGTCAGTTGCAGCCACAGCTCTAGCTATCAGACAAAGTGATTCCATAGTATTAGGACACTCCCTGACAGTACAAGTTCCACACTCCGTGGAAGTTCTTTTAAACCGAACACAGACTCAGCACTTGACCATTGCAAGTTTAACAGGTTATGAACTGACACTGTTCCAACCACACATAGAAATCAGACGCTGCAACATTCTAAATCCTGCTACACTGTTGCCGTCAGTTACTTCCAATCCTGCCACACATGACTGTGTGGAAGTTGTTAACACTATGACAAAACCAAGACAAGACCTGACAGACATTGCATTACCTAACCCCGACCTGACACTTTATGTGGATGGTTCATGTATGAGAACAAGTACAGGAGAACTAGTAGCCGCGTATGCAGTGACTACTGAAACTGAAGTTATAGAAACGCATCGTATTGACACACTGTCTGCTCAAGCAGCAGAGCTAGTCGCTCTGACCCAAGCCTGCATACGTGCCAAGAACCTGAAAGTAAACATATATACAGATTCACGTTATGCATTCGGAGTCGTACACGACTTTGGAGTGCTCTGGCAGGAGAGAGGTTTCATGACTTCTCATGGAACCAAGATTCAGCATGGTCTCCTCATTCAAGCTCTGTTAGATGCAATACATTTACCGACAGCTATTGCTATCATGAAGTGCAAGGCACATACGAAAGTTACTGACATCATTTCCCAAGGTAACGATCTAGCAGATCGAACAGCCAAGCTTACAGCTCAGACCCCAGACATTCCAGTTAACATGACACAGACACTCACTCCAGATCAGGCTACTTGTATGACAGTTAAGGACCCTACACAAGATGTCATAGACATACAGTCACATGCTACTCCCGTAGAAATCAATAAATGGTCCGAACAAGGAGGGGTCCAGACAGATCAAGGATGGTTGACGAAGGGAAAAGCCACATGGTTTCTCCCCGACTCTATGGTTCAAGTCATTATTAATACCGCACATAGTCCAGCACATCTAGGAGAAAAAGCTATGTTAGACAGTATTCAGAACCTTTGGTTCAACAAGCATTTACGAGCTGCAGCCAAGCAGAAAGTCCGTACCTGTATGATATGTTGCCAGTTCAATCCAGGTAAAAGTGTCCCGGTGGAACAAGGTGGATTCCAGCCTCCTGACCACCCTTTTGAAGTCCTCCAGATGGATTATATTCAGATGGAGCGATGTCGAGGTTTCAAGTATGTCCTCGTAGTTGTATGCGCTTTCTCCAGGTGGACAGAAGCATATCCAGTTCCAGATTACACAGCCGCGACCACTGCCAGGCAGTTGGTTCGTGAATTCTTTCCCCGCTATGGACTCCCTAGGGTCGTGTATTCAGATAACGGCCAGCCATTCTCATCCGAGCTTATGAAACATGTTTCCCTTCTATTGGGGTACCAGTGGAAGTTCCATTGTGTGCGCCATCCTGAAGCAGCCGGTCTCGTAGAGAGACATAATCAGACGTTGAAAATCCGCATTGCCAAAGTTTGTAAAGAGAAAGGTGTAGATTGGCTAGTTGCCCTGCCAGTTGCTTTATTTTTTATGAGGATGGTTGCACATTCCAGATCAGGTCTGTCCCCGTATGAGGTCGTATTCGGCCGCCCCCCAAACATGTGGGGTACACCTAGACCCCGCAGTATTACAGATGTTTCCAGTAATATGCTGACAGATTACCTAGCTTCCTTGATGTCTGCCCTACACTCTTGTCGTTCACAGGTTGCCGCCGCATTTCCAGACAACACCGAGGTGAAACCGCATGAGGTCATTCCAGGCGACCTGGTATTTGTGCGGAATTTTGATCGTTCAAGTCCACTGGAGCCCCGTTGGAAGGAGCCCCGTCTCGTCTTGTTAACTACAAGGACCGCCGTGAAGTTGGAGGGCAGGAAAGGATGGGACCACCTGTCCCACATAAAGAAATTCCATGGAGTTCGTGAAAAGACTTTTGCAAAGGACTGCCTCATTACTACAGACTACCTAAACACAGACTCTGAACTCAAGCCTCCCCTGTTAGAGGAAACTCCGCAACAGGAGTATAAAAAGAAATTAAGGTCTAGTAAAATAAGTCAGCCAGTTTAATTGTCTAAGTCCCTCTCGGGGGAAACGGTTAGACAGGTCCCTGACATGTATGAGATAGACCCCCATAGTGAGAGAGTTAGTCAAAACTCTATAAAACGTATTATTGTTCTAAGTTTTTTTATTATATGTGAGTCTAATGGTTACCTGCACAAGTTATGCTTTATATTTATGTTTTCCAGTTTCACATGTACATAAGTTTTCTAATGCTACAGTAGAGCACACATTTAGTGATCTGCCTCCTCACGAGCTATCCTATCGTCTTGCTATGCGAAATAATACATTTATCAGAATGTTACACTATTCACACCAGACCAGCAATGCCACTAATTGTTGGGTGTGTGGTCGACTCCCCCCTTTCCAGACACCGAAGGGAGTTCTGCCACTCTTTCCTTATCCGTTTTCACATAATGGTTCGTGTGGAGCATGGTCCACTTTAACGTCATCCTCCAATGATATGTCCCTTCTGAATAGAACATGTTTCCCAGACAAGAAAGGTCTCTCCCATAGAACAGGGTTAGATCTAGAAAATGAAGTATATGATTTAGGTAATTGTTCTTCGAATTTCATGGTCCTGAATGTTCAGTCTGATATTACTCCAGATTTGCCTGCTATTTCAGTACTACCAGTCAAAGGCGAATTATGTGTCAGAAAGAATGGTTCCGCACATGTAGGACATAGTGATTGTACTACTACTGTCAAGTATAGTGACAGTGGGAAATCTATTTTCAAAGCCTCACGTCATTCTTATTTTGTTTGTGGTCAGACCGCATATGTTCGTCTGCCCCTCGATTGGGATGGAACATGTTACATTGCCTTCCTACTGCCACCAGTTTTTCTAGCCCCATCTGATTATCATAGAAACACACATCTAGTTCACGCTAGACATAGAAGGGAGATCGAGTCCCCAATTGTCGATCAAACTGAAACTACTCTAGAACAGTATCAAGACTTTAATAAAGGTTTCTTCTTCTTTATAGGACCTGTCCAGAATAGTAAGTTAATACGTAGACTTACCAGAACCCTTGAAGCAGTAGTGAATGAGACTACTTCTGCTCTAGGTAACTTAACTGAAGAGCAATCTGCTATGAGATTTGTCGTGCTCCAAAATCGTCTCGTTCTTGACGTCATACTGGCCGATAGAGGAGGAGCATGTAGAGTCATCGGATCTAGTTGCTGCATTTTCATTCCTAATAACGCGCCGTCTGTTTATTCAGCTATAACCAGACTTCATAAAATTGCCCATCAGTTACACCAGAATCCAGGCACCTGGACATGGTCCGGTTGGCTCTGGAGTATTATATCTGCCTGGGGATGGAAAGTATTGTCATTCCTAGGTATTGCAGTAATGATCATATTCAGTTGCTGCCTCTGTATACAATGTGGCCCTGCGATTTGCGGCATTTGTGCTACCTCTTGTATTCCTAGTCCTAAATCCCGTTCCAAGACAATTCGAGACGAGCAAATGATACTATATGAAATGATAGATGGTATCATGAATATAGATGTTTCCTGATGGAAACGTAGGGCACAAGGAGGGAATGTGGAAAAGTAAATTTTGCCATGTTGTATGTGCCTACGTGTTCCACATCCTATGTTATGTGTGCATGATCGATATGCATGTATTCACCTCTGATCGATTAAAGATGCAATTATAGTTGTGTCCAACTCTAGTATGTCAGTTTCCAGTTCTCGTGAAAGCTACGAGTATTAGACCTATGTTGCCACGTTTTACAGTGTGCACGTTAATTCAGAATAAAGTCCCCGTTTCTAGGCCTCAAAAGGGCCCGGACTCAGATTCAGCTCCTGTCTCCTGAACCCTCTCCGAGGAGCGATACAGCCCCCACCTGTATCCCTGACCCTTCACTTTCTTCATGCCTCGCAGTGCCCGGCCCGGCCTGGCTCAGCCTCCCAGTCTGCCAAGAGTATGTTATGTTTCTAGTTATCAGTCCAGCCCTCCTTCTCTGCATTCCTAAGCTACTGCATCGCATCAATAGTTTCCGTCATGGTCTAGCCTTTATGTCTCCATGTAAGAGAAATACTGTATTAATATTCATAGAATATTCCTAGCATCCGCAATACATGTAGAATTATGCATGCACCAGTCTTAGTATCAAGTAGCCTTTACCCTGATAACTTTTGGATTCTATCAACATGTACTCCAAACACCAGATACTAGATATGCCTTGGGTACATGTCGCTCTGACACTCCAGACTTTAGTCTCCTCTTCTAGCGCGGAAGTCATAGCCCCCAGTTCCTCCTGCTAACACGTCATTGCCCGTTTGCGCGCACCACTAGGTTAGAGGTCCCAGCTCCTCAGGTAGCCCCCTCCATGTTTCCGCCCCATTTATGACACTTCTGTTACGTTTACATCACATGTCTATGTATACGCCCTGTACACGCCTCTTGTTACACCTACTTTATGCCTTATCTTTCGCGACTGCTACAAGTCCCGCCTACTGCTACGCCTACTGTATTGAATGCTATTGTAAATGAAATGTATATATATCATGTACCGTTAATGTGATGCTAGCGATCCCTTATTTCCAGACCCGGCCCCCGGCAGCTGCCATCCTATTCCCATGCAGGCTGTCCTGTTCCTGTCCTTTATGCCTGATTAAAGCCTGTGACTCAAGATACCTCGAATCCTGACTCTTATTTATTGAGCTATCTGTTTATATGAGTATCCTGAAAAATAGAACCGGTAATTAATTATTTATTTACCACAGGGTGAAGGTGCATCCAGGGTGTGTGTTCGCAGACCCATGCGTCTTTCCTGGCTGGGTAAAAGTGCATCCAGGGTGTGTGTTCACTGACTCATGCGTCGGTCCTGGCCGTGTGAAGGTGCATTCATGGTGTATGTATCACTCACCCATGCGTCGTTCCTAGCCGGGTGAAGGGGTATCCAGGGTGTGTGTTCACTGACCCATGCGTCGTTCCTGGCCGGGTGAAGGTGCATCCAGGGTGTGTGTTTACTGCCCTGTGCATCATTCCTGTCCGGGTGAAGGCGCATCCAGGGTGTGTGTTCACTGACCCATGCGTCGTTCCTAGGCCGGGTGAAGGTGCATCCAGGGTGTGTGTTCACTGACCTATGCGTCGTTCTTGGCCAGTGGAAGGTGCATCCAGGGTGTGTTTTCACTGACCCATGCGTCGTTCCTGGCCGGGTGAAGGTGCATCCAGGGTGTGTGCTCACTGACCCATGCGGCATTCCTGGGCGGGTGAAGGTGCATCCATCCTGATTCGTTCACATAACTTCAGGGTGGCTGTTTAAGGTATCTCTCTGGTCTGGTCCCATTTTCAATATGGATCATGGGTTTAAGTTGGAAGGACACCACATGTGAAGTTACCCGATGGCGAGGGGCTGGCCAGTGGAATGCATGTGTGGATGTGAAAGCATGGAACAGCCTTCCCTATGTGTTTTTAGTGCCTTTATCCGTGGAATGCGGTGTGTTAATTTTGTCAACTCATTAACTCTTGAAGGTAATGGTTGGTAGCTTTTGAAAAAAGTTGTCAAAGCAGGTTTCGTGTTTGAGTAAAATGATTCCTTCCTAAAATGGAATGCATTGAAGTTATGGAGTTCTTATGGCTTTAGCACATAGGAGGAATAACCTAGTTAGTCAGTATGCAAGTGACATCATGGCGTGTGCCGTCACAGCCCATGATACCACAATGTGTGGCATCACAGTAAGTGACATAACGCGAAGTAACATCAGACCAGAACACACACATTTGTTTTTATTAGGTATATCATGAGTGCATTAAGCACATTATGAGATTTAACAAATTGTGCTTTAGGCTTGTGCTGAAAAAGTGGCACAATCCCACTGCAAAATAAAAAGATCTGGGTTTAATCCATCACCGTTCTTTAGTCCACTCTGTCACCCCAGTTCAGACATGGCCATATGCAAATCAGTCTGACCCTGTGCCTCATGGGAACAGTCCAGCCCGAACTGCCAAGCCATGCCTTCCCTGGACCTGTCAGGGTCTGACAGGTCTTCATAACAAAAGAGAGAGAGAGGGAAAGATAATTACAGGCACTATGTGAGGTGGGAACTCCTGGTCCCCCAACTAATATGTAAAAAACAATAGAGGAGTAACCCCTCGTGGGTAGAGAGAAATATCTCTCTAACAATGAGCCTAAGTGCTCTGGTCAGCACATTTTGCCCCAACCTGTTGCTGGATAATGCATATCCTTTTAGAAGACCCCTCACTCACCAACCTAGTTGGTGACATGCTTCATCATCGGGGTCCCACCCCATAGGCCGAGTGCCTATAGGGTGTGCTGCGACACCTGATTACAGTGGAGCTGGTTTGGTTTCTTTTATGTGTTCAAGACTATCAAAAACTGTGGTTAAAAAGGGCCAACACTACTCACTTCAAGTATTTTATTCTTGAGTGCTTGAACCCTCGTTAAAATTAAAGTGTGGCACCTTTGCCTAATTAGGTAGGCTTTGGTGTCAAAAGTAGTATTTAAAATATATAAAAACACTTACTGTCCAAGTGGGGTAGGCAGTTGACACCAGACCGTATCCAGCTAATAGCGAGTCTTCCACAGCCCAAGACACAGAAGGAGGTACGAGCTTTTATCGGCCTCACTTCTTACTGCAGACAATGGATTCCTCAGTATGCATTTCTAGCCAAGCCACTGATACAGTTAACGACACAGGAGGCAGCCGTATCGACTGTCCTCCCTTGGACCCAGGAACATACACTTGTTTTCAATGAGTTAAAGAAAGCCTTATGTCAAGCACCTGTTCTAGCAACACCGAACTATAGTAAGCCTTTTACACTTTTTGTCACAGAACGTGATGGTACTGCATTATCTGTTCTCACACAAGATCAAGCAGGACAGTACAAGCCCTGTGCTTATTTTTCGAGCACATTAGATCCAGTAGCCCAGGCTTTGCCTGCGTGCCTCAAGTCAGTTGCAGCCACAGCTCTAGCTATCAGACAAAGTGATTCCATAGTATTAGGACACTCCCTGACAGTACAAGTTCCACACTCCGTGGAAGTTCTTTTAAACCGAACACAGACTCAGCACTTGACCATTGCACGTTTAACAGGTTATGAACTGACACTGTTCCAACCACACATAGAAATCAGACGCTGCAACATTCTAAATCCTGCTACACTGTTGCCGTCAGTTACTTCCAATCCTGCCACACATGACTGTGTGGAAGTTGTTAACACTATGACAAAACCAAGACAAGACCTGACAGACATTGCATTACCTAACCCCGACCTGACACTTTATGTGGATGGTTCATGTATGAGAACAAGTACAGGAGAACTAGTAGCCGCGTATGCAGTGACTACTGAAACTGAAGTTATAGAAACGCATCGTATTGACACACTGTCTGCTCAAGCAGCAGAGCTAGTCGCTCTGACCCAAGCCTGCATACGTGCCAAGAACCTGAAAGTAAACATATATACAGATTCACGTTATGCATTCGGAGTCGTACACGACTTTGGAGTGCTCTGGCAGGAGAGAGGTTTCATGACTTCTCATGGAACCAAGATTCAGCATGGTCTCCTCATTCAAGCTCTGTTAGATGCAATACATTTACCGACAGCTATTGCTATCATGAAGTGCAAGGCACATACGAAAGTTACTGACATCATTTCCCAAGGTAACGATCTAGCAGATCGAACAGCCAAGCTTACAGCTCAGACCCCAGACATTCCAGTTAACATGACACAGACACTCACTCCAGATCAGGCTAGTTGTATGACAGTTAAGGACCCTACACAAGATGTCATAGACATACAGTCACATGCTACTCCCGTAGAAATCAATAAATGGTCCGAACAAGGAGGGGTCCAGACAGATCAAGGATGGTTGACGAAGGGAAAAGCCACATGGTTTCTCCCCGACTCTATGGTTCAAGTCATTATTAATACCGCACATAGTCCAGCACATCTAGGAGAAAAAGCTATGTTAGACAGTATTCAGAACCTTTGGTTCAACAAGCATTTACGAGCTGCAGCCAAGCAGAAAGTCCGTACCTGTATGATATGTTGCCAGTTCAATCCAGGTAAAAGTGTCCCGGTGGAACAAGGTGGATTCCAGCCTCCTGACCACCCTTTTGAAGTCCTCCAGATGGATTATATTCAGATGGAGCGATGTCGAGGTTTCAAGTATGTCCTCGTAGTTGTATGCGCTTTCTCCAGGTGGACAGAAGCATATCCAGTTCCAGATTACACAGCCGCGACCACTGCCAGGCAGTTGGTTCGTGAATTCTTTCCCCGCTATGGACTCCCTAGGGTCGTGTATTCAGATAACGGCCAGCCATTCTCATCCGAGCTTATGAAACATGTTTCCCTTCTATTGGGGTACCAGTGGAAGTTCCATTGTGTGCGCCATCCTGAAGCAGCCGGTCTCGTAGAGAGACATAATCAGACGTTGAAAATCCGCATTGCCAAAGTTTGTAAAGAGAAAGGTGTAGATTGGCTAGTTGCCCTGCCAGTTGCTTTATTTTTTATGAGGATGGTTGCACATTCCAGATCAGGTCTGTCCCCGTATGAGGTCGTATTCGGCCGCCCCCCAAACATGTGGGGTACACCTAGACCCCGCAGTATTACAGATGTTTCCAGTAATATGCTGACAGATTACCTAGCTTCCTTGATGTCTGCCCTACACTCTTGTCGTTCACAGGTTGCCGCCGCATTTCCAGACAACACCGAGGTGAAACCGCATGAGGTCATTCCAGGCGACCTGGTATTTGTGCGGAATTTTGATCGTTCAAGTCCACTGGAGCCCCGTTGGAAGGAGCCCCGTCTCGTCTTGTTAACTACAAGGACCGCCGTGAAGTTGGAGGGCAGGAAAGGATGGGACCACCTGTCCCACATAAAGAAATTCCATGGAGTTCGTGAAAAGACTTTTGCAAAGGACTGCCTCATTACTACAGACTACCTAAACACAGACTCTGAACTCAAGCCTCCCCTGTTAGAGGAAACTCCGCAACAGGAGTATAAAAAGAAATTAAGGTCTAGTAAAATAAGTCAGCCAGTTTAATTGTCTAAGTCCCTCTCGGGGGAAACGGTTAGACAGGTCCCTGACATGTATGAGATAGACCCCCATAGTGAGAGAGTTAGTCAAAACTCTATAAAACGTATTATTGTTCTAAGTTTTTTTATTATATGTGAGTCTAATGGTTACCTGCACAAGTTATGCTTTATATTTATGTTTTCCAGTTTCACATGTACATAAGTTTTCTAATGCTACAGTAGAGCACACATTTAGTGATCTGCCTCCTCACGAGCTATCCTATCGTCTTGCTATGCGAAATAATACATTTATCAGAATGTTACACTATTCACACCAGACCAGCAATGCCACTAATTGTTGGGTGTGTGGTCGACTCCCCCCTTTCCAGACACCGAAGGGAGTTCTGCCACTCTTTCCTTATCCGTTTTCACATAATGGTTCGTGTGGAGCATGGTCCACTTTAACGTCATCCTCCAATGATATGTCCCTTCTGAATAGAACATGTTTCCCAGACAAGAAAGGTCTCTCCCATAGAACAGGGTTAGATCTAGAAAATGAAGTATATGATTTAGGTAATTGTTCTTCGAATTTCATGGTCCTGAATGTTCAGTCTGATATTACTCCAGATTTGCCTGCTATTTCAGTACTACCAGTCAAAGGCGAATTATGTGTCAGAAAGAATGGTTCCGCACATGTAGGACATAGTGATTGTACTACTACTGTCAAGTATAGTGACAGTGGGAAATCTATTTTCAAAGCCTCACGTCATTCTTATTTTGTTTGTGGTCAGACCGCATATGTTCGTCTGCCCCTCGATTGGGATGGAACATGTTACATTGCCTTCCTACTGCCACCAGTTTTTCTAGCCCCATCTGATTATCATAGAAACACACATCTAGTTCACGCTAGACATAGAAGGGAGATCGAGTCCCCAATTGTCGATCAAACTGAAACTACTCTAGAACAGTATCAAGACTTTAATAAAGGTTTCTTCTTCTTTATAGGACCTGTCCAGAATAGTAAGTTAATACGTAGACTTACCAGAACCCTTGAAGCAGTAGTGAATGAGACTACTTCTGCTCTAGGTAACTTAACTGAAGAGCAATCTGCTATGAGATTTGTCGTGCTCCAAAATCGTCTCGTTCTTGACGTCATACTGGCCGATAGAGGAGGAGCATGTAGAGTCATCGGATCTAGTTGCTGCATTTTCATTCCTAATAACGCGCCGTCTGTTTATTCAGCTATAACCAGACTTCATAAAATTGCCCATCAGTTACACCAGAATCCAGGCACCTGGACATGGTCCGGTTGGCTCTGGAGTATTATATCTGCCTGGGGATGGAAAGTATTGTCATTCCTAGGTATTGCAGTAATGATCATATTCAGTTGCTGCCTCTGTATACAATGTGGCCCTGCGATTTGCGGCATTTGTGCTACCTCTTGTATTCCTAGTCCTAAATCCCGTTCCAAGACAATTCGAGACGAGCAAATGATACTATATGAAATGATAGATGGTATCATGAATATAGATGTTTCCTGATGGAAACGTAGGGCACAAGGAGGGAATGTGGAAAAGTAAATTTTGCCATGTTGTATGTGCCTACGTGTTCCACATCCTATGTTATGTGTGCATGATCGATATGCATGTATTCACCTCTGATCGATTAAAGATGCAATTATAGTTGTGTCCAACTCTAGTATGTCAGTTTCCAGTTCTCGTGAAAGCTACGAGTATTAGACCTATGTTGCCACGTTTTACAGTGTGCACGTTAATTCAGAATAAAGTCCCCGTTTCTAGGCCTCAAAAGGGCCCGGACTCAGATTCAGCTCCTGTCTCCTGAACCCTCTCCGAGGAGCGATACAGCCCCCACCTGTATCCCTGACCCTTCACTTTCTTCATGCCTCGCAGTGCCCGGCCCGGCCTGGCTCAGCCTCCCAGTCTGCCAAGAGTATGTTATGTTTCTAGTTATCAGTCCAGCCCTCCTTCTCTGCATTCCTAAGCTACTGCATCGCATCAATAGTTTCCGTCATGGTCTAGCCTTTATGTCTCCATGTAAGAGAAATACTGTATTAATATTCATAGAATATTCCTAGCATCCGCAATACATGTAGAATTATGCATGCACCAGTCTTAGTATCAAGTAGCCTTTACCCTGATAACTTTTGGATTCTATCAACATGTACTCCAAACACCAGATACTAGATATGCCTTGGGTACATGTCGCTCTGACACTCCAGACTTTAGTCTCCTCTTCTAGCGCAGAAGTCATAGCCCCCAGTTCCTCCTGCTAACACGTCATTGCCCGTTTGCGCGCACCACTAGGTTAGAGGTCCCAGCTCCTCAGGTAGCCCCCTCCATGTTTCCGCCCCATTTATGACACTTCTGTTACGTTTACATCACATGTCTATGTATACGCCCTGTACACGCCTCTTGTTACACCTACTTTATGCCTTATCTTTCGCGACTGCTACAAGTCCCGCCTACTGCTACGCCTACTGTATTGAATGCTATTGTAAATGAAATGTATATATATCATGTACCGTTAATGTGATGCTAGCGATCCCTTATTTCCAGACCCGGCCCCCGGCAGCTGCCATCCTATTCCCATGCAGGCTGTCCTGTTCCTGTCCTTTATGCCTGATTAAAGCCTGTGACTCAAGATACCTCGAATCCTGACTCTTATTTATTGAGCTATCTGTTTATATGAGTATCCTGAAAAATAGAACCGGTAATTAATTATTTATTTACCACAGGGTGAAGGTGCATCCAGGGTGTGTGTTCGCAGACCCATGCGTCTTTCCTGGCTGGGTAAAAGTGCATCCAGGGTGTGTGTTCACTGACTCATGCGTCGGTCCTGGCCGTGTGAAGGTGCATTCATGGTGTATGTATCACTCACCCATGCGTCGTTCCTAGCCGGGTGAAGGGGTATCCAGGGTGTGTGTTCACTGACCCATGCGTCGTTCCTGGCCGGGTGAAGGTGCATCCAGGGTGTGTGTTTACTGCCCTGTGCATCATTCCTGTCCGGGTGAAGGCGCATCCAGGGTGTGTGTTCACTGACCCATGCGTCGTTCCTAGGCCGGGTGAAGGTGCATCCAGGGTGTGTGTTCACTGACCTATGCGTCGTTCTTGGCCAGTGGAAGGTGCATCCAGGGTGTGTTTTCACTGACCCATGCGTCGTTCCTGGCCGGGTGAAGGTGCATCCAGGGTGTGTGCTCACTGACCCATGCGGCATTCCTGGGCGGGTGAAGGTGCATCCATCCTGATTCGTTCACATAACTTCAGGGTGGCTGTTTAAGGTATCTCTCTGGTCTGGTCCCATTTTCAATATGGATCATGGGTTTAAGTTGGAAGGACACCACATGTGAAGTTACCCGATGGCGAGGGGCTGGCCAGTGGAATGCATGTGTGGATGTGAAAGCATGGAACAGCCTTCCCTATGTGTTTTTAGTGCCTTTATCCGTGGAATGCGGTGTGTTAATTTTGTCAACTCATTAACTCTTGAAGGTAATGGTTGGTAGCTTTTGAAAAAAGTTGTCAAAGCAGGTTTCGTGTTTGAGTAAAATGATTCCTTCCTAAAATGGAATGCATTGAAGTTATGGAGTTCTTATGGCTTTAGCACATAGGAGGAATAACCTAGTTAGTCAGTATGCAAGTGACATCATGGCGTGTGCCGTCACAGCCCATGATACCACAATGTGTGGCATCACAGTAAGTGACATAACGCGAAGTAACATCAGACCAGAACACACACATTTGTTTTTATTAGGTATATCATGAGTGCATTAAGCACATTATGAGATTTAACAAATTGTGCTTTAGGCTTGTGCTGAAAAAGTGGCACAATCCCACTGCAAAATAAAAAGATCTGGGTTTAATCCATCACCGTTCTTTAGTCCACTCTGTCACCCCAGTTCAGACATGGCCATATGCAAATCAGTCTGACCCTGTGCCTCATGGGAACAGTCCAGCCCGAACTGCCAAGCCATGCCTTCCCTGGACCTGTCAGGGTCTGACAGGTCTTCATAACAAAAGAGAGAGAGAGGGAAAGATAATTACAGGCACTATGTGAGGTGGGAACTCCTGGTCCCCCAACTAATATGTAAAAAACAATAGAGGAGTAACCCCTCGTGGGTAGAGAGAAATATCTCTCTAACAATGAGCCTAAGTGCTCTGGTCAGCACATTTTGCCCCAACCTGTTGCTGGATAATGCATATCCTTTTAGAAGACCCCTCACTCACCAACCTAGTTGGTGACATGCTTCATCATCGGGGTCCCACCCCATAGGCCGAGTGCCTATAGGGTGTGCTGCGACACCTGATTACAGTGGAGCTGGTTTGGTTTCTTTTATGTGTTCAAGACTATCAAAAACTGTGGTTAAAAAGGGCCAACACTACTCACTTCAAGTATTTTATTCTTGAGTGCTTGAACCCTCGTTAAAATTAAAGTGTGGCACCTTTGCCTAATTAGGTAGGCTTTGGTGTCAAAAGTAGTATTTAAAATATATAAAAATAGCCAAAGTGTGCTATGTGAATGTGAATATACAAAACTATTGTTTAAGAAGGTCTACATGTTTCAACCCATACATGGATTCAAGGGTTTTCGTCAGGACCGTGGTGGTTTGAACTGGGTGGTCCGCCCACGCTAAGGAGCGTCCTGCCCTAGTTCAAGAAAGAGACCATAAATAGTGGTCTCGTGAAAAAAGGTGCGTTTTTCTTTTTGGAAAAAACCTGTGAAAAGACAGGAAGACAAAGAACAGGAAGGGGTCACATACTGGGGTAGACAAATTTGACTATACCACATATAACGCATGCGTTAATGGTCAACACCACACTCGTAACATCCAGGTGTGGAGTCATGCCAGCATATCAATATCGAGTGTAGATCCTCTCTATTGCGTTGTTACAACAATACTACAGTGATAAGTTGCCGGGTAGTGCCTTTCAATCAAAGGGCCGGCGCCAAAATGAGGGGTGTCGAGATGGTTTTGGCGTCAGGAATATGTGAAAAAACATGGGTCGGTAAATGGGAGGTTGACCTTGTAGCGTGCTGCGATGTGAACGGCTGCCAGACATTTGTGAGCAGTCGTGCAAAAAACCGTCTCGATTGTATGGAGGCGGCTAGTTATTGGTTAGTGCTTACGCTTTGAAGCGGAACTATCGCTTCATGGGCACCAGCGTTACCAAGATGACAAGATTCCGTCTCCTGTAGGTAGAAAAAACATGTATCGAGTGTCAGCTCTGTAGTCACTGAGTGCTGACAATCGAATGCTGCCTCAAGGAAATATGCGGTCAATCGTTACCGCATTTCGATCCGACCCAGTGTATTTACTTGTCGCTTCTGAACATCAGACCGAAAAACCTACTTGGTTCTTGCTCGGCGTGCCCCGTAGAGTGTCTTGGGTGCCTGAATGCTGCCGGTAATGTAGACCTGCTAGCACTTCCTAGTTGGGCGTGGCCGGGTCACGTGTGCTCAACACGTGGTCCGGTGGTAGCCACTCCCGTTGTTTCGTTTGACATAGTAGAAGGACTACTCTGTCAAAATGAGTCATTGTTTACATCGCTATGGAAACGGTGTATTCTGATCGGGGACGTAAGGGCTTGTTACATCCAGCGTTTTTGTGAGCACACAAAACAATAAAAATTGAGGCATAATTCCAGGGATTTTTGTGAGCACAGAAAACAATTAAGATTGAGGCATAATTACAGGCAAATTTTTACAGAGAGATTTTTACAGAGAGTACTTCAGGACAAGGGACAGAAAAGCGGGTTGGGTCACCGTTTTAAAAAAAAATTAATTAATTAAATAAAACGGGCACATAGTGAGTCAGTTAGGTAGGGGGAATCAGGATTTTGATGAACCCCCTTATGTCAATACGTTATTCCACGGTATATTGTCATTTAAACCGGTTTTGTGCGTGGAAAGTCTGTAGACCCACCTCTGTTCTTTTTCGAATAGACGTTTGATCAAGTTTGTACCTGGTTGGACTTGTTCAATGATTGTCCATTTAATGTCATCGGCAGTGTGACCTATGGACAAAAAATGTTCAGTGAGCTTTGTATTTGTCTTCCTACACCTGATGGTGCTCCTGTGCTCCCCGATACGTAGTTTTATCTTCCTACTGGTCATTCCTACATAATGTAGGTCACAAGGGCATGTCAATCTATAGATGACATTTTCGCTATTGCAATTGGTCTGCCCTCTGATTGTCCACACTTTATTTGGTTCCAAAAGTAACGTTTTTGTGTTTGCGGTAAAGGGGCAAACACTGCAACTTCCGCATTTGTAGTGGCCGGTTACCTTCGGTAGGCCCCATAGGTTTGTTTGTGTTTCTTTTCCTGAGTATACCATTAGGGGTCTTGTATTGACCACTGCATCCTTTATGCTTCGTGCCCTTTTGAAGGAAAATAGGGGTTTGTTCCATCTAAGGTTGCCTGTGTTCAGAATGTTCCAGTGCTTTTTTATTATCCTTGACACATCATTGGATATTGTGTTATATGTGGTAACACACGTCAAGGGAATTTCTTCCAGAACCCTTTCTTTTGGTTCCAATAAAGCTGCACGAGGTTGATTACGCGCTCGCTTCTGGCTTTTCTGGAGAATTCTGTTTGGGTAACCTCGGTTTTGAAGTTTTTGGGAGAGATCATTGGCTTGTCTCTTGTAGTCTTCTAGTTCACTACAATTCCTACGGATTCTAAGATATTGTCCGTATGGCAAATTTTCACGTAGGGGTCTGGGGTGGAAGCTTTCAAAGCGGAGGAGGTTATTTTTCGCAGTTGGTTTATAATGGGTAATAGTAGTCAGTTTCCCATCTTTTTTTGTAATTTTTACGTCTAGAAAGACCAGAGTGTCAATGTTTTTTTCATATGTGAACTTCAAGTGATTGTCACGGGTATTTATCCAGTTGAAAAAGGAGGTCAGGGATTCCTCCGAACCTTTCCAAATGGTTAGCACATCGTCGATGTACCTACGCCATACTAGGATATTGGAGCTATAGGGGTTTGTGTCACTGAGAATGTATTTCTCTTCAAAATCATATACATACAAACCCGCTATGCTTGGAGCAAAAGAACTGCCCATGGATGTCCCACCCGTCTGTAGGAATATTTGGCCTTCAAACTCAAAATAATTCCTTTTAAGTGCTAGCCTCTCGCACTCAAGGACAAAATTCTTTGGTGTTCTTGATGTCCACGTTTCTTTCTCTAGAGCTCGTTCTAGTACTTCCAGTGTGGCATCCTGGGGGATGCTGGTGTACAGGCTCTCGATGTCGAAACTCACCAGGATGGTGTCACTATCCACAGTGAGTTGATCTAGAATTTGCAAAAGGCTTTTTGTGTCTTGTAGGTATGTGCTAGTTTTTTGCACCATGGCTTTGAAAAACACGTCGCAAAATTGCGAAAGTGGTTCGAGGACTGATCCCAGACCAGAGACAATTGGTCTACCTGGCGGTGGTGTCCTGTTTTTGTGTATTTTGGGGAGGGTATAAAAGTAGGGGATTTTCCCTTCGCTGTTGCAAAGGAAATTTGCCTCCTGCTTAGATATAAAACCCTCGGTTTCCCCGTATTCCACTAGTGATGTTATCTCACTTTTCAGGTCTTCTGTTGGATCCACCGGTAATCTGCGATAACTGTTGTCATCTGCTAGAAGTCGGAGACATTCGTTTTGATAAGCTGTGCGATCTTGCACGACAATTCCTCCACCTTTATCCGCTGATTTGATCACAATGGTTTCACAATTCCGCAGAACGTCGAGGGCGACTTTGGCTATTTTTATATATTTTAAATACTACTTTTGACACCAAAGCCTACCTAATTAGGCAAAGGTGCCACACTTTAATTTTAACGAGGGTTCAAGCACTCAAGAATAAAATACTTGAAGTGAGTAGTGTTGGCCCTTTTTAACCACAGTTTTTGATAGTCTTGAACACATAAAAGAAACCAAACCAGCTCCACTGTAATCAGGTGTCGCAGCACACCCTATAGGCCAACAGAAGACCTGAAAAGTGAGATAACATCACTAGTGGAATACGGGGAAACCGAGGGTTTTATATCTAAGCAGGAGGCAAATTTCCTTTGCAACAGCAAAGGGAAAATCCCCTACTTTTATACCCTCCCCAAAATACACAAAAACAGGACACCACCGCCAGGTAGACCAATTGTCTCTGGTCTGGGATCAGTCCTCGAACCACTTTCGCAATTTTGTGACGTGTTTTTCAAAGCCATGGTGCAAAAAACTAGCACATACCTACAAGACACAAAAAGCCTTTTGCAAATTCTAGATCAACTCACCGTGGATAGTGACACCATCCTGGTGAGTTTCGACATCGAGAGCCTGTACACCAGCATCCCCCAGGATGCCACACTGGAAGTACTAGAACGAGCTCTAGAGAAAGAAACGTGGACATCAAGAACACCAAAGAATTTTGTCCTTGAGTGTGCGAGGCTAGCACTTAAAAGGAATTATTTTGAGTTTGAAGGCCAAATATTCCTACAGACGGGTGGGACATCCATGGGCAGTTCTTTTGCTCCAAGCATAGCGGGTTTGTATGTATATGATTTTGAAGAGAAATACATTCTCAGTGACACAAACCCCTATAGCTCCAATATCCTAGTATGGCGTAGGTACATCGACGATGTGCTAACCATTTGGAAAGGTTCGGAGGAATCCCTGACCTCCTTTTTCAACTGGATAAATACCCGTGACAATCACTTGAAGTTCACATATGAAAAAAACATTGACACTCTGGTCTTCCTAGACGTAAAAATTACAAAAAAAGATGGGAAACTGACTACTATTACCCATTATAAACCAACTGCGAAAAATAACCTCCTCCGCTTTGAAAGCTTCCACCCCAGACCCCTACGTGAACATTTGCCATACGGACAATATCTTAGAATCCGTAGGAATTGTAGTGAACTAGAAGACTACAAGAGACAAGCCAATGATCTCTCCCAAAAACTTCAAAACCGAGGTTACCCAAACAGAATTCTCCAGAAAAGCCAGAAGCGAGTGCGTAATCAACCTCATGCAGCTTTATTGGAACCAAAAGAAAGGGTTCCGGAAGAAATTCCCTTGACGTGTGTTACCACATATAACACAATATCCAATGATGTGTCAAGGATAATAAAAAAGCACTGGAACATTCTGAACACAGGCAACCTTAGATGGAACAAACCCCTATTTTCCTTCAAAAGGGCACGAAGCATAAAGGATGCAGTGGTCAATACAAGACCCCTAATGGTATACTCAGGAAAAGAAACACAAACAAACCTATGGGGCCTACCGAAGGTAACCGGCCACTACAAATGCGGAAGTTGCAGTGTTTGCCCCTTTACCGCAAACACAAAAACGTTACTTTTGGAACCAAATAAAGTGTGGACAATCAGAGGGCAGACCAATTGCAATAGCGAAAATGTCATCTATAGATTGACATGCCCTTGTGACCTACATTATGTAGGAATGACCAGTAGGAAGATAAAACTACGTATCGGGGAGCACAGGAGCACCATCAGGTGTAGGAAGACAAATACAAAGCTCACTGAACATTTTTTGTCCATAGGTCACACTGCCGATGACATTAAATGGACAATCATTGAACAAGTCCAACCAGGTACAAACTTGATCAAACGTCTATTCGAAAAAGAACAGAGGTGGGTCTACAGACTTTCCACGCACAAAACCGGTTTAAATGACAATATACCGTGGAATAACGTATTGACATAAGGGGGTTCATCAAAATCCTGATTCCCCCTACCTAACTGACTCACTATGTGCCCGTTTTATTTAATTAATTAATTTTTTTTTAAAACGGTGACCCAACCCGCTTTTCTGCCCCTTGTCCTGAAGTACTCTCTTTAAAAATCTCTCTGTAAAAATTTCCCTGTAATTATGCCTCAATCTTAATTGTTTTCTGTGCTCACAAAAATCCCTGGAATTATGCCTCAATTTTTATTGTTTTGTGTGCTCACAAAAACGCTGGATGTAACAAGCCCTTACGTCCCCGATCAGAATACACCGTTTCCATAGCGATGTAAACAATGACTCATTTTGACAGAGTAGTCCTTCTACTATGTCAAACGAAACAACGGGAGTGGCTACCACCGGACCACGTGTTGAGCACACTTGACCCGGCCACGCCCAACTAGGAAGTGCTAGCAGGTCTACATTACCGGCAGCATTCAGGCACCCAAGACACTCTACGGTGCACGCCGAGCAAGAACCAAGTAGGTTTTTCGGTCTGATGATCAGAAGCGACAAGTAAGTACACTGGGTCGGATCGAAATGCGGTAACGATTGACCGCATATTTCCTTGAGGTAGCATTCGATTGTCAGCACTCAGTGACTACAGAGCTGACACTCGATACATGTTTTTTCTACCTACAGGAGACGGAATCTTGTCATCTTGGTAACGCTGGTGCCCATTAAGCGATAGTTCCGCTTCAAAGCGTAAGCACTAACCAATAACTAGCCACCTCCATACAATCGAGACGGTTTTTTGCACGACTGCTCACAAATGTCTGGCAGCCGTTCACATCACAGCACGCTACAAGGTCACCCTCCCATTTACCGACCCCTGTTTTTTCACATATTCCTGACGCCAAAACCATCTCGACACCCCTCATTTTGGCGCCGGCCCTTTGATTGAAAGGCACTACCCGGCAACTTATCACTGTAGTATTGTTGTAACAACGCAATAGAGAGGATCTACACTCGATATTGATATGCTGGCATGACTCCACACCTGGATGTTACGAGTGTGGTGTTGACCATTAACGCATGCGTTATATGTGGTATAGTCAAATTTGTCTACCCCAGTATGTGACCCCTTCCTGTTCTTTGTCTTCCTGTCTTTTCACAGGTTTTTTCCAAAAAGAAAAACGCACCTTTTTTCACGAGACCACTATTTATGGTCTCTTTCTTAAACTAGGGCAGGACGCTCCTTAGCGTGGGCGGACCACCCAGTTCAAACCACCACGGTCCTGACAAAAACCCTTGAATCCATGTATGGGTTGAAACATGTAGACCTTCTTAAACAATAGTTTTGTATATTCACATTCACATAGCACACTTTGGCTATTTTTATATATTTTAAATACTACTTTTGACACCAAAGCCTACCTAATTAGGCAAAGGTGCCACACTTTAATTTTAACGAGGGTTCAAGCACTCAAGAATAAAATACTTGAAGTGAGTAGTGTTGGCCCTTTTTAACCACAGTTTTTGATAGTCTTGAACACATAAAAGAAACCAAACCAGCTCCACTGTAATCAGGTGTCGCAGCACACCCTATAGGCACTCGGCCTATGGGGTGGGACCCCGATGATGAAGCATGTCACCAACTAGGTTGGTGAGTGAGGGGTCTTCTATAAGGATATGCATTATCCAGCAACAGGTTGGGGCAAAATGTGCTGACCAGAGCACTTAGGCTCATTGTTAGAGAGATATTTCTCTCTACCCACGAGGGGTTACTCCTCTATTGTTTTTTACATATTAGTTGGGGGACCAGGAGTTCCCACCTCACATAGTGCCTGTAATTATTTTTCCCTCTCTCTCTCTTTTGTTATGAAGATTTAGGCAGCGCACAGCTGCGAGAGTTGTATAAAACACTTAAGACACTACACAACATTGGCCAAACCCTTTGGCAACATGGCCGAAAACCAGGGTCTATCATATACCTCTGCGGAGGTTGATGAGATTATGAGTGACCTATCTGCGTTCGCGGATGCGAATATAGCACAGAGTATTTCAACAACAAAAGATTGGGAAAATCTTACAGAAATGAAGAGAAACAGAATCAGGACTATCCCGCATGGGACAATTCTAAAAGAATATTTGAGCAACAGCATGGCACCAAAAGGGCTATTGGTTTCAAATGCACCCCGCATCTTCCTTGAAGACGAAGCTTTTCGAAAAGACTGGGCAGCCTAGCGTGGCACTGCACGCATGACTGGATAGTACTGATATTGAAAACAGCCTTAAGACTGTTAGAAAAAATCCAAGTAGAGATCCAGGTGACAGAAGGCCACATGAAAACTACGATTACAGACTTTAAGTAAAAGCTTGATGAGCTAAACAAGGAAATGACAGACTACAAAGACAATTTGACCCAGCAGAAAGTACAAAAGTTCCAGAAAGACCTAAAGAAATTCTCCTATACTAAGGCATACCCATACTCTGACCCAGAGTTCACCCCTCAATCGAAAGGAGAAGACAACTCAGATGCCTCCAGTAACGCTTCAAGTAATACTTCTAATTCGAGTATGAATTCAAGTGGAAGCAATACCAAACCGAGAGGGAGAGGACGGGGTAGAGGTCAGGGAAATTGGCCACACTTCGCACCTGTACCAATGCAAGGACCACCTGACCAATACTACCACCCACAAAATATGCCAATGTACGGCTGGCAACCACCTTTCCAGCAGCAATTTTTCCAACCAAACCCCTACACACCGCCTTTTTTATACCGGGGCGGAAGGGGAATGGGAAAGAGAAAAAATCAAAATCAGGGAGGACATGTACACTGGGCACCGGAAGATCCGAGTGCGAACCAGAACAAGCCCAGACCACAACAAGCAGGACCGAGCAACCGGAGAACCTGATAACCAACCTCGCAACTAGACCACTGAGCGCTGACGAAGAATCAGTCCTGAATAAAGGTTTAGGATTTGTACCCACAGCGAATCTGGATAAATTCAGACTTCACTGTGAACTCTCGTCTTTCTTTAGAAAACTCAGGTTAAAAGCTTTCTTCGAAAAAAGACCAAGCACAGAAGAGAACCCAGACCCTAATGAAACAGGACTGAGGAACAAAGCAACTTTCACTCCTCCGCCACATTTGATTCCTGTGGAAATTTCCACATTCGAGCAGGCAGTATTCAATGAAATTGAGAACACGAAACCGAAGAAACCATTCATGAACCTGACTAATCAGGAAAGGGTCGCCCTCGACGTTCTGCGGAATTGTGAAACCATTGTGATCAAACCAGCGGATAAAGGTGGAGGAATTGTCGTGCAAGATCGCACAGCTTATCAAAACGAATGTCTCCGACTTCTAGCAGATGACAACAGTTATCGCAGATTACCGGTGGATCCAACAGAAGACCTGAAAAGTGAGATAACATCACTAGTGGAATACGGGGAAACCGAGGGTTTTATATCTAAGCAGGAGGCAAATTTCCTTTGCAACAGCGAAGGGAAAATCCCCTACTTTTATACCCTCCCCAAAATACACAAAAACAGGACACCACCGCCAGGTAGACCAATTGTCTCTGGTCTGGGATCAGTCCTCGAACCACTTTCGCAATT
The DNA here is from genome assembly GCF_964261635.1 of Lissotriton helveticus. Classification (NCBI taxonomy): domain Eukaryota; kingdom Metazoa; phylum Chordata; class Amphibia; order Caudata; family Salamandridae; genus Lissotriton; species Lissotriton helveticus. The sequence continues at coordinate 2,095,844,175 of NC_136067.1, forward strand.
TTGCGACGTGTTTTTCAAAGCCATGGTGCAAAAAACTAGCACATACCTACAAGACACAAAAAGCCTTTTGCAAATTCTAGATCAACTCACCGTGGATAGTGACACCATCCTGGTGAGTTTCGACATCGAGAGCCTGTACACCAGCATCCCCCAGGATGCCACACTGGAAGTACTAGAACGAGCTCTAGAGAAAGAAACGTGGACATCAAGAACACCAAAGAATTTTGTCCTTGAGTGTGCGAGGCTAGCACTTAAAAGGAATTATTTTGAGTTTGAAGGCCAAATATTCCTACAGACGGGTGGGACATCCATGGGCAGTTCTTTTGCTCCAAGCATAGCGGGTTTGTATGTATATGATTTTGAAGAGAAATACATTCTCAGTGACACAAACCCCTATAGCTCCAATATCCTAGTATGGCGTAGGTACATCGACGATGTGCTAACCATTTGGAAAGGTTCGGAGGAATCCCTGACCTCCTTTTTCAACTGGATAAATACCCGTGACAATCACTTGAAGTTCACATATGAAAAAAACATTGACACTCTGGTCTTCCTAGACGTAAAAATTACAAAAAAAGATGGGAAACTGACTACTATTACCCATTATAAACCAACTGCGAAAAATAACCTCCTCCGCTTTGAAAGCTTCCACCCCAGACCCCTACGTGAAAATTTGCCATACGGACAATATTTTAGAATCCGTAGGAATTGTAGTGAACTAGAAGACTACAAGAGACAAGCCAATGATCTCTCCCAAAAACTTCAAAACCGAGGTTACCCAAACAGAATTCTCCAGAAAAGCCAGAAGCGAGCGCGTAATCAACCTCGTGCAGCTTTATTGGAACCAAAAGAAAGGGTTCCGGAAGAAATTCCCTTGACGTGTGTTACCACATATAACACAATATCCAATGATGTGTCAAGGATAATAAAAAAGCACTGGAACATTCTGAACACAGGCAACCTTAGATGGAACAAACCCCTATTTTCCTTCAAAAGGGCACGAAGCATAAAGGATGCAGTGGTCAATACAAGACCCCTAATGGTATACTCAGGAAAAGAAACACAAACAAACCTATGGGGCCTACCGAAGGTAACCGGCCACTACAAATGCGGAAGTTGCAGTGTTTGCCCCTTTACCGCAAACACAAAAACGTTACTTTTGGAACCAAATAAAGTGTGGACAATCAGAGGGCAGACCAATTGCAATAGCGAAAATGTCATCTATAGATTGACATGCCCTTGTGACCTACATTATGTAGGAATGACCAGTAGGAAGATAAAACTACGTATCGGGGAGCACAGGAGCACCATCAGGTGTAGGAAGACAAATACAAAGCTCACTGAACATTTTTTGTCCATAGGTCACACTGCCGATGACATTAAATGGACAATCATTGAACAAGTCCAACCAGGTACAAACTTGATCAAACGTCTATTCGAAAAAGAACAGAGGTGGGTCTACAGACTTTCCACGCACAAAACCGGTTTAAATGACAATATACCGTGGAATAACGTATTGACATAAGGGGGTTCATCAAAATCCTGATTCCCCCTACCTAACTGACTCACTATGTGCCCGTTTTATTTAATTAATTATTATTTTTTTAAAACGGTGACCCAACCCGCTTTTCTGTCCCTTGTCCTGAAGTACTCTCTGTAAAAATCTCTCTGTAAAAATTTCCCTGTAATTATGCCTCAATCTTAATTGTTTTCTGTGCTCACAAAAATCCCTGGAATTATGCCTCAATTTTTATTGTTTTGTGTGCTCACAAAAACGCTGGATGTAACAAGCCCTTACGTCCCGATCAGAATACACCGTTTCCATAGCGATGTAAACAATGACTCATTTTGACAGAGTAGTCCTTCTACTATGTCAAACGAAACAACGGGAGTGGCTACCACCGGACCACGTGTTGAGCACACGTGACCCGGCCACCCCCAACTAGGAAGTGCTAGCAGGTCTACATTATCGGCAGCATTCAGCATGCGCCGGGACACCTCCGCCGGAGGTAGCTGTGCGCTCTAAAAGCTTCAAAATAAATAAATAAATAAATAAATTCAGGCACCCAAGACACTCTACGGGGCACGCCGAGCAAGAACCAAGTAGGTTTTTCGGTCTGATGATCAGAAGCGACAAGTAAGTACACTGGGTCGGATCGAAATGCGGTAAAGATTGACCGCATATTTCCTTGAGGCAGCATTCGATTGTCAGCACTCAGTGACTACAGAGCTGACACTCGATACATGTTTTTTCTACCTACAGGAGACGGAATCTTGTCATCTTGGTAACGCTGGTGCCCATGAAGCGATAGTTCCGCTTCAAAGCGTAAGCACTAACCAATAACTAGCCGCCTCCATACAATCGAGACGTTTTTTTGCACGACTGCTCACAAATGTCTGGCAGCCGTTCACATCGCAGCACGCTACAAGGTCACCCTCCCATTTACCGACCCCTGTTTTTTCACATATTCCTGACGCCAAAACCATCTCGACACCCCTCATTTTGGCGCCGGCCCTTTGATTGAAAGGCACTACCCGGCAACTTATCACTGTAGTATTGTTGTAACAACGCAATAGAGAGGATCTACACTCGATATTGATATGCTGGCATGACTCCACACCTGGATGTTACGAGTGTGGTGTTGACCATTGACGCATGCGTTATATGTGGTATAGTCAAATTTGTCTACCCCAGTATGTGACCCCTTCCTGTTCTTTGTCTTCCTGTCTTTTCACAGGTTTTTTCCAAAAAGAAAAACGCACCTTTTTTCACGAGACCACTATTTATGGTCTCTTTCTTGAACTAGGGCAGGACGCTCCTTAGCGTGGGCGGACCACCCAGTTCAAACCACCACGGTCCTGACGAAAACCCTTGAATCCATGTATGGGTTGAAACATGTAGACCTTCTTAAACAATAGTTTTGTATATTCACATTCACATAGCACACTTTGGCTATTTTTATATATTTTAAATACTACTTTTGACACCAAAGCCTACCTAATTAGGCAAAGGTGCCACACTTTAATTTTAACGAGGGTTCAAGCACTCAAGAATAAAATACTTGAAGTGAGTAGTGTTGGCCCTTTTTAACCACAGTTTTTGATAGTCTTGAACACATAAAAGAAACCAAACCAGCTCCACTGTAATCAGGTGTCGCAGCACACCCTATAGGCACTCGGCCTATGGGGTGGGACCCCAATGATGAAGCATGTCACCAACTAGGTTGGTGAGTGAGGGGTCTTCTATAAGGATATGCATTATCCAGCAACAGGTTGGGGCAAAATGTGCTGACCAGAGCACTTAGGCTCATTGTTAGAGAGATATTTCTCTCTACCCACGAGGGGTTACTCCTCTATTGTTTTTTACAGGGTCTGACGGGTGCCTGCCCAATTGTGAAGGTGTGGACTACATCTCCCAGAATCCTTAGGGGCGCCAGAAGAGGGAGAGGCTTCAAATATGTGTGAGACGCTGGGGGCGGTGCACGTGATTTTGTCTATGTTCGTTCTGTAGAGCAAAGCAGTGGAAGCTTGTTCCCTTGGTGCCGGTCATAGAATTCGGATCTTGACGACCTGTTACCCCGCTGCTGTGCCTTTGCCGGTTGATGTCCTGAGCCGGCTCAACAGCAGTGGAGGATTGGTATTTGTACTTTGTGAGCGCCTTTTTGCACAGAGCAGAGACGCGGGTTTCCTCTGCTTCTGCTGGCATAGGGTGAGTGCATACTTGTATCGCTAGGGACGCTGGATTCCCCCCCCTCGCGGTACAAGCGCTTTGTTTGTGTTAACTCGGAGAGACGCCGGATTTGCCCCCTCTCGAGTTAGACCGCCTTTAGCCCCGGTAGAGAGACGCTGGATTTCCCCCTCTCTAATCCGGAGGACTCATAAGGTGTGCTTGGATGTTGGAACGCTCTCTCGGTAGCGGCTGGCATCACGGTTGCTGGTAAGACCTCTGACAATAATAATTTGACAGTGAATTAACTGCTGAACCGCCGTGGCCTTAACGGTTTATTTCCTTGGTTGTTATAGTTTATTTTTCTATTGGGATTACTTGCTGAATCTTCCAAGTGGGTACCCTAGGAGTTCCTTTCTGCTACGGGGCGAGAACGCAGGGTATGTATGTGGTTTTGTGTGTGGCAGGAGTTACATTGAGTGTTATCACAGCGAAGCTCTTGGAGGGTTGTTGATATTGTTTATATCATTACAGACGACTATCCTTCAGAAGTGAGAGACGTCATCTCATATACTTGAGTAGAAGAGGGAAGGGCCTAGCAGCATCTGAGACGTATCAGGTGGGCAACTGTCTTACGGGGGGGGGTAGAGAAGTAGGGGGGGGGATAGGTCGAGAACACCCCTAATGCTTGTTCTCTTGTGCTTTTTACAGATTATCCTTCCATGACGGTTCCCGCCCCGGCTTCTCTTTTTTCCCTCACCTGCTGACCACGGTGCTCTGTACCTCTGTTGAGTTGGAGCACGGGGACAGCTGGAGGTGGACCCCTTTATAGCATCTCATCGATCCTGAGGAATCGTTGGTCCGTGACAGAATCACGTGCCCAAGAAATTTTCCTCCTGATCGGTGTGAGCTATGGCTACTATGGAAGACGTGATGGCGGCTCTGGTGTTAGTCCAACAAGAGTTGGCTACCTCCCGAGCTGAAACCGCGGCTTTAAAGGAACAGGTAGAGAGACAGAACAGGAACCCTTTCAATGCCTCTGGAGGTGCTCAGCAAATCCAAGTCACTGTTCCCCCGCCCATACCTTAAGCCAGCCCTGAGAGGTACTCGGGTGATCCACGCGCTATTCAGGCTTTTTTGACGCAGGTGTCATTACATTTTTCCTGTCGACCTGCTTCTTTTCCCACAAACCTATCTAGAGTGGCTTTTGCCATTTCGTATTTGTCAGGAGATACGGCGAATTGGGCAGGGCCGTTGGTTCGAAACGACGATCCGCTTTTGTCGGATTGGAACGCGTTCAAAGAGAGTTTGAGCGTGTGTTCGATCGGAGGGCCACCACTTTGAGTGCGGATCGTGACCTTCTTACTTTGAAGCAGGGCAGGAACGATTTGGTGACATATATGACATCATTTAATAGATTGGTTGCAGAGACTGGGTGGCCAGAAGAAAAAAGAATGGCATTGTACTATCAGGGGTTGTCGGACGAAATCAAGGATGTGTTGGCACAAATCGATCCGCAACCTACGACATGTACGGCCTTGATTAACTTAACGCTACGGTTGGATCATCGTCTCTCAGACAGAATGGGAGATAGGAGAAGAGGGAATCGTACCCATGGAGGGATGGGAGTTAGTGAGGTTGTTGGACAAGCCGACAAAGGCGGTTCGTCTGAACCCATGGAAGTTGGAGCGGTGCGGGCACCTTTGTCTAGGGCAGAAAGGGAAGCACGTCGCTCACAAGGGCTCTGTATGTACTGCGGTAAAAAGGGCCATTATGTTAAGTATTGCCCAACAAAACCAAAAAGAACGCGCCCTTTTGTAGCTGGAAAAAATTATTCTTTACCGGCAGTACATACAGAGGAGAGCGAGTCCACAGACAGAATGCCTGTAGCCCTGGAAGGTGCTGGATGGCAATTGCCGTCTTTGGCAGGAGCTGTGTCAGAGGGTGTGGTGTCACACATAGTGCTCTCAATGTTCTTACTGATAAGAGGAGAACAACATGCCGTCCACAGTATGATCGATTCAGGAGCCACCGGCAATTTCATCGATGTGGGGTTAGTTAGTCGATTGGGGTTGGTTCGAGTCTCTATGTTGAAACCCGAAAAAGTGTTGGCAGTGGATGGCACTCTGTTGAAGTCTGGTCCGGTTACGGAAAGGACGGAAAGCGTAGAATTAAGGCTACCGGGGCTCCCCTTGGACCATGTAGAGACCATTACACTGAACATCATCGAGGCTCCTCAATACGAGGTGATCCTGGGCATGCCCTGGCTAGGGTTGCACAATCCTACAATGGATTGGAAACGTAGGACGGTTAAGTTTCTTTCGGAGGAGTGTCAGGCGACATGTTTAAGAGAGACGAACAGTCCTTCGGCTGCTTTGACGCAAGGGTTGCAGGTGTCTACGGCAGCAGAAAAAGATGTAACATCACCAGCGGTTTACAACGAATACAGTGAGGTGTTCAGTGAGGTCAAGGAGGCGGAGCTGCCTCCCCATCGTGAATACGACTGCCGCATTGACCTCATTGATGGGGCAGTGATGCCTTCTTGTAGAGTGTACGCCCTTTCGGAACCCGAGACTGAGCACCTACAGGGGTATTTGAAACGGTTTTGTGCCATGGGATACATCCGTCCATCTAGGTCCCCTGCGGCATCGCCTCTGTTTTTCATTTCGAAAGCTAATGGCGAGTTGCGTACGTGCATCGATTACCGCATGTTAAACAAACAGACAGTGAGGAACAGGTACCCTCTTCCACTGATCCCCGTGCTACTGGACCAGGTGAGAGAGGCCCACATAATGAGGAAAATTGAATTTTGCCTTGTCATATGTGCCTACGTGTTCCCCATCCTATGTTATATGTGCATGATCGATATGCACATATCCCCCTATGATTGATTAAAGACGCAATTATAGTTGTGTCCAACTCTAGTATGCCAGTTTCTAGTTCTCGTGAAAGCAACGAGTATTAGGCCTATGTTGCCACGTTTTACAGTGTGCACGTTAATTCATTGAATTGTCCCCGTTTCTAGGCCTCGAAAGGGCCCGGACACCAGATTCAAGCTCCAGTCTCCTGAACCCACTCCGAGGAGCGATGCAGCCCCCACCTGCATCCCTGACCCTTCACTTACTTCCTGTCGCGCAGCACGGTGCCCGGCCTGGCTCTGCCTGCCTGTCTGCCAAGAATATGTTATGCCTCTAGTTATCAGTTCAGCTCTCCGTCTTCACATTCCTAAGCTAACGAACCGCATAAACAGCTTCAGCTATAGTCTAGTCTTTCTGTCTCCATGCAAGAGAATTACTGTATTAATATTCATGGAAGATTCATAGCACACGCAATACATGTAGAATATATGCATGCACCAGCCTTAGTGTCAAGTAACCTTTGCCCTGATAACCTTTAGATTCTATCAACATGTACTCCAAACACCAGATACCAGATATGCTATAGGTACATGTCGTCCTGACACCGCAGACTTTAGTCTTCTCTTCTAGTGCAGAAGTCAGAGCCCCCAGTTCTCCCCGGTAACACGTCATTGTCCGTTTGCGCGCACCACTAGGTTAAAGGTTCCAGCCCTCAGGTAGCCCCCTCCATGTATCCACCCACTTCATGACACTTCTGTGACGTTCTCATTACATGTCTACGTGCACGCCCTGTGCACGCCTTCTTTTCACGCCCATGTGTTCTTATCTTACGCTTGTCACTTGTTACGCCTACTGTATGCAATGTAATTGTGATGTTTTACTATATATACCTTGTACTGTTAATGAGACGTTGCAGCTGCCTTCTATGCCATTCTATTTCAGGCTGTTCCGATCCTGTCCCTTCCCTTGTGCCTGAGTAAAGCCTGTTAGACTCAGATACCCCGGATCCTGCCTCTTATTTATTGAGCTATCTGTAATTATTAATGTATTCAAAAATAGTACCGGTAATTAATTATTTATTTACCACATAAATGGCGCCCGAATAGGGACAGCCCCTTCCCCACGCGCCGGCGATGTAACGCAGGCCCCCTGACCCTTCTACAGCCGTGACGGAACTCTACCGTGCACGTGCAGATATTTCTGCTTCATCAAGTCTCCCTCAGGCCCACGGAGGAGACGGAGACTGCGGTCCGGCATCCAGACGAGGCGGTGAGGAATGCGGTTCGTCCCGACCAGAGCCCAAGCCGAGAGAGCAAGGTCCGAGGTATCCGGAGGCCCACCTGTTTCTGAAGTCCGAAGTTCGAAGCGCATGCGTAGTAACCAGACGTCGTAGCAGTCCAGTCCAGTCTGAGGCCTTCAGTTTCTGCTTCCCGGTGAGTACCGTTGCGGGGGAAGTATCTAGACAGGTTCATTAGTTTGTTCCTGGTCCGATGGGTTTGGGTACACAGATCCAGTCCGAAGTATTCACCTAGGTGGATACGGTATGATGTGTCTCTTTACGAGACCGGTATGTTCTGTACTGTTTTAGCAGTGCATCCAGTAATTCTAGTAAGTCCGTTCTCGAGAAATTCAAGTGTTATGTTTTCAGTGTATCAGGTAGTATTCTGTTCGAACTGTTATTAATGTATTTCTATGTCGTGGTATGAGTGATTTGTTTGCCATTTCATTACTGTGATTATTGTGTATTGTGTTCGCAAGTACAACTCAGACATGCCTCTGTTTTCGAAGTTACGTCAGATAAAAACTAGAAAAGGGTTACTCGAAGAAGCAGTTCCTGTCCCTCCTAGGGACAGTCCTGGACATTTCATGTATCACAAGCATGGCTTAGATGCCATATTATATCTAGACTTATGGGTGGATTACACGAAGGATCTTGAAGAGAAATATAGATGGCTCGTATCAGGTACATGGGATGCCGAGTGCATCATCCGAGTAGAAGAAGCATTATGGAAAAAGAAAGCCAGACAATCCCAGAAAGATGCCATCGAGTTATGGCGCAAAGAATCTCATAGAAGAACCGAAAAAGAATTCAGAAAAACAGAATTAAGTCGGGAATCCTCAGAAAAAGCCCAAGAAAGGGAATTAATCGAAGAAGGGGAACGAGTTAGGGCAGAACAGTCAGACAGACAGAGAAATGCCCTTATTAAAGGTATGTATCCTCTTCTTGCCGAGGGCTTGCCGAAAGCAACCCCGGAAGCACCCTGTAATTTACCGCCACCATTGGTCCCGATTAAGCTACGTCATAAACCGACCGCAGCTGAAATTTTTCTTTCGTCCTATTTGGACGACACAGTCCCAGCATATGCAAATCGTATTCCGCCCGCTCACCCTCAGCATCCTGTAAATAATGTAATTCCTGTTCCTCCAGCCACTGGTCCCGGGGACCAAGTTAATGTGCCAGTACCCCCGGACCAGCCCACATTAAATGTACCCGGTTTGCCAGTCACTTTATCAGCACGTACAGTATTAACTGACGATTCTAGTTCAGGAGCAGCGGGGGGAGGTGCTCCTATCACCCCGCCTTAAGTAAGACGACTGACGCCGCGAGAAGCAGCGTTACAGCGTACGCCAAAAGTGGCTACATACACAGACCTCAAGCGACTTCTTACTGACTGTATATATGATCCAGTTCCAGGCGAAGATCACATGGTATTATATTCAGTACGTTTAAGACGGGTTGCCAACTTTTTGGTCACCCTGCCCGACATGAAGGAACATCTAGACAGAATATATCGTTTTGTCCGTACAGGGGAGAATCCAGGAAGTATTCACGAAGCTATGGCACACAGAAAAGCCGAGATTCAACATATGATTTTACAGTTCTTGATTAACTGTTTAATAAGAGAGCAAGATTATCCTGATAAAGACAAAGACGAGATGAAAGGCCTGACCAGGTGGAGTGACAATATAGCCGAGGGAAAACACAAGACACAAGGTAGTGTAGAAAGTATGTACAAGAAAATTCGTAAGGAAATTATAAGTATACACCAGAAGGAGGAAGCAAAAAGAGCAACCGAGAAAGAGAATGACTCTTCAGGTGAAGAGGTAGACAGCGAGAATCCCGCCAGAATAGCGTATGTAGGTAGAACTAGATTTTCCGACCGACATTCACGTCTAGATTACAAGAAAGTTTTTCCTCCTCCAGTACCAGAACAGTGTTCTCTTGAACAAGTATTCCAGGCCACCGATCAAATTCTGAAATCACGAATAGGTTATAGCGAGCTTAGTACAATGCATGAACAAGAACTAGCTCGATCAGCAGTCTGATGGACTAGTGATTCTACCACGTTTCCAGATGAAATAGTGGCCCAAACGTTTCTGAAACTGCCCCCAGCCGAGCAGCGTCTGGTGGGTACGTATATGATCCAGCACCTCATTACACTGTATGAGGATCAGCATTCTGATCCAGGTCCTTTACATGATGTACTGAACGAGTTACTCCTAAACAGATGGAAAGGTCTAGGTACCGATTTAATTAGTGTCATTTTAGAACAGCGCCACAAATACAGAACATTCCTGAATCCACATTTTATTCCTGTCCCACCTCCAGTAAGAAAACATTTCTATATAGACAGACAGAATCCGTTGCGAGAAGTACATCCAGTTAAGGGAGAGGGGGGTGATCTAGAACGAGTATTTGTTTACACCCCTATCACGAAAATAGAACTTCTTGAAATGAAAAAGTCAATACCCTGTCACGATAAAGATCCAGCAGGGTTCCACCGTGAATTAAAGGACATGCTCCGTATGGGAGAATACACGTATCCCGATATCATTAAAATGTTAAAGGTCCTGTTGCCTGCGGGCATATATGAAAAACTCAAAGAAAAAGAATGGGAGGTGGGAGAGAAAAAGATAGATTGGACCGCATTAGAAACTGAAGATAAAACACGAGAGTTCCAGGTACCGGTCTTGGGGATAAAGCTAAAGCATTGCCCGAATTGTTAATACAAGTCTTGCCAAGATTACTAGCCACGAAAAAGGAAGACTGGGATGCCATCTCAGCCTGTAAACAGAAAAACAGAAACAAGACGAAGATACTAGTGATTTTTATTCTAGATTTGAGAAATGTTTCATTATTAATAGTGGTCTGAAAACAAGTAGTGAATCGTATCCACATCTTTTTGTTACCAAGCTAGTTGAGAATTCAAGTCCACAAGTTAAAAATCGAGTACTGAAAGTCGAAAGTACCTGGCAAGCTAATACTCTGTCACAAATGCTCCAGATGCTACAGTACCACAAGAACAGAATTAGGGAGGAGCAGGAACATGAAAGGAGACGTATGAAAGACACGAAAATGAAAGTACTAGTTGCACAATCTGTTCCGCAAGACAGTCAGAAGAGGGGTCCGAATCAAACTAGTCATCCTGCAGCTCCCGTTAAGGGGACATGCAATTACTGTAAACAGCAAGGTCATTATATAAATGAATGTGCAGTTCTGAAACACAACATAGCTACTGGTAAAACGAAAGAGAGACCACGTCCGCCTAGACAAGAACAAGTTTCACAGACTTCCCAGCCGCAGAATGCACCACAGACAGTTACAGTACCGCAGCCTATAGCTGCAACACAACACGTTACACAGCAGATGTACCAGTACGCACAGTCAGAGTATCCAGATTATCAGCCGTATTCATGAAACAGCCTAGAGAGGGAGGTTGGCTTGCCTCTCATCTAGATTCCTGTAGATCAAGAGGGTCCCTATGTACACAGTCAAGTATTAGGGAAAGACAGAAAGTTTCTGATTGATACAGGGGCAAGTAGGACTACCATCAGTCATGACGAGGTTCCAGGGGCTCCGCTCTCAGGCTCTAGAAATGTTTCCCTTGAATTTTCAGGAAAGCCTATTGTTAATGAAATATCGAAACCAGTTTCCCTAGAAGTTGGTCCATTGTCCCGAACTACAGACTTGTTACTCACGAAATCATGTCCAGAGAATTTATTAGGTATTAAGACCCTGAAAGAATTAGGAGCAGTCATATGCTGCTCCCCAGAAGGAGTACAATTGTTTTTAAGAGATTTTAAAGGTCATTATGTATTACGTGATTTTGATCCAAGATTATTGAATGTACCACAGCATTTATGGGCGCAAGGTCCAACAGATGTAGGTTGTATGCACATTACACCCTATCGTGTCACTCTGAAGCAAGGTATTGTATTACCACGAATCCGACAGTACAAATTGCCACCTGAGGCTGTAGCAGCCTTATCGAAAATTATTGACGAGCTCATTGCTCAAGGAGTGGTTGTAGAAACTGACTCCAATGTATGTAATTCTCCTATCATTCCGATTCTTAAACGTACTGATCCCAATGCACCTCCAGTATATCGATTAGTGATTGACCTTCGAGAACTTAATAAATGTATCATACCCCAGTACCCAGTGGTTCCAGATATTTCTTCCCTATTGACAGCTATTGATTCCGAAGCTACGTTCTTTACTGTTATTGATCTCAAGAACGCATTCTTTAGTGTCCCCATTCATCCAGACAGCCAGTTCCTTTTCGGATTCTGTTTAAATGGAAGCAGCTATAAATTCACACGAGCTCCTCAAGGCTTCACAGAAAGTCCTAGTATTTACAGTCAAGCACTTAAAAGACAACTAGACAATATTCACATGTCAACTGACACTGCCCTGCTCCAGTATGTCGATGATCTATTGATCACAGCCCGTTCTGAACGTGACTGCGAACGTGCGTCACTTACAGTTTTGTATTTCCTGGCCGAGATGGGGCACAAGGTGTCCCCTTCAAAACTACAATTCTGTGTCCAGCAAGTGGTCTACCTTGGACACTTACTGTCCAAGAGGGGTAGGCAGTTGACACCAGACCGAATCCAGTTAATAGCACATCTTCCACAGCCCAAGACTCAGAAGGAGGTACGAGCTTTTATTGGCCTCACTTCTTATTGCAGACAATGGATTCCTCAGTACGCATATCTAGCCAAGCCACTGATACAGTTAACGACACAGGAGGCAGCCACATCGACTGTCCTCCCTTGGACCCAAGAACATACACTTGTTTTCAATGAGTTAAAGAGAGCTTTATGCCAAGCACCTGTGTTAGCGACACCAAACTACAGTAAGCCTTTTACACTTTTTGTCACTGAACATGATGGTACAGCATTATCTGTTCTCACACAAGATCAAGCAGGACAATACAAGCCCTGTGCTTATTTTTCTAGCACATTAGATCCGGTGGCCCAGGCTCTGCCTGCGTGCCTCAAGTCAGTTGCAGCCACAGCTCTAGCTATCAGACAAAGTGATTCCATAGTGTTAGGACACTCCCTGACAGTACAAGTTCCACACTCCGTGGAAGTACTTTTAAACCGAACACAGACTCAGCACTTGACAATTGCACGTTTAACAGGATATGAACTGACGTTGTTTCAGCCACACATAGAAATCAGACGCTGCAACATTTTAAATCCCGCTACACTGTTACCCTCAGTTACTTCGAATCCTGCCACACATGACTGTGTGGAAATTGTTAACACCATGACAAAGCCAAGACAAGACTTGACAGACATTGCATTACCTGATCCCGACCTGACACTTTATGTGGATGGTTCATGTATGAGAACAAGTACAGGAGAACTAGTAGCCGCGTATGCAGTGACTACTGAAACTGAAGTTATAGAAACACATCGTATTGACACCCTGTCTGCTCAAGCAGCAGAGCTCGTCGCTCTGACCCAAGCCTGCATACGAGCTAAGAACCTGAAAGTAAATATATACACAGATTCACGTTATGCATTCGGAGTCGTACACGACTTTGGAGTACTCTGGCAAGAGAGAGGTTTCATGACTTCTCATGGAACCAAGATTCAGCATGGCCCCCTCATTCAAGCTCTGTTAGATGCAATACATTTACCGACAGCTATAGCTATCATGAAGTGCAAGGGACATACGAAAGTCACTGACATCATTTCCCAGGGTACCGATCTAGCAGATCGAACAGCCAAGCTTACAGCTCAGACCCCAGACATTCCAGTTAACACGACACAGACAGACATTTCAGTTCAGACGACTTGTATGACAGTTAAAGACCCTACACAAGACGTACTAGATATACAGACACATGCTACCCCAGATGAAATCAAGAAATGGTCCGAACAAGGAGGGGTTCAGACAGATCAAGGATGGTTGACGAAGGGAAAATCCACATGGTTTCTCCCCAACTCTATGGTTCAAGTCATTATTAACACCGCACATAGTCCAGCACACTTAGGAGAAAAAGCCATGTTAGACAGTATTCAGAATCTCTGGTTTAACCAGCATTTACGAGCAGCAGCCAAGCAGAAAGTGCGTACCTGCATGATCTGTTGTCAGTTCAATCCAGGTAAAGGTGTTCCGGTGGAACAAGGTGGATTCCATCCTCCTGACCACCCTTTTGAAGTCCTCCAGATGGATTATATTCAGATGGAGCGATGTCGAGGTTTCAAGTATGTCCTCGTAGTTGTATGCGCTTTGTCCAGGTGGACAGAAGCATATCCAGTTCCAGATTACACTGCCGCGACCACTGCCAGGCAGTTGGTTCGTGAGTATTTTCCCCGCTATGGATTACCTAGGGTCGTGTATTCAGATAACGGCCAGCCATTCTCCTCTGAACTTATGAAACAAGTATCCCTTCTGTTAGGGTACCAGTGGAAGTTCCACTGTGTACGACATCCTGAAGCAGCTGGTCTCGTCGAGAGACATAATCAGACTCTGAAAATCCGCATTGCCAAAGTATGCGCAGAGAAAGGCGTAGATTGGATAGTAGCACTGCCAGTCGCCCTTTTCTATATGAGAATGGTCGCCCACTCCCGTTCAGGTCTGTCCCCTTATGAGGTAGTGTTCGGTCGTCCCCCAAACATGTGGGGTACACCTAGACCACGTACAATTACAGATGTTGACAGTAATATGCTGACAGATTAACTGGCTTCCTTGATGTCTGCACTACTCTCTTGTCGTTCACAGGTTGCCGCTGCTTTTCCAGACAACACTCAAGTGAAACCGCACGAGGTCATACCAGGCGACCTAGTCCTCGTGAGGAATTTTGATCGTTCAAGTCCGCTGGAGCCCCGCTGGAAGGAACCAAGACTCGTTCTGCTAACAACAAGGACTGCAATAAAGGTCGCAAGGGGTGGTTGCACTCCAGTCATGTGAAGCGATTCCATGGACTTCAGCCAAAAACTTTTTTCAAAGACTGCCCCGTTCTCAAGGACTGCCCAGACACTGAATCTAAACTTCCCCTGTTAGAGAAAACTCCGCAGCAGGAGTATAAAGAAAAACTGAGGTCTAGTAAGTCAGCCAGTTTAATTGTCTAAGTCCCTCTCGGGTGAAACGGTTAGACAGGTTCCTGACATGTATGAGATAGACCCACACAGTGAGAGAGTTAGTCAAAACTCTAAGAGAATACGTTATTGTAAGAATCTTCGAAGTAGATGCATTATTACTCTATTATTTATGACATTTCTGAGTCTTATGGTTACCTGCATAAGTTATGCCTTACATTTCTGTTTTCCTATTAATTCACATGTACATTTTTCTTCTAATGTTACAGTAGAGCACACTTTTAGTGACCTGCCTCCTCACGAGTTATCCTATCGTCTTGCCATGCGCAATAATACGTTTATTCGAATGTTACACTATTCACATCAGACCAGCAATGCCACAAATTGTTGGGTGTGTGGTCGACTCCCCCCTTTCCAGACACCGAAGGGAATTCTGCCACTCTTTCCCTATCCGTTTTCACATAATGGTTCGTGTGGAGCATGGTCCACGTTAACGTCATCCTCAAATGATATGTCCCTTCTGAATAGAACATGTTTCCCAGACAAGGAAGGTCTTTCCCATAGAACAGGGTTAGATCTAGAAAATGAAGTATATGATCTAGGTAATTATTCCTCGAATTTCATGGTCTTGAATGTTCAGTCCGAGACTACTCCAGATTTGCCTGCTATTTCAGTTCTACCCGTGAAAGGCGAATTATGTGTCAGAAAGAATGGTTCCGCACATGTAGGTCATAGTGATTGTACTACTGTGGTCGAGTATAGTGACAGTGGGAAATCTATTTTCAAAGCTTCACGTCATTCTTATTTTGTGTGTGGCCAGACCGCATATGTTCGTCTGCCCCTCGATTGGGATGGAACATGTTACATTGCCTTCCTACTGCCACCAGTTTGACTAGCCCCATCCGATTATCACAGAAACACACATCTAGTACACGTTAGACATAGAAGGGAGACTGAGTCCCCAATTGTCGATCAAACTGAAACTGCCTTAGAACAATATCAAGATTTCAATAAAGGTTTCTTCTTCTTCATAGGTCCTGTCCAGAATAGTAAACTAATACGTAGGCTAACTAGAACCCTTGAAGCAGTAGTGAATGAGACTACTTCCGCTCTAGGTAACTTAACTGAAGAACAATCTGCTATGAGATTTGTCGTGCTTCAGAACCGCCTTGTTCTTGACGTCATACTGGCCGATAGGGGCGGAGCTTGTAGAGTCATCGGATCTAGTTGCTGCATTTTCATTCCTAATAACGCACCGTCTGTTTATTTAGCTATAACCAGACTTCATAAAATTGCCCATCAGTTACACCAGAATCCAGGCACTTGGACATGGTCCGGTTGGCTCTGGAGTATAATATCTGCCTGGGGATGGAAAGTATTGTCATTCCTAGCTATAGCAGTAATGGTCTAATTCAGTTGCTGTCTCTGTTTACAATGTGGCCCTGCGATTTGCGGCTTGTGTGCTACCTCTTGTATTCCTAGTCCTAAGTCCCGTTCCAAGAAAATTCGAGACGAGCAAATGATGCTATATGAACAGATAGATGGTATCATGAATATTGATGTTTCCTGATGGAAACGTAGGGCACAAGGAGGGAATGAGGAAAATTGAATTTTCACTTGTCATATGTGCCTACGTGTTCCCCATCCTATGTTATATGTGCATGATCGATATGCACATATCCCCCTATGATCGATTAAAGACGCAATTATAGTTGTGTCCAACTCTAGTATGCCAGTTTCCAGTTCTCGTGAAAGCAACGAGTATTAGGCCTATGTTGCCACGTTTTACAGTGTGCACGTTAATTCATTGAATTGTCCCCGTTTCTAGGCCTCGAAAGGGCCCGGACACCAGATTCAAGCTCCAGTCTCCTGAACCCACTCCGAGGAGCGATGCAGCCCCCACCTGCATCCCTGACCCTTCACTTACTTCCTGTCGCGCAGCACGGTGCCCGGCCTGGCTCTGCCTGCCTGTCTGCCAAGAATATGTTATGCCTCTAGTTATCAGTTCAGCTCTCCGTCTTCACATTCCTAAGCTAACGAACCGCATAAACAGCTTCAGCTATAGTCTAGTCTTTCTGTCTCCATGCAAGAGAATTACTGTATTAATATTCATGGAAGATTCATAGCACACGCAATACATGTAGAATATATGCATGCACCAGCCTTAGTGTCAAGTAACCTTTGCCCTGATAACCTTTAGATTCTATCAACATGTACTCCAAACACCAGATACCAGATATGCTATAGGTACATGTCGTCCTGACACCGCAGACTTTAGTCTTCTCTTTTAGTGCAGAAGTCAGAGCCCCCAGTTCTCCCCGGTAACACGTCATTGTCCGTTTGCGCGCACCACTAGGTTAAAGGTTCCAGCCCTCAGGTAGCCCCCTCCATGTATCCACCCACTTCATGACACTTCTGTGACGTTCTCATTACATGTCTACGTGCACGCCCTGTGCACGCCTTCTTTTCACGCCCATGTGTTCTTATCTTACGCTTGTCACTTGTTACGCCTACTGTATGCAATGTAATTGTGATGTTTTACTATATATACCTTGTACTGTTAATGAGACGTTGCAGCTGCCTTCTATGCCATTCTATTTCAGGCTGTTCCGATCCTGTCCCTTCCCTTGTGCCTGATTAAAGCCTGTTAGACTCAGATACCCCGGATCCTGCCTCTTATTTATTGAGCTATCTGTTATTATTAATGTATTCAAAAATAGTACCGGTAATTAATTATTTATTTACCACAATATACACCCGGTTGGATCTCAGAGGAGCCTATCACCTGGTGAGAGTCCGTAGCGGGGATGAGTGGAAAACGGCCTTTAAGACGAGGTATGGCCTTTTCGAATACTTGGTGATGCCGTTCGGGCTGTGCAACGCCCCGGCGGCATTCCAGTATTTTTTAAACGATGTCTTAAAAGAATACATCGATCAGTTCGTCATTGTATATATCGATGATATCTTGATATATTCGGTGTCGGTGTCACAGCATGCGAGTCATGTATGTTTGGTCCTGAAGAGACTTTTGGAGAACAGTCTGTACTGTAAGCTCAGCAAGTGTGAGTTTGGAGTGAGGGAAGTGGAGTTTCTGGGCGTTATGTTGAGTCCCGAGGGTTTTCCGATGGCAGACCGGAAGGTGGATGCAGTGCAGCAGTGGCCTATTCCTAAATCCGTGAAAGAGGTACAGGGCTTTCTAGGTTTTGCAAATTATTATAGGAGATTCATAGCCCAGTTCTCCTTGGTGGCAGCTCCTATCACTCGTTTACTGAGGAAAGGTGTTCCGTTTCAATGGACCGAGGAAGCAAACAACGCTTTCGGTCTGTTGAAAACCATGTTTAGCACAGCTCCTATACTGCGACACCCGCAAATGGATGTGCCGTTTGTGGTAGAGGCGGATGCTTCTGATACAGCGGTTGGGGCGATTCTATCTCAGAGGGACAAGGCAACAGGGCAGCTGCATCCTGTGGCGTTCTTGTCACAAAAACTCACCTCGGCGGAACTCAATTATACGGTGGCGGAGAAGGAGCTGTTCGCCATAAAAAAGGCCTTCATGGAATGGAGATACTATCTGTGGGGAGCAAGACACACAGTCACAGTGTACTCGGATCACAGGAACCTGGTGTATATGAAGACAGCTCGTCATCTCTCGCAAAGACAGATGAGATGGACACAGTTCTTTGCAGGGTATGACTTTGTCATCACGTTCCGTCCGGGGTCCGATAACAGGAAGGCTGACTCTCTATCGAGACAGGAGGAAGGCAGCGCTTCCATTCAAGAGAAACCACAAGCTATCATATCGCCTGAGAAAGTATTGTGTGCAGTCTCGGCAGACAGATTCATGCAACAGGTTGTGGATTTTCGTAGCCCGGAACAGTGGAAGGCGTGGGCAGAGCAGGAAGGCAATCGTACTCTGAAACATGGGATTCCCCTGTGTCAGGGTAAACTGTATCTTCCTTCGCATTCACTCAGGCTGCAGGCGTTCAATTGGTGTCACAATGCTGTCATGGCCGGCCATCCCGGGAGAAGGAAGACGCTGCTATTGCTACAGCGTCAGTTCTGGTGGGAGGGAATGGCGAAAGAGGTGAACGACTGGGTACAGCAGTGCGACACGTGTGCTCGCGCCAAAGGTGAACAAACCAAGATGAAGGGGAAGTTGATCGCTCTACCCACTCCTGCCCATCCATGGCACACCATCAGTATCGATTTCATAGTGGGTTTACCAACAGATCAGGGTTGTAACGCTATCCTGGTAGTCGTAGACAGCCTCACGAAAATGGGTCACTTTATTCCCTGTCGTAACCTACCCACAGCCAGTCAGACCGCCCAGCTGCTTCTAACCCATGTGGTGAGAATACACGGAATACCTCGAGTTATCATTTCCGATCGAGGGCCTCAGTTCGTGGCCCGGTTTTGGCACATGTGGTGTAAGGCCATGCATACGGAGGATGCTCTGTCTACGAGCTTTCATCCACAGACAGACGGCCAAACCGAGCGAATAAATCAAACCTTGAAGAAATACCTAAGGTGTTATGCGAAGGAAGCGGATCAGTCCTGGGTTTCGATGTTGTGGTTGGCAGAGTTGTCATATAACAACACTTGGCATAGTTCGATCAACGAGACTCCTTTCAGGGCCAACACGGGGTACCACGCCAATACCCTGCCAGTGGTGATCCCGGGGGAAATCCAGAACCATCCCTCGGTGGCGGCTCACATGAAGACTCTCCAAAGACTTCATCGGGTGGTACGAAAGTCGTTGGATCGGGCCAAGGTCTCCTACAAGAAATGGGCGGATGTCCATCGGGAGGTGGTACCGGTGTACAACACAGGGGATCGGGTTTGGCTTTCCACTCGGAACATTCGTTTCCGGTAACGTAGCATCTTTCACCCACGTTTCATCGGTCCTTATGTTGTAGTACGTAGGGTCAATCCGGTGGCGTACAAACTCAAGTTGCCGGCCTCTTTGCGTATCCATCCGGTGTTCCACTGCAGCCTGTTGAAACCAGCTGGCAGGGCCAGGGTTGTGGCGTCGCCTCCAGTGATGAGGGACGGTCAACTGGAGTACGAGGTTCGTAAAATCCTGGATTCCAGGTATCGGCAGGGGAAGTTGTGGTTCCTAGTCTCCTGGAAAGGGTACCAGGCGGAGGACGATTCCTGGGAGCCGAGCACGGGGGTCCATGCACCGGAGGCTGTCCGAAAGTTCTTTCTGCTACATCCGGGGAAGCCTGGAGCTAGGAGGCACCGGGGAGGGGGGCGTACTGTCAGGGTCTGACGGGTGCCTGCCCAATTGTGAAGGTGTGGACTACATCTCCCAGAATCCTTAGGGGCGCCAGAAGAGGGAGAGGCTTCAAATATGTGTGAGACGCTGGGGGCGGTGCACGTGATTTTGTCTATGTTCGTTCTGTAGAGCGAAGCAGTGGAAGCTTGTTCCCTTGGTGCCGGTCATAGAATTCGGATCTTGACGACCTGTTACCCCGCTGCTGTGCCTTTGCCGGTTGATGTCCTGAGCCGGCTCAACAGCAGTGGAGGATTGGTATTTGTACTTTGTGAGCGCCTTTTTGCACAGAGCAGAGACGCGGGTTTCCTCTGCTTCTGCTGGCATAGGGTGAGTGCATACTTGTATCGCTAGGGACGCTGGATTTCCCCCCCTCGCGGTACAAGCGCTTTGTTTGTGTTAACTCGGAGAGACGCCGGATTTGCCCCCTCTCGAGTTAGACCGCCTTTAGCCCCGGTAGAGAGACGCTGGATTTCCCCCTCTCTAATCCGGAGGACTCATAAGGTGTGCTTGGATGTTGGAACGCTCTCTCGGTAGTGGCTGGCATCACGGTTGCTGGTAAGACCTCTGACAATAATAATTTGACAGTGAATTAACTGCTGAACCGCCATGGCCTTAACGGTTTATTTCCTTGGTTGTTATAGTTTATTTTTCTATTGGGATTACTTGCTGAATCTTCCAAGTGGGTACCCTAGGAGTTCCTTTCTGCTACGGGGCGAGAACGCAGGGTATGTATGTGGTTTTGTGTGTGGCAGGAGTTACATTGAGTGTTATCCCAGCGAAGCTCTTGGAAGGTTGTTGATATTGTTTATATCATTACAGACGACTATCCTTCAGAAGTGAGAGACGTCATCTCATATACTTGAGTAGAAGAGGGAAGGGCCTAGCAGCATCTGAGACGTATCAGGTGGGCAACTGTCTTACGGGGGGGTAGAGAAGTAGGGGGGGGGATAGGTCGAGAACACCCCTAATGCTTGTTCTCTTGTGCTTTTTACAGATTATCCTTCCATGACGGTTCCCGCCCCGGCTTCTCTTTTTTCCCTCACCTGCTGACCACGGTGCTCTGTACCTCTGTTGAGTTGGAGCACGGGGACAGCTGGAGGTGGACCCCTTTATAGCATCTCATCGATCCTGAGGAATCGTTGGTCCGTGACAGGACCGGAATCAAGCTTCCCTGGACCGGTTTCTGGCATTCCAGCCGTCTTCAGCCCAGCTTGCTTGAATCCAGTGGCAAAGTGAGCAAGGGACTCACGTCGGAGCATACCCTGCCAACTTATGGCAACAAAGTGGTAAAAAAGGGGGTGGTGATGGACGGAGCATCTGAACCAATCAAACACTCACACCCAGTCAAGAGATCTGGGTTTAATCCATCACCGTTCTTTAGCCCACTCTACCACCCCAGTTCAGACATGGCCATATGCAAATCAGTCTGACCCTGTGCCTCATGGGAACAGTCCAGCCCGAACTGCCAAGCCATGCCTTCCCTGGACCGGAAACAAGCTTCTGAGGACCGGTTTCTGGCATTGCAGCCATCTTCAGCCCGGCTTGCTTGAATCAAGTGGCAAAGTGAGCAAGGGACCCACGTCGGAGTATACCCTGCCAACTTAAGGCGAACAAAGTGGTACAAAAGGGGTTGGCGATGGACGGAGCATCTGAACCAATCAAACACTCACACCCAGTCAAGAGATCTGGGTTTAATACATCACTGTTCTTTAGCCCACTCTGTCACTCCAGTTCGGACATGGCCATATGCATTTCAGTCTGACCCTCTGCCTCATGGGAACAGTCCAGCCCGAACGGCCACGCCATGCCTTCCCTGGACCGGAAACAAGCTTCCGAGGACCGGTATCTGGCATTGCAGCTGTCTTCAGCCCGGCTTGCTTGAATGCAGTGGCAAAGTGAGCAAGGGACTCACGTCTGAGCATACACTGCCAACTTATGGCGAACAAAGTGGTACAAAAGGGGGTGGTGATGGACGGAGCATCTGAACCAATCAAACACTCACACCCAGTCAAGAGATCTGGGTTTAATCCATCACCCTTCTTTAGCCCACTCTGCCACCCCAGTTCAGACATGGCCATATGCAAATCAGTCTGACCCTGTGCCTCATGGGGACAGTCCAGCCCGAACTGCCAAGCCATGCCTTCCCTGGACCGGAAACAAGCTTCCGAGGACCGGTTTCTGGCATTGCAGCCGTCTTCAGCCCGGCTTGCTTGAATCCAGTGGCAAAGTGAGCAAGGGACTCACGTCTGAGCATACCCTGCCAACTTATGGCGAACACAGTGGTCAAAAGGGGGTGGTGATGGACGGAGCATCTGAACCAATCAAACACTCACACTCAGTCAAGAGATCTGGGTTTAATCCATCACCGTTCTTTAGCCCACTCTGCCACCCCAGTTCAGACATGGCCATATGCAAATCAGTCTGACCCTGTGCCTCATGGGAACAGTCCAGCCCGAACTGCCAAGCTATGCCTTCCCTGGACCGGAAACAAGCTTCCGAGGACCGGTTTCGGGCATTGCAGCTGTCTTCAGCCCGGCTTGCTTGAATCCAGTGGCAAAGTGAGCAAGGGACTCACGTCGGAGCATACCCTGCCAACTTATGGCGACCAAAGTGATACAAAAGGGGGTGGTGATGGACGGAGCATCTGAACCAATCAAACACTCACACCCAGTCAAGAGATCTGGGTTTAATCCATCACCGTTCTTTAGCCCACTCTGTCACCCCAGTTCAGAAATGGCCATATGCAAATCAGTCTGACCCTGTGCCTCATGGGAACAGTCCAGCCCGAACTGCCAATCCATGCCTTCCCTGGACCAGAGACAAGCTTCCGAGGACCGGTTTCTGGCATTGCAGCTGTCTTCAGCCCGGCTTGCTTGAATCCAGTGGCAAAGTGAGCAAGGGACTCACGTCTGAGCATACCCTGTCAACTTATAGCGAACAAAGTGGTACAAAAGAGGGTGGTGATGGACGGAGCATCTGAACCAATCAAACACTCACACCCAGTCAAGCGATCTGGGTTTAATCCATCACCGTTCTTTAGTCCACTCTGTCACCCCAGTTCAGACATGGCCCTATGCAAATCAGTCTGACCCTGTGCCTCATGAGAATAGTCCAGCCCGAACTGCTAAGCCATGCCTTCCCTGGACCGGAAACAAGCTTCCGAGGACCGGTTTCTGGCATTGCAGCTGTCTTCAGCCCGGCTTGCTTGAATCCAGTGGCAAAGTGAGCAAGGGACTCACGTCTGAGCATACCCTGCCAACTTATGGTGAACAAAGTGGTACAAAAGGGGGTGGTGCTGGACGGAGCATCTGAACCAATCAAACACTGACGCCCAGTCAAGAGATCTGGGTTTAATCCATTACCGTTCTTTAGCCCACTCTGCCACCCTAGTTCAGGCATGGCCATATGCAAATCAGTCTGACCCTGTGCCTCATGGGAACAGTTCAGCCCGAACTCCCAAGCCAAGCTTTCCCTGGACCGGAAACAAGCTTCCAAGGACCGGTTTCTTGCATTGCAGCTGTCTTCAGCAAGACTTGCTTGAATCCAGTGGCAAAGTGAGCAAGGGACTCACGTCTGAGCATACCCTGCCAACTTATGGCGAACAAAGTGGTACAAAAGGGGGTGGTGATGGACGGAGCATCTGAACCAATCAAACACTCACACCCAGTCAAGAGATCTGGGTTTAATCCATCACAATTCTTTAGCCCACTCCGCCACCCCAGTTCAGACATGGCCATATGCAAATCAGTCTGACCCTGTGCCTCATGGGAACAGTCCAGCCCGAACTGCCAAGCCATGCCTTCCCTGGACCGGAAACAAGTTCCGAGGACCGGTTTCTTGCATTGCAGCCATCTTCAGCCCGGCTTGCTTGAATCCAGTGGCAAAGTCAGCAAGGGACTCACGTCTGAGCATACCCTGCCAACTTATGGCAAACAAAGTGGTACAAAAGGGGTAGGTGATGGATGGAGCATCTGAACCAATCAAACACTCACACCCAGTCAAGAGATCTGGGTTTAATCCATTACCGTTCTTTAGCCCACTCTGCCACCCCAGTTCAGACATGGCCATATGCAAATCAGTCTGATCCTGTGCCTCAAGGGAACAGTCCAGCCCGAACTGCCAAGCCATGCCTTCCCTGGACCGGAAACAAGCTTCCGAGGACCGGTTTCTGGCATTGCAGCCGTCTTAAGCCCGGCTTGCTTGAATCCAGTGGCAAGGTGAGCAAGGGACTCACGTCTGAGTATACCCTGCCAACTTATGGCGAACAAAGTGGTAGAAAAGAGGGTGGTGATGGACGGAGCATCTGAACCAATCAAACACTCACACCCAGTCAACAGATCTGGGTTTAATCCATCACCGTTCTTTAGCCCACTCTACCACCCCAGTTCAGACATGGCCATATGCAAATCAGTCTGACCCTGTGCCTCATGGGAACAGTCCAGCCCGAACTGCCAAGCCATGCCTTCCCTGGACCGGAAACAAGCTTCTGAGGACCGGTTTCTGGCATTGCAGCCGTCTTCAGCCCGGCTTGCTTGAATCAAGTGGCAAAGTGAGCAAGGGACCCACGTCGGAGTATACCCTGCCAACTTAAGGCGAACAAAGTGGTACAAAAGGGGTTGGCGATGGACGGAGCATCTGAACCAATCAAACACTCACACCCAGTCAAGAGATCTGGGTTTAATACATCACTGTTCTTTAGCCCACTCTGTCACTCCAGTTCGGACATGGCCATATGCATTTCAGTCTGACCCTCTGCCTCATGGGAACAGTCCAGCCCGAATGGCCACGCCATGCCTTCCCTGGACCGGAAACAAGCTTCCGAGGACCGGTATCTGGCATTGCAGCTGTCTTCAGCCCGGCTTGCTTGAATGCAGTGGCAAAGTGAGCAAGGGACTCACGTCTGAGCATACACTGCCAACTTATGGCGAACAAAGTGGTACAAAAGGGGGTGGTGATGGACGGAGCATCTGAACCAATCAAACACTCACACCCAGTCAAGAGATCTGGGTTTAATCCATCACCCTTCTTTAGCCCACTCTGCCACCCCAGTTCAGACATGGCCATATGCAAATCAGTCTGACCCTGTGCCTCATGGGGACAGTCCAGCCCGAACTGCCAAGCCATGCCTTCCCTGGACCGGAAACAAGCTTCCGAGGACCGGTTTCTGGCATTGCAGCCGCCTTCAGCCCGGCTTGCTTGAATCCAGTGGCAAAGTGAGCAAGGGACTCACGTCTGAGCATACCCTGCCAACTTATGGCGAACACAGTGGTCAAAAGGGGGTGGTGATAGACGGAGCATCTGAACCAATCAAACACTCACACTCAGTCAAGAGATCTGGGTTTAATCCATCACCGTTCTTTAGCCCACTCTGCCACCCCAGTTCAGACATGGCCATATGCAAATCAGTCTGACCCTGTGCCTCATGGGAACAGTCCAGCCCGAACTGCCAAGCCATGCCTTCCCTGGACCGGAAACAAGCTTCCGAGGACCGGTTTCTGGCATTGCAGCTGTCTTCAGCCCGGCTAGCTTGAATCCAGTGGCAAAGTGAGCAAGGGACTCACTTCTGAGCATACCCTGCCAACTTATGGCGAACAAAGTGGTACAAAAGGGGGTGGTGATGGACGGAGCATCTGAACCAATCAAACACTCACACCCAGTCAAGCGATCTGGGTTTAATCCATCACCATTCTTTAGCCCACTCTGCCACCCCAGTTCAGACATGGCCATATGCAAATCAGTCTGACCCTGTGCCTCATGGGAACAGTCCAGCCGAACTGGCAAGCCATGCCTTCCCTGGACTGGAAACAAGCTTCCGAGGACCGGTTTCTGGCATTACAGCCGTCTTCTGCCCGGCTTGCTTGAATCCAATGGCAAAGTGAGCAAGGGACTCACGTCGGAGCATACCCTGCCAACTTATGGCGAACAAAGTGGTACAAAAGGGGGTGGTGATGGACGGAGCATCTGAACCAATCAAACACTCACACCCAGTCAAGAGATCTGGGTTTAATCCATCACCGTTCTTTAGCCCACTCTGCCACCCCAGTTCAGACATGGCCATATGCAAATCAGTCTGACCCTGTGCCTCATGGGAACAGTCCAGCCCGAACTGCCAAGCCATGCCTTCCCTGGACCGGAAACAAGCTTCTGAGGACCAGTTTCTGGCATTGCAGCAGTCTTCAGCCCGGCTTGCTTGAATCCAGTGGCAAAGTGAGCAAGGGACTCACGTCGGAGCATACCCTGCCAACTTATGGCGAACAAAGTGGTACAAAAGGGGGTGGTGATGGACGGAGCATCTGAACCAATCAAACACTCACACCCAGTCAAGCGATCTGGGTTTAATCCATCACCGTTCTTTAGCCCACTCTGTCACCCCAGTTCAGACATGGCCATATGCAAATCAGTCTGACACTGTGCCTCATGGGAACAGTCCAGCCCGAACTGCCAATCCATGCCTTCCCTGGACCAGAGACAAGCTTCCGAGGACCGGTTTCTGGCATTGCAGCTGTCTTCAGCCCGGCTTGCTTGAATCCAGTGGCAAAGTGAGCAAGGGACTCACGTCTGAGCATACCCTGTCAACTTATAGCGAACAAAGTGGTACAAAAGAGGGTGGTGATGGACGGAGCATCTGAACCAATCAAACACTCACACCCAGTCAAGCGATCTGGGTTTAATCCATCACCGTTCTTTAGTCCACTCTGTCACCCCAGTTCAGACATGGCCCTATGCAAATCAGTCTGACCCTGTGCCTCATGAGAATAGTCCAGCCCGAACTGCTAAGCCATGCCTTCCCTGGACCGGAAACAAGCTTCCGAGGACCGGTTTCTGGCATTGCAGCTGTCTTCAGCCCGGCTTGCTTGAATCCAGTGGCAAAGTGAGCAAGGGACTCACGTCTGAGCATACCCTGCCAACTTATGGTGAACAAAGTGGTACAAAAGGGGGTGGTGCTGGACGGAGCATCTGAACCAATCAAACACTGACGCCCAGTCAAGAGATCTGGGTTTAATCCATCACCGTTCTTTAGCCCACTCTGCCACCCTAGTTCAGGCATGGCCATATGCAAATCAGTCTGACCCTGTGCCTCATGGGAACAGTTCAGCCCGAACTCCCAAGCCAAGCTTTCCCTGGACCGGAAACAAGCTTCCAAGGACCGGTTTCTTGCATTGCAGCTGTCTTCAGCAAGACTTGCTTGAATCCAGTGGCAAAGTGAGCAAGGGACTCACGTCTGAGCATACCCTGCCAACTTATGGCGAACAAAGTGGTACAAAAGGGGGTGGTGATGGACGGAGCATCTGAACCAATCAAACACTCACACCCAGTCAAGAGATCTGGGTTTAATCCATCACAATTCTTTAGCCCACTCCGCCACCCCAGTTCAGACATGGCCATATGCAAATCAGTCTGACCCTGTGCCTCATGGGAACAGTCCAGCCCGAACTGCCAAGCCATGCCTTCCCTGGACCGGAAACAAGTTCCGAGGACCGGTTTCTTGCATTGCAGCCATCTTCAGCCCGGCTTGCTTGAATCCAGTGGCAAAGTCAGCAAGGGACTCACGTCTGAGCATACCCTGCCAACTTATGGCAAACAAAGTGGTACAAAAGGGGTAGGTGATGGATGGAGCATCTGAACCAATCAAACACTCACACCCAGTCAAGAGATCTGGGTTTAATCCATTACCGTTCTTTAGCCCACTCTGCCACCCCAGTTCAGACATGGCCATATGCAAATCAGTCTGATCCTGTGCCTCAAGGGAACAGTCCAGCCCGAACTGCCAAGCCATGCCTTCCCTGGAACGGAAACAAGCTTCCGAGGACCGGTTTCTGGCATTGCAGCCGTCTTAAGCCCGGCTTGCTTGAATCCAGTGGCAAGGTGAGCAAGGGACTCACGTCTGAGTATACCCTGCCAACTTATGGCGAACAAAGTGGTAGAAAAGAGGGTGGTGATGGACGGAGCATCTGAACCAATCAAACACTCACACCCAGTCAACAGATCTGGGTTTAATCCATCACCGTTCCGTAGCCCTCTCTGTCACCCCAGTTCAGACATGGCCATATGAAAATCAGTCTGACCCTGTGCCTCATGGGAACAGTCCAGCCCGAACTGCCAAGCCATGCCTTCCCTGGACCGGAAACAAGCTTCCGAGGACGGGTTTCTGGCATTGCAGCTGTCTTCAGCCCGGCTTGCTAGAATCCAGTGGCAAAGTGAGCAAGGGACTCACGTCTGAGCATACCCTGCCAACTTATGGCGAACAAAGTGGTACAAAAGGGGGTGGTGATGGACGGAGCATCTGAACCAATCAAACACTCACACCCAGTCAAGAGATCTGGGTTTAATCCATCACCATTCTTTAGCCCACTCTGCCACCCCAGTTCAGACATGGCCATATGCAAATCAGTCTGACCCTCTGCCTCATCGGAACAGTGCAGCCCGAACTGCCAAGCGATGCCTTGACTGGACCGGAAACAAGCTTCCGAGGACCGTTTTCTGACATTGCAGCTGTCTTCAGCCCGGCTTGCTTGAATCCAGTGGCAAAGTGAGCAAGGGACTCACGTCTGAGCATACCCTGCCAACTTATGGCGAACAAAGTGGTACAAAAGGGGGTGGTGATGGACGGAGCATCTGAACCAATCAAACACGCACGCCCAGTCAAGAGATCTGGGTTTAATCCATCACCGTTTTTTAGCCCACTCTTCCACCCCAGTTCGGACATGGCCATATGCAAATCAGTTTGTCTCTGTGCCTCATGGGAACAGTCCAGCCCGAACTGGCAAGCCATGCCTTCCTTGGACTGGAAACAAGCTTCCGAGGACCGGTTTCTGGCATTGCAGCCGTCTTCAGCCCGGCTTGCTTGAATCCAGTGGCAAAGTGAGCAAGGGACTCACGTCGGAGCATACCCTGCCAACTTATGGCGAACAAAGTGGTACAAAAGGGGGTGGTGATGGACGGAGCATCTGAACCAATCAAACACTCACACCCAGTCAAGAGATCTGGGTTTAATCTATCACAATTCTTTAGCCCACTCTGCCACCCCAGTTCAGACATGGCCATATGCAAATCAGTCTGACCCTGTGCCTCATGGGAACAGTCCAGCCCGAACTGCCAAGCCATGCCTTCCCTGGACCGGAAACAAGTTCCGAGGACCGGTTTCTTGCATTGCAGCCGTCTTCAGCCAGCCTTGCTTGAATCCAGTGGCAAAGTCAGCAAGGGACTCACGTCTGAGCATACCCTGCCAACTTATGGCAAACAAAGTGGTACAAAAAGGGTAGGTGATGGATGGAGCATCTGAACCAATCAAACACTCACACCCAGTCAAGAGATCTGGGTTTAATCCATCACCGTTCTTTAGCCCACTCTGCCACCCCAGCTCAGACATGGCCATATGCAAATCAGTCTGATCCTGTGCCTCATGGGAACAGTCCAGCCTGAACTGCCAAGCCATGCCTTCCCTGGACCGGAAACAAGCTTCCGAGGACCGGTTTCTGGCATTGCAGCCGTCTTAAGCCCGGCTTGCTTGAATCCAGTGGCAAAGTGAGCAAGGGACTCACGTCTGAGCATACCCTGCCAACTTATGGCGAACAAAGTGGTAGAAAAAGGGTGGTGATGGACGGAGCATCTGAACCAATCAAACACTCACACCCAGTCAAGAGATCTGGGTTTAATCCATCACCGTTTTTTAGCCCACTCTGCCACCCCAGTTCAGACATGGCCATATGCAAATCAGTTTGTCTCTGTGCCTCATGGGAACAGTCCAGCCCGA
Organism: Lissotriton helveticus; assembly: GCF_964261635.1. Taxonomy (NCBI): domain Eukaryota; kingdom Metazoa; phylum Chordata; class Amphibia; order Caudata; family Salamandridae; genus Lissotriton; species Lissotriton helveticus. The sequence goes on from NC_136067.1 coordinate 2,095,874,069, forward strand.
ACTGGCAAGCCATGCCTTCCTTGGACTGGAAACAAGCTTCCGAGGACCGGTTTATGGCATTGCAGCCGTCTTTAGCCCGGCTTGCTTGAATCCATTGGCAAAGTGAGCAAGGGACTCACGTCGGAGCATACCCTGCCAACTTATGGCGAACAAAGTGGTACAAAAGGGGGTGGTGATGGACGGAGCATCTGAACCAATCAAACACTCACACCCAGTCAAGAGATCTGGGTTTAATCCATCACCGTTCTTTAGCCCACTCTGCCACCCCAGTTTAGACTTGGCCATATGCAAATCAGTCTGACCCTGTGCCTCATGGGAACAGTCCAGCCCGAACTGCCAAGCCAAGCCATGCCTTCCCTGGACCGGAAACAAGCTTCCAAGTACCGGTTTCTGGCATTGCAGCTGTCTTCAGCCCGGCTTGCTTGAACCCAGTGGCAAAGTGAGCAAGGGACTCACGTCTGAGCATACCCTGCCAACTTATGGTGAACAAAGTGGTACAAAAGGGGGTGGTGATGGACGGAGCATTTGAACCAATCAAACACTCACACCCAGTCAAGAGATCTGGGTTTAATCCATCACCGTTCTTTAGCCCACTCTGTCACACCAGTTCAGACATGGCCATATGCAAATCAGTCTGACCCTGTGCCTCATGGGAACAGTCCTGCCCAACTGCCAAGCCATGCCTTCCCTGGACCGGAAACAAGCTTCCGAGGATCGGTTTCTGGCATTGCAGCTGTCTTCAGCCCGCTTTGCTTGAATCCAGTGGCAAAGTGAGCAAGGGACTCACGTCTCAGCATACCCTGCCAACTTATGGCGAACAAAGTGGTACAAAAGGGGGTGGTGATGGACGGAGCATCTGAACCAATCAAACACTCACCTCCAGTCAAGAGATCTGGGTTTAATCCATCACCGTTTTTTATCCCACTCTGCCACCCCACTTCAGACATGGCCATATGCAAATCAGTTTGTTTCTGTGCCTCATGGGAACAGTCCAGCCCGAACTGGCAAGCCATGCCTTCCTTGGACCGGAAACAAGCTTCCATGGACCGGTTTCTGGCATTGCAGCTGTCTTCAGCCCGGCGTGCTTGAATCCAGTGGCAAAGTGAGCAAGGGACACACGTCTGAGCATACCCTGCCAACTTATGGTGAACAAAGTGGTACAAAAGGGGGTGGTGATGGACGGAGCATCTGAACCAATCAAACACTCACACCCAGTCAAGAGATCTGGGTTTAATCAATCACCATTCTTTAGCCCACTCTGCCACCCCAGTTCAGACATGGCCATATGCAAATCAGTCTGACCCTGTGCCTCATCGGAACAGTCCAGCCCGAACTGCCAAGCCAAGCCTTCCCTGGACCGGAAACAAGCTTCCGAGGACCGGTTTCTTGCATTGCAGCCGTCTTCAGCCCGGCTTGCTTGAATCCAGTGGCAAAGTCAGCAAGGGACTCACGTCTGAGCATACCCTGCCAACTTACGGCAAACAAAGTGGTACAAAAGGGTAGGTGATGGACGGAGCATCTGAACCAATCAAACACTCACACCCAGTCAAGAGATCTGGGTTTAATCCATCACCGTTTTTTAGCCCACTCTGCCACCCCAGTTCAGACATGGCCATATGCAAATCAGTCTGTCCCTGTGCCTCATGGGAACAGTCCAGCCCGAACTGGCAAGCCATGCCTTCCTTGGACTGGAAACAAGCTTCCGAGGACCGGTTTCTGGCATTGCAGCCGTCTTCAGCCCGGCTTGCTTGAATCCAGTGGCAAAGTGTGCAAGGGACTCACGTCTGAGCATACCCTGCCAACTTATGGCGAACAAAGTGGTACAAAAGGGGGTGGTGATGGATGGAGCATTTGAACCAATCAAACAATCACACCCAGTCAAGAGATCTGGGTTTAATCCATCACCATTCTTTAGCCCACTCTGCCACCCCAGTACAGACATGGCCATATGCAAATCAGTCTGACCCTGAGCCTCATCAGAACAGTCCAGCCCGAACTGCCAAGCCATGCCTTCCCTTGACCGGAAACAAGCTTCCGAGGACCGGCTTCTTGCATTGCAGCCGTCTTCAGCCCGGCTTGCTTGAATCCAGTGGCAAAGTCAGCAAGGGACTCACGTCTGAGCATACCCTGCAACTTATGGCAATCAAAGTGGTACAAAAGGGGGAGGTGATGGACGGAGCATCTGAACCAATCAAACACTCACACCCAGTCAAGGGATCTGGATTTAATCCATCACGTTTTTTTAGCCCACTCTGCGACCCCAGTTCAGACATGGCCATATGCAAATCAGTCTGACCCTGTGCCTCATGGGAACAGTCCAGCCCGAACTTGCAAGCCATGCCTTCCTTGGACTGGAAACAAGCTTCCGAGGACCGGTTTCTGGCATTGCAGCTGTCTTCAGCAAGACTTGCTTGAATCCAGTGGCAAAGTGAGCAAGGGACTCACGTCTGAGCATACCCTGCCAACTTATGGCAAACAAAGTGGTACAAAAGGGGGTGGTGATAGATGGAGCATCTGAACCAATCAAACACTCACACCCAGTCAAGAGATCTGGGTTTAATCCATCACAATTCTTTAGCCCACTCTGCGACCCCAGTTCAGACATGGCCATATGCAAATCAGTCTGACCCTGTGCCTAATGGGAACAGTCCAGCCCGAACTGCCAAGCCATGCCTTCCCTGGACCGGAAACAAGCTTCCAAGGACCGGTTTCTGGCATTGCAGCTGTCTTCAGCCCGGCTTGCTTGAATCCAGTGGCAAAGTGAGCAAGGGACTCACGTCGGAGCATACCCTGCCAACTTATGGCGAACAAAGTGGTACAAAAGAGGGTGGTGATGGACAGAGCATCTGAACCAATCAAACACTCACACCCAGTCAAGAGATCTGGGTTTAATCCATCACCGTTCTTTAGTCCACTCTGTCACCCCAGTTCAGACATGGCCCTATGCAAATCAGTCTGACCCTGTGCCTCATGAGAATAGTCCAGCCCGAACTGCTAAGCCATGCCTTCCCTGGACCAGAAACAAGCTTCCGAGGACCGATTTCTGGCATTGCAGCTGTCTTCAGCCCGGCTTGCTTGAATCCAGTGGCAAAGTGAGCAAGGGACTCACGTCTGAGCATACCCTGCCAACTTATGGTGAACAAAGTGGTACAAAAGGGGGTGGTGATGGACGGAGCATCTGAACCAATCAAACACTCACACCCAGTCAAGAGATCTGGGTTTAATCCATCACCGTTTTTTAGCCCACTCTGCCACCCCACTTCAGACATGGCCATATGCAAATCAGTTTGTTTCTGTGCCTCATGGGAACAGTCCAGCCCGAACTGGCAAGCCATGCCTTCCTTGGACCGGAAACAAGCTTCCATGGACCGGTTTCTGGCATTGCAGCTGTCTTCAGCCCGGCTTGCTTGAATCCAGTGGCAAAGTGAGCAAGGGACACACGTCTGAGCATACCCTGCCAACTTATGGTGAACAAAGTGGTAGAAAAGGGGGTGGTGATGGACGGAGCATCTGAACCAATCAAACACTCACACCCAGTCAAGAGATCTGGGTTTAATCAATCACCATTCTTTAGCCCACTCTGCCACCCCAGTTCAGACATGGCCATATGCAAATCAGTCTGACCCTGTGCCTCATCGGAACAGTCCAGCCCGAACTGCCAAGCCAAGCCTTCCCTGGACCGGAAACAAGCTTCCGAGGACCGGTTTCTTGCATTGCAGCCGTCTTCCGCCCGGCTTGCTTGAATCCAGTGGCAAAGTCAGCAAGGGACTCACGTATGAGCATACCCTGCCAACTTACGGCAAACAAAGTGGTACAAAAGGGTAGGTGATGGACGGAGCATCTGAACCAATCAAACACTCACACCCAGTCAAGAGATCTGGGTTTAATCCATCACCGTTTTTTAGCCCACTCTGCCACCCCAGTTCAGACATGGCCATATGCAAATCAGTCTGTCCCTGTGCCTCATGGGAACAGTCCAGCCCGAACTGGCAAGCCATGCCTTCCTTGGACTGGAAACAAGCTTCCGAGGACCGGTTTCTGGCATTGCAGCCGTCCTCAGCCCGGCTTGCTTGAATCCAGTGGCAAAGTGTGCAAGGGACTCACGTCTGAGCATACCCTGCCAACTTATGGCGAACAAAGTGGTACAAAAGGGGGTGGTGATGGATGGAGCATCTGAACCAATCAAACAATCACACCCAGTCAAGAGATCTGGGTTTAATCCATCACCATTCTTTAGCCCACTCTGCCACCCCAGTACAGACGTGGCCATATGCAAATCAGTCTGACCCTGAGCCTCATCAGAACAGTCCACCCCGAACTGCCAAGCCATGCCTTCCCTTGACCGGAAACAAGCTTCCGAGGACCGGCTTCTTGCATTGCAGCCGTCTTCAGCCCGGCTTGCTTGAATCCAGTGGCAAAGTCAGCAAGGGACTCACGTCTGAGCATACCCTGCAACTTATGGCAAACAAAGTGGTACAAAAGGGGGAGGTGATGGACGGAGCATCTGAACCAATCAAACACTCACACCCAGTCAAGGGATCTGGATTTAATCCATCACGTTTTTTTAGCCCACTCTGCGACCCCAGTTCTGACATGGCCATATGCAAATCAGTCTGACCCTGTGCCTCATGGGAACAGTCCAGCCCGAACTTTCAAGCCATGCCTTCCTTGGACTGGAAACAAGCTTCCGAGGACCGGTTTCTGGCATTGCAGCTGTCTTCAGCAAGACTTGCTTGAATCCAGTGGCAAAGTGAGCAAGGGACTCACGTCTGAGCATACCCTGCCAACTTATGGCAAACAAAGTGGTACAAAAGGGGGTGGTGATGGACGGAGCATCTGAACCGATCAAACACTGACGCCCAGTCAAGAGATCTGGGTTTAATCCATCACCGTTCTTTAGCCCACTCTGCCACCCTAGTTCAGGCATGGCCATATGCAAATCAGTCTGACCCTGTGCCTCATGGGAACAGTCCAGCCCGAACCGCCAAGCCATGCCTTCCCTGGACCGGAAACAAGCATCCGAGGACCGGTTTCTGGCATTGCAGCTGTCTTCAGCCCGGCTTGAATCCAGTGGCAAAGTGAGCAAGGGACTCACGTCTGAGCATACCCTGCCAACTTATGGCGAACAAAGTGGTACAAAAGGGGGTGGTGATGGACGGAGCATCTGAACCAATCAAACACTCACACCCAGTCAAGAGATCTGGGTTTAATCCATCACAATTCTTTAGCCCACTCTGCCACCCCAGTTCAGACATGGCCATATGCAAATCAGTCTGACCCTGTGCATCATGGGAACAGTCCAGCCCGAACCGCCAAGCCATGCCTTCCCTGGACCGGAAACAAGCATCCGAGGACCGGTTTCTGGCATTGCAGCCGTCTTCAGCCCGGCTTGCTTGAATCCAGTGGCAAAGTGAGCAAGGGACTCACGTCGGAGCATACCCTGCCAACTTATGGCGAACAAAGTGTTACAAAAGGGTGTGGTGATGGACGGAGCATCTGAACCAATCAAACACTCACACCCAGTCAAGAGATCTGGGTTTAATCCATCACCGTTCTTTAGCCCACTCTGCCAGCCCAGTTTAGACATGGCCATATGCAAATCAGTCTGACCCTAGTGTGGCTCACTGGTTAGAGGCGGCAGACCCGAGAGCAGAGGACGGCCCGGGACCAGGGTTCGATTCCCGGCGCGGCAGGTTTCTGGACCAGGGTCAGCGGACTCGATAATTCTCTCGCCTCGGTGCCCACTCTGATCAGCGTTCACACTCGGCAACTCTGGGCATTAGCTTGCCTCATCTTCACTAACGGCCCCACCAGACCGCCGGGGATGCCTGGTCTCACCCTGGAGATACCCTTTAAGGGACCATCTCTCAGGGAAGCCAGGAAGGGTTTCGCAGCGGTCGAAGCGCCTTGGGACCCTACGGGTAAGTAGTGCGCTATATAAATGCCTATACATTTACATTTACATTTACATTTACCCTGTGCCTCATGGGAACAGTCCAGCCCGAACTGTCAAGCCATGCCTTCCCTGGACCGGAAACAAGCTTCCAAGGACCGGTTTCTGGCATTGCAGCTGTCTTCAGCCCGGCTTGCTTGAATCCAGTGGTAAAGTGAGCAAGGGACTCACGTCTGAGCATACCCTGCCAACTTATGGCGAACAAAGTGGTACAAAAGGGGGTGGTGATGGACGGAGCATCTGAACCAATCAAACACTCACACCCAGTCAAGAGATCTGGGTTTAGTCCATCACCGTTCTTTAGCCCACTCTGTCACCCCAGTTCAGACATGGCCATATGCAAATCAGTCTGACTCTGTGCCTCATGGGAACAGTCCAGCCCCAACTGCCAAGCCATGGCTTCCCTGGACCGGAAACAAGCTTCCGAGGATCGGTTTCTGGCATTGCAGCTGTCTTCAGCCCGGCTTGCTTGAATCCAGTGGCAAAGTGAGCAAGGGACACACGTCTGAGCATACCCTGCCAACTTATGGTGAACAAAGTGGTACAAAAGGGGGTGGTGATGGACGGAGCATCTGAACCAATCAAACACTCACACCCAGTCAATAGATCTGGGTTTAATCCATCACCATTCTTTAGCCCACTCTGCCACCCCAGTTCAGACATGGCCATATGCAAATCAGTCTGACCCTGTGCCTCATCGGAACAGTCCAGCCCGAACTGCAAAGCCAAGCCTTCCCTGGACCGGAAACAAGCTTCCGAGGACCGGTTTCTTGCATTGCAGCCGTCTTCAGCCCGGCTTGCTTGAATCCAGTGGCAAAGTCAGCAAGGGACTCACGTCTGAGCATACCCTGCCAACTTATGGCGAACAAAGTGGTACAAAAGGGGGAGGTGATGGACGGAGCATCTGAACCAATCAAACACTCACACCCAGTCAATAGATCTGGGTTTAATCCATCACCATTCTTTAGCCCACTCTGCCACCCCAGTTCAGACATGGCCATATGCAAATCAGTCTGACCCTGTGCCTCATCGGAACAGTCCAGCCCGAACTGCAAAGCCAAGCCTTCCCTGGACCGGAAACAAGCTTCCGAGGACCGGTTTCTTGCATTGCAGCCGTCTTCAGCCCGGCTTGCTTGAATCCAGTGGCAAAGTCAGCAAGGGACTCACGTCTGAGCATAACCTGCCAACTTATGGCGAACAAAGTGGTACAAAAGGGGGAGGTGATGGACGGAGCATCTGAACCAATCAAACACTCACACCCAGTCAAGAGATCTGGGTTTAATCCATCACCTTTTTTTAGCCCACTCTGCCACCCCAGTTCAGACATGGCCATATGCAAATCAGTCTGTCCCTGTGCCTCATGGGAACAGTCTAGCCCGAACTGGCAAGCCATGCCTTCCTTGGACTGGAAACAAGCTTCCGAGGACCGGTTTCTGGCATTGCAGCCGTCTTCAGCCCGGCTTGCTTGAATCCAGTGGCAAAGTGAGCAAGGGACTCACGTCGGAGCATACTCTGCCAACTTATGGCGAACAAAGTGGTACAAAAGGGGGAGGTGATGGACGGAGTATCTGAACCAATCAAACACTCACACCCAGTCAAGGGATCTGGGTTTAATTCATCACGTTTTTTTAGCCCACTCTGCCACCCCAGTTCAGACATGGCCATATGCAAATCAGTCTGACCCTGTGCCTCATGGGAACAGTCCAGCCCGAACTGGCAAGCCATGCCTTCCTTGGACTGGAAACAAGCTTCCGAGGACCGGTTTCTGGCATTGCAGCCATCTTCAGCCCGGCTTGCTTGAATCCAGTGGCAAAGTGAGCAAGGGACTCACGTCGGAGCATACCCTGCCAACTTATGGCGAACAAAGTGGTACAAAAGGGGGTGGTGATGGACGGAGCATCTGAACCAATCAAACACTGAATCCCAGTCAAGAGATCTGGGTTTAATCCATCACCGTTCTTTAGCCCACTCTGTCCGACCAGTTCAGACATGGCCATATGCAAATCAGTCTGACCCTGTGCCTCATGGGAACAGTCCAGCCCCAACGGCCAAGCCATGCCTTCCCTGGACCGGAAACAAGCTTCCGAGGATCAGTTTCTTGCATTGCAGCTGTCTTCAACCCGGTTTGCTTGAATCCAGTGGCAAAGTGAGCAAGGGACTCACGTCTCAGCATACCCTGCCAACTTATGGCGAACAAAGTGGTACAAAAGGGGGAGGTGATGGACGGAGCATCTGAACCAATCAAACACTCACACCCAGTCAAGAGATCTGGGTTTAATCCATCACCTTTTTTTAGCCCACTCTGCCACCCCAGTTCAGACATGGCCATATGCAAATCAGTCTGTCCCTGTGCCTCATGGGAACAGTCTAGCCCGAACTGGCAAGCCATGCCTTCCTTGGACTGGAAACAAGCTTCCGAGGACCGGTTTCTGGCATTGCAGCCGTCTTCAGCCCGGCTTGCTTGAATCCAGTGGCAAAGTGAGCAAGGGACTCACGTCGGAGCATACTCTGCCAACTTATGGCGAACAAAGTGGTACAAAAGGGGGAGGTGATGGACGGAGTATCTGAACCAATCAAACACTCACACCCAGTCAAGGGATCTGGGTTTAATTCATCACGTTTTTTTAGCCCACTCTGCCACCCCAGTTCAGACATGGCCATATGCAAATCAGTCTGACCCTGTGCCTCATGGGAACAGTCCAGCCCGAACTGGCAAGCCATGCCTTCCTTGGACTGGAAACAAGCTTCCGAGGACCGGTTTCTGGCATTGCAGCCATCTTCAGCCCGGCTTGCTTGAATCCAGTGGCAAAGTGAGCAAGGGACTCACGTCGGAGCATACCCTGCCAACTTATGGCGAACAAAGTGGTACAAAAGGGGGTGGTGATGGACGGAGCATCTGAACCAATCAAACACTGAATCCCAGTCAAGAGATCTGGGTTTAATCCATCACCGTTCTTTAGCCCACTCTGTCCGACCAGTTCAGACATGGCCATATGCAAATCAGTCTGACCCTGTGCCTCATGGGAACAGTCCAGCCCCAACGGCCAAGCCATGCCTTCCCTGGACCGGAAACAAGCTTCCGAGGATCAGTTTCTTGCATTGCAGCTGTCTTCAACCCGGTTTGCTTGAATCCAGTGGCAAAGTGAGCAAGGGACTCACGTCTCAGCATACCCTGCCAACTTATGGCGAACAAAGTGGTACAAAAGGGGGTGGTGATGGACGGAGCATCTGAACCAATCAAACACTCACACCCAGTCAAGAGATCTGGGTTTAATCCATCACCGTTTTTTAGCCCACTCTGCCACCCCACTTCAGACATGGCCATATGCAAATCAGTTTGTCTCTGTGCCTCATGGGAACAGTCCAGCCCGAACTGGCAAGCCATGCATTTCTTGGACCGGAAACAAGCTTCCATGGACCGGTTTCTGGCATTGCAGCTGTCTTCAGTCCGGCTTGCTTGAATCCAGTAGCAAAGTGAGCAAGGGACACACGTCTGAGCATACCCTGCCAACTTATGGTGAACAAAGTGGTACAAAAGGGGGTGGTGATAGACGGAGCATCTGAACGAATCAAACACTCACACCCAGTCAAGAGATCTGGGTTTAATCCATCACCGTTTTTTAGCCCACTCTGCCACCCCAGTTCAGACATGGCCATATGAAAATCAGTCTGTCCCTGTGCCTCATGGGAACAGTCCAGCACGAACTGGCAAGCCATGCCTTCCTTGGACTGGAAACAATATTCCGAGGACCGGTTTCTGGCATTGCAGCCGTCTTCAGCCCGGCTTGCTTGAATCCAGTGGCAAAGTGAGCAAGGGACTCACGTCGGAGCATACCCTGCCAACTTATTGCGAACAAAGTGGTACAAAAGGGGGTGGTGATGGACGGAGCATCTGAACCAATCAAACACTCACACCCAGTCAAGAGATCTGGGTTTAATCCATCACCGTTCTTTAGCCCACTCTGCCACCCAAGTTCAGACATGGCCATATGCAAATCAGTCTGTCCCTGTGCCTCATGGGAACAGTCCAGCCCGAACTGGCAAGCCATGCCTTCCTTGGACTGGAAACAAGCTTCCGAGGACCGGTTTCTGGCATTGCAGCCGTCTTCAGCCCGGCTTGCTTGAATCCAGTGGCAAAGTGAGCAAGGGACTCACGTCGGAGCATACCCTGCCAACTTATGGCGAACAAAATGGTACAAAAGAGGGTGGTGATGGACGGAGCATATGAACCAATCAAACACTCACACCCAGTCAAGAGATCTGGGTTTAATCCATCACCGTTCTTTAGTCCACTCTGTCACCCCAGTTCAGACATGCCCCTATGCAAATCAGTCTGACCCTGTGCCTCATGAGAATAGTCCAGCCCGAACTGCTAAGCCATGCCTTCCCTGGAACCGGAAACAAGCTTCCGAGGACCGATTTCTGGCATTGCAGCTGTCTTCAGCCCGGCTTGCTTGAATCCAGTGGCAAAGTGAGCAAGGGACTCACGTCTGAGCATACCCTGCCAACTTATGGCGAACAAAGTGGTACAAAAGGGGGTGGTGATGGACGGAGCATCTGAACCGATCAAACACTGACGCCCAGTCAAGAGATCTGGGTTTAATCCATCACTGTTCTTTAGCCCACTCTGCCACCCTAGTTCAGGCATGGCCATATGCAAATCAGTCTGACCCTGTGCCTCATGGGAACAGTCCAGCCCGAACTGCCAAGACAAGCTTTCCCTGGACCGGAAACAAGCTTCCGAGGACCGGTTTCTTGCATTGCAGCTGTCTTCAGCAAGACTTGCTTGAATCCAGTGGCCAAGTGAGCAAGGGACTCACGTCTGAGCATACCCTGCCAACTTATAGCGAACAAAGTGGTACAAAAGGGGGTGGTGATGGATGGAGCATCTGAACCAATCAAACACTCACACCCAGTCAAGAGATCTGGGTTTAATCCATCACAATTCTTTAGCCCACTCTGCCACCCCAGTTCAGACATGGCCATATGCAAATCAGTCTGACCCTGTGCCTCATGGGAACAGTCCAGCCCGAACTGCCAAGCCATGCCTTCCCTGGACCGGAAACAAGTTCCGAGGACCGGTTTCTTGCATTGCAGCCGTCTTCAGCCCGGCTTGCTTGAATCCAGTGGCAAAGTCATTAAGGGACTCACGTCTGAGCATACCCTGCCAACTTATGGCAAACAAAGTGGTACAAAAGTGGTAGGTGATGGATGGAGCATCTGAACCAATCAAACACTCACACCCAGTCAAGAGATCTGGGTTTAATCCATCACCGTTCTTTAGCCCACTCTGCCACCCCAGTTCAGACATGGCCATATGCAAATCAGTCTGATCCTGTGCCTCATGGGAACAGTCCAGCCCGAACTGCCAAGCCATGCCTTCCCTGGACCGGAAACAAGCATCCGAGGACCGGTTTCTGGCATTGCAGCTGTCTTCAGCCCGGCTTGCTTGAATCCAGTGGTAAAGTGAGCAAGGGACTCACGTCTGAGCATACCCTGCCAACTTATGGCGAACAAAGTGGTACAAAATGGGGTGGTGATGGACGGAGCATCTGAACCAATCAAACACTCACACCCAGTCAAGAGATCTGGGTTTAGTCCATCACCGTTCTTTAGCCCACTCTGTCACCCCAGTTCAGACATGGCCATATGCAAATCAGTCTGACTCTGTGCCTCATGGGAACAGTCCAGCCCCAACTGCCAAGCCATGCCTTCCCTGTACCGGAAACAAGCTTCCGAGGATCGGTTTCTGGCATTGCAGCTGTCTTCAGCCCGGTTTGCTTGAATCCAGTGGCAAAGTGAGCAAGGGACTCACGTCTCAGCATACCCTGCCAACTTATGGCGAACAAAGTGGTACAAAAGGGGGTGGTGATGGACGGAGCATCTGAACCAATCAAACACTCACACCCAGTCAAGAGATCTGGGTTTAATCCATCACCATTCTTTAGCCCACTCTGCCACCCCAGTTCAGACATGGCCATATGCAAATCAGTCTGACCCTGTGCCTCATCGGAACAGTCCAGCCCGAACTGCAAAGCCAAGCCTTCCCTGGACCGGAAACAAGCTTCCGAGGACCGGTTTTTGCATTGCAGCCGTCTTCAGCCTGGCTTGCTTGAATCCAGTGGCAAAGTCAGCAAGGGACTCACGTCTGAGCATACCCTGCCAACTTATGGCGAACAAAGTGGTACAAAAGGGGGAGGTGATGGACGGAGCATCTGAACCAATCAAACACTCACACCCAGTCAAGAGATCTGGGTTTAATCCATCACCGTTTTTTAGCCCACTCTGCCACCCCAGTTCAGACATGGCCATATGCAAATCAGTCTGTCCCTGTGCCTCATGGGAACAGTCTAGCCCGAACTGGCAAGCCATGCCTTCCTTGGACTGGAAACAAGCTTCCGAGGACCGGTTTCTGGCATTGCAGCTGTCTTCAGCCCGGCTTGCTTGAATCCAGTGGCAAAGTGAGCAAGGGACTCACGTCGGAGCATACCCTGCCAACTTATGGCGAACAAAGTGGTACAAAAGGGGGAGGTGATGGACGGAGCATCTGAACCAATCAAACACTCACACCCAGTCAAGGGATCTGGGTTTAATCCATCACGTTTTTTTAGCCCACTCTGCCATCCCGGTTCAGACATGGCCATATGCAAATCAGTCTGACCCTGTGCCTCATGGGAACAGTCCAGCCCGAACTGGCTAGCCATGCCTTCCTTGGACTGGAAACAAGCTTCCGAGGACCGGTTTCTGGCATTGCAGCCGTCTTCAGCCCGGCTTGCTTGAATCCAGTGGCAAAGTGAGCAAGGGACTCACGTCGGAGCATACCCTGCCAACTTATGGCGAACAACGTGGTACAAAAGGGGGTGGTGATGGACGGAGCATCTGAACCAATCAAACACTGAAGCCCAGTCAAGAGATCTGGGTTTAATCCATCACCGTTCTTTAGCCCACTCTGTCACACCAGTTCAGACATGGCCATATGCAAATCAGTCTGACCCTGTGCCTCATGGGAACAGTCCAGCCCCAACGGCCAAGCCATGACTTCCCTGGACCGGAAACAAGCTTCCAAGGACCGGTTTCTGGCATTGCAGCTGTCTTCAGCCCGGCTTGCTTGAATCCAGTGGTAAAATGAGCAAGGGACTCACGTCTGAACATACCCTGCCAACTTATGGCGAACAAAGTGGTACAAAAGGGGGTGGTGATGGACGGAGCATCTGAACCAATCAAACACTCACACCCAGTCAAGAGATCTGGGTTTAGTCCATCACCGTTCTTTAGCCCTCTCTGTCACCCCAGTTCAGACATGGCCATATGCAAATCAGTCTGACTCTGTGCCTCATGGGAACAGTCCAGCCCCAACTGCCAAGCCATGCCTTCCCTGGACTGGAAACAAGCTTCCGAGGATCGGTTTCTGGCATTGCAGCTGTCTTCAGCCCGGCTTGCTTGAATCCAGTGGCAAAGTGAGCAAGGGACACACGTCTGAGCATACCCTGCCAACTTATGGTGAACAAAGTGGTACAAAAGGGGGTGGTGATGGACGGAGCATCTGAACCAATCAAACACTCACACCCAGTCAATAGATCTGGGTTTAATCCATCACCATTCTTTAGCCCACTCTGCCACCCCAGTTCAGACATGGCCATGTGCAAATCAGTCTGACCCTGTGCCTCATCGGAACAGTCCAGCCAGAACTGCAAAGCCAAGCCTTCCCTGGACCGGAAACAAGCTTCCGAGGACCGGTTTCTTGCATTGCAGCCGTCTTCAGCCCGGCTTGCTTGAATCCAGTGGCAAAGTCAGCAAGGGACTCACGTCTGAGCATAACCTGCCAACTTATGGCGAACAAAGTGGTACAAAAGGGGGAGGTGATGGACGGAGCATCTGAACCAATCAAACACTCCCACCCAGTCAAGAGATCTGGGTTTAATCCATCACCTTTTTTTAGCCCACTCTGCCACCCCAGTTCAGACATGGCCATATGCAAATCAGTCTGTCCCTGTGCCTCATGGGAACAGTCTAGCCCGAACTGGCAAGACAAGCTTTCCCTGGACCGGAAACAAGCTTCCGAGGACCGGTTTCTTGCATTGCAGCTGTCTTCAGCAAGACTTGCTTGAATCCAGTGGCCAAGTGAGCAAGGGACTCACGTCTGAGCATACCCTGCCAACTTATAGCGAACAAAGTGGTACAAAAGGGGGTGGTGATGGATGGAGCATCTGAACCAATCAAACACTCACACCCAGTCAAGAGATCTGGGTTTAATCCATCACCGTTCTTTAGTCCACTCTGTCACCCCAGTTCAGACATGCCCCTATGCAAATCAGTCTGACCCTGTGCCTCATGAGAATAGTCCAGCCCGAACTGCTAAGCCATGCCTTCCCTGGAACCGGAAACAAGCTTCCGAGGACCGATTTCTGGCATTGCAGCTGTCTTCAGCCCGGCTTGCTTGAATCCAGTGGCAAAGTGAGCAAGGGACTCACGTCTGAGCATACCCTGCCAACTTATGGCGAACAAAGTGGTACAAAAGGGGGTGGTGATGGACGGAGCATCTGAACCGATCAAACACTGACGCCCAGTCAAGAGATCTGGGTTTAATCCATCACTGTTCTTTAGCCCACTCTGCCACCCTAGTTCAGGCATGGCCATATGCAAATCAGTCTGACCCTGTGCCTCATGGGAACAGTCCAGCCCGAACTGCCAAGACAAGCTTTCCCTGGACCGGAAACAAGCTTCCGAGGACCGGTTTCTTGCATTGCAGCTGTCTTCAGCAAGACTTGCTTGAATCCAGTGGCCAAGTGAGCAAGGGACTCACGTCTGAGCATACCCTGCCAACTTATAGCGAACAAAGTGGTACAAAAGGGGGTGGTGATGGATGGAGCATCTGAACCAATCAAACACTCACACCCAGTCAAGAGATCTGGGTTTAATCCATCACAATTCTTTAGCCCACTCTGCCACCCCAGTTCAGACATGGCCATATGCAAATCAGTCTGACCCTGTGCCTCATGGGAACAGTCCAGCCCGAACTGCCAAGCCATGCCTTCCCTGGACCGGAAACAAGTTCCGAGGACCGGTTTCTTGCATTGCAGCCGTCTTCAGCCCGGCTTGCTTGAATCCAGTGGCAAAGTCATTAAGGGACTCACGTCTGAGCATACCCTGCCAACTTATGGCAAACAAAGTGGTACAAAAGTGGTAGGTGATGGATGGAGCATCTGAACCAATCAAACACTCACACCCAGTCAAGAGATCTGGGTTTAATCCATCACCGTTCTTTAGCCCACTCTGCCACCCCAGTTCAGACATGGCCATATGCAAATCAGTCTGATCCTGTGCCTCATGGGAACAGTCCAGCCCGAACTGCCAAGCCATGCCTTCCCTGGACCGGAAACAAGCATCCGAGGACCGGTTTCTGGCATTGCAGCTGTCTTCAGCCCGGCTTGCTTGAATCCAGTGGTAAAGTGAGCAAGGGACTCACGTCTGAGCATACCCTGCCAACTTATGGCGAACAAAGTGGTACAAAATGGGGTGGTGATGGACGGAGCATCTGAACCAATCAAACACTCACACCCAGTCAAGAGATCTGGGTTTAGTCCATCACCGTTCTTTAGCCCACTCTGTCACCCCAGTTCAGACATGGCCATATGCAAATCAGTCTGACTCTGTGCCTCATGGGAACAGTCCAGCCCCAACTGCCAAGCCATGCCTTCCCTGTACCGGAAACAAGCTTCCGAGGATCGGTTTCTGGCATTGCAGCTGTCTTCAGCCCGGTTTGCTTGAATCCAGTGGCAAAGTGAGCAAGGGACTCACGTCTCAGCATACCCTGCCAACTTATGGCGAACAAAGTGGTACAAAAGGGGGTGGTGATGGACGGAGCATCTGAACCAATCAAACACTCACACCCAGTCAAGAGATCTGGGTTTAATCCATCACCATTCTTTAGCCCACTCTGCCACCCCAGTTCAGACATGGCCATATGCAAATCAGTCTGACCCTGTGCCTCATCGGAACAGTCCAGCCCGAACTGCAAAGCCAAGCCTTCCCTGGACCGGAAACAAGCTTCCGAGGACCGGTTTTTGCATTGCAGCCGTCTTCAGCCTGGCTTGCTTGAATCCAGTGGCAAAGTCAGCAAGGGACTCACGTCTGAGCATACCCTGCCAACTTATGGCGAACAAAGTGGTACAAAAGGGGGAGGTGATGGACGGAGCATCTGAACCAATCAAACACTCACACCCAGTCAAGAGATCTGGGTTTAATCCATCACCGTTTTTTAGCCCACTCTGCCACCCCAGTTCAGACATGGCCATATGCAAATCAGTCTGTCCCTGTGCCTCATGGGAACAGTCTAGCCCGAACTGGCAAGCCATGCCTTCCTTGGACTGGAAACAAGCTTCCGAGGACCGGTTTCTGGCATTGCAGCTGTCTTCAGCCCGGCTTGCTTGAATCCAGTGGCAAAGTGAGCAAGGGACTCACGTCGGAGCATACCCTGCCAACTTATGGCGAACAAAGTGGTACAAAAGGGGGAGGTGATGGACGGAGCATCTGAACCAATCAAACACTCACACCCAGTCAAGGGATCTGGGTTTAATCCATCATGTTTTTTTAGCCCACTCTGCCATCCCGGTTCAGACATGGCCATATGCAAATCAGTCTGACCCTGTGCCTCATGGGAACAGTCCAGCCCGAACTGGCTAGCCATGCCTTCCTTGGACTGGAAACAAGCTTCCGAGGACCGGTTTCTGGCATTGCAGCCGTCTTCAGCCCGGCTTGCTTGAATCCAGTGGCAAAGTGAGCAAGGGACTCACGTCGGAGCATACCCTGCCAACTTATGGCGAACAACGTGGTACAAAAGGGGGTGGTGATGGACGGAGCATCTGAACCAATCAAACACTGAAGCCCAGTCAAGAGATCTGGGTTTAATCCATCACCGTTCTTTAGCCCACTCTGTCACACCAGTTCAGACATGGCCATATGCAAATCAGTCTGACCCTGTGCCTCATGGGAACAGTCCAGCCCCAACGGCCAAGCCATGACTTCCCTGGACCGGAAACAAGCTTCCAAGGACCGGTTTCTGGCATTGCAGCTGTCTTCAGCCCGGCTTGCTTGAATCCAGTGGTAAAATGAGCAAGGGACTCACGTCTGAACATACCCTGCCAACTTATGGCGAACAAAGTGGTACAAAAGGGGGTGGTGATGGACGGAGCATCTGAACCAATCAAACACTCACACCCAGTCAAGAGATCTGGGTTTAGTCCATCACCGTTCTTTAGCCCTCTCTGTCACCCCAGTTCAGACATGGCCATATGCAAATCAGTCTGACTCTGTGCCTCATGGGAACAGTCCAGCCCCAACTGCCAAGCCATGCCTTCCCTGGACTGGAAACAAGCTTCCGAGGATCGGTTTCTGGCATTGCAGCTGTCTTCAGCCCGGCTTGCTTGAATCCAGTGGCAAAGTGAGCAAGGGACACACGTCTGAGCATACCCTGCCAACTTATGGTGAACAAAGTGGTACAAAAGGGGGTGGTGATGGACGGAGCATCTGAACCAATCAAACACTCACACCCAGTCAATAGATCTGGGTTTAATCCATCACCATTCTTTAGCCCACTCTGCCACCCCAGTTCAGACATGGCCATGTGCAAATCAGTCTGACCCTGTGCCTCATCGGAACAGTCCAGCCAGAACTGCAAAGCCAAGCCTTCCCTGGACCGGAAACAAGCTTCCGAGGACCGGTTTCTTGCATTGCAGCCGTCTTCAGCCCGGCTTGCTTGAATCCAGTGGCAAAGTCAGCAAGGGACTCACGTCTGAGCATAACCTGCCAACTTATGGCGAACAAAGTGGTACAAAAGGGGGAGGTGATGGACGGAGCATCTGAACCAATCAAACACTCCCACCCAGTCAAGAGATCTGGGTTTAATCCATCACCTTTTTTTAGCCCACTCTGCCACCCCAGTTCAGACATGGCCATATGCAAATCAGTCTGTCCCTGTGCCTCATGGGAACAGTCTAGCCCGAACTGGCAAGCCATGCCTTCCTTGGACTGGAAACAAGCTTCCGAGGACCGGTTTCTGGCATTGCAGCCGTCTTCAGCCCGGCTTGCTTGAATCCAGTGGCAAAGTGAGCAAGGGACTCACGTCGGAGCATACTCTGCCAACTTATGGCGAACAAAGTGGTACAAAAGGGGGAGGTGATGGACGGAGCATCTGAACCAATCAAACACTGAAGCCCAGTCAAGGGATCTGGGTTTAATTCATCACGTTTTTTTAGCCCACTCTGCCACCCCAGTTCAGACATGGCCATATGCAAATCAGTCTGTCCCTGTGCCTCATGGGAACAGTCTAGCCCGAACTGGCAAGCCATGCCTTCCTTGGACTGGAAACAAGCTTCCGAGGACCGGTTTCTGGCATTGCAGCCGTCTTCAGCCCGGCTTGCTTGAATCCAGTGGCAAAGTGAGCAAGGGAGTCACGTCGGAGCATACCCTGCCAACTTATGGCGAACAAAGTGGTACAAAAGGGGGAGGTGATGGACGGAGCATCTGAACCAATCAAACACTCACACCCAGTCAAGGGATCTGGGTTTAATCCATCACGTTTTTTTAGCCCACTCTGCCATCCCGGTTCAGACATGGCCATATGCAAATCAGTCTGACCCTGTGCCTCATGGGAACAGTCCAGCCCGAACTGGCTAGCCATGCATTCCTTGGACTGGAAACAAGCTTCCGAGGACCGGTTTCTGGCATTGCAGCCGTCGTCAGCCCGGCTTGCTTGAATCCAGTGGCAAAGTGAGCAAGGGACTCACGTCGGAGCATACCCTGCCAACTTATGGCGAACAACGTGGTACAAAAGGGGGTGGTGATGGACAGAGCATCTGAACCAATCAAACACTGAAGCCCAGTCAAGAGATCTGGGTTTAATCCATCACCGTTCTTTAGCCCACTCTGTCACACCAGTTCAGACATGGCCATATGCAAATCAGTCTGACCCTGTGCCTCATGGGAACAGTCCAGCCCCAACGGCCAAGCCATGCCTTCCCTGGACCGGAAACAAGCTTCCGAGGATCGGTTGCTGGCATTGCAGCTGTCTTCAGCCCGGTTTGCTTGAATCCAGTGGCAAAGTCAGCAAGGGACTCACGTCTGAGCATACCCTGCCAACTTATGGCAAACAAAGTGGTACAAAAGGGGGTGGTGATGGACGGAGCATCTGAACCAATCAAACACTCACACCCAGTCAAGAGATCTGGGTTTAATCCATCACCGTTTTTTAGCCCACTCTGCCACCCCACTTCAGACATGGCCATATGCAAATCAGTTTGTCTCTGTGCCTCATGGGAACAGTCTAGCCCGAACTGGCAAGCCATGCCTTCCTTGGACCGGAAACAAGCTTCCATGGACCGGTTTCTGGCATTGCAGCTGTCTTTAGCCCGGCTTGCTTGAATCCAGTGGCAAAGTGAGCAAGGGACACACGTCTGAGCATACCCTGCCAACTTATGGTGAACAAAGTGGTACAAAAGGGGGTGGTGATGGACGGAGCATCTGAACCAATCAAACACTCACACCCAGTCAAGAGATCTGGGTTTAATCCATCACCAATTTTTAGCCCACTCTGCCGCCCCAGTTCAGACATGGCCATATGCAAATCAGTCTGTCCCTGTGCCTCATGGGAACAGTCCAGCCCGAACTGGCAAGCCATGCCTTCCTTGGACTGGAAACAAGCTTCCGAGGACCGGTTTCTGGCATTGCAGCCGTCTTCAGCCCGGCTTGCTTGAATCCAGTGGCAAAGTGAGCAAGGGACTCACGTCGGAGCATACCCTGCCAACTTATGGCGAACAAAGTGGTACAAAAGGGGGTGGTGATGGACGGAGCATCTGAACCAATCAAACACTCACACCCAGTCAAGAGATCTGGGTTTAATCCATCACCGTTCTTTAGCCCACTCTGCCACCCTAGTTCAGACATGGCCATATGCAAATCAGTCTGTCCCTGTGCCTCATGGGAACAGTCCAGCCCGAACTGGCAAGCCATGCCTTCCTTGGACTGGAAACAAGCTTCCGAGGACCGGTTTCTGGCATTGCAGCGTCTTCAGCCCGGCTTGCTTGAATCCAGTGGCAAATTGAGCAAGGGACTCACGTCTGAGCATACCCTGCCAACTTATGGTGAACAAAGTGGTACAAAAGGGGGTGGTGATGGATGGAGCATCTGAACCAATCAAACACTCACACCCAGTCAAGAGATCTGGGTTTAATCCATCACCATTCTTTAGCCCACTCTGCCACCCCAGTACAGACATGGCCATATGCAAATCAGTCTGACCCTGAGCCTCATCGGAACAGTCCAGCCCGAACTGCCAAGCCATGCCTTCCCTAGACCGGAAACAAGCTTCCGAGGACCGGTTTCTTGCATTGCAGCCGTCTTCAGCCCGGCTTGCTTGAATCCAGTGGCAAAGTCAGCAAGGGACTCATGTCTGAGCATACCCTGCCAACTTATGGCAAACAAAGTGGTACAAAAGGGGGTGGTGATGGACGGAGCATCTGAACCAATCAAACACTCACACCCAGTCAAGAGATCTGGGTTTAATCCATCACCGTTCTTTAGCCCACTCTGCCACCCCAGTTCAGACATGGCCATATGCAAATCAGTCTGACCCTGTGCCTCATGAGAACAGTCCAGCCCGGACTGCCAAGCCATGCCTTCCCTGGACCGGAAACAAGCTTCCGAGGACTGGTTTCTGGCATTGCAACTGTGCTCAGCCCGGCTTGCTTGAATCCAGTGGCAAAGTGAGCAAGGGACTCACGTCTGAGCATACCCTGCCAACTTATGGCGAACAAAGTGGTACAAAAGGGGGTGGTGATGGACGGAGCATCTGAACCAATCAAACACTCACACCCAGTATAGAGATCTGGGTTTAATACATCACCGTTCTTTAGTCCACTCTGCCACCCCAGTTCAGACATGGTCATATGCAAATCAGTCTGACCCTGTGCCTCATGGGAACAGTCCAGCCCGAACTGGCAAGCCATGCCTTCCTTGGACTGGAAACAAGCTTCCGAGGACCGGTTTCTGGCATTGCAGCCGTCTTCAGCCCGGCTTGCTTGAATCCAGTGGCAAAGTGTGCAAGGGACTCACGTCTGAGCATACCCTGCCAACTTATGGCGAACAAAGTGGTTCTAAAGGGGGTGGTGATGGACGGAGCATCTGAACCAATCAAACACTCACACCCAGTCAAGAGATCTGGGTTTAATCCATCACTGTTCTTTAGCCCACACTGTCACCCTAGTTCAGACATGGCCATATGCAAATCAGTCTGACCCTGTGCCTCATCGGAACAGTCCAGCCCGAACTGCAAAGCCAAGCCTTCCCTGGACCGGAAACAAGCTTCCGAGGACCGGTTTCTTGCATTGCAGCCGTCTTCAGCCCGGCTTGCTTGAATCCAGTGGCAAAGTCAGCAAGGGACTCACGTCTGAGCATAACCTGCCAACTTATGGCGAACAAAGTGGTACAAAAGGGGGAGGTGATGGACGGAGCATCTGAACCAATCAAACACTCACACCCAGTCAAGAGATCTGGGTTTAATCCATCACCTTTTTTTAGCCCACTCTGCCACCCCAGTTCAGACATGGCCATATGCAAATCAGTCTGTCCCTGTGCCTCATGGGAACAGTCTAGCCCGAACTGGCAAGCCATGCCTTCCTTGGACTGGAAACAAGCTTCCGAGGACCGGTTTCTGGCATTGCAGCCGTCTTCAGCCCGGCTTGCTTGAATCCAGTGGCAAAGTGAGCAAGGGACTCACGTCGGAGCATACTCTGCCAACTTATGGCGAACAAAGTGGTACAAAAGGGGGAGGTGATGGACGGAGCATCTGAACCAATCAAACACTGAAGCCCAGTCAAGGGATCTGGGTTTAATTCATCACGTTTTTTTAGCCCACTCTGCCACCCCAGTTCAGACATGGCCATATGCAAATCAGTCTGTCCCTGTGCCTCATGGGAACAGTCTAGCCCGAACTGGCAAGCCATGCCTTCCTTGGACTGGAAAAAAGCTTCCGAGGACCGGTTTCTGGCATTGCAGCCGTCTTCAGCCCGGCTTGCTTGAATCCAGTGGCAAAGTGAGCAAGGGAGTCACGTC
This sequence comes from Lissotriton helveticus, assembly GCF_964261635.1. Classification (NCBI taxonomy): domain Eukaryota; kingdom Metazoa; phylum Chordata; class Amphibia; order Caudata; family Salamandridae; genus Lissotriton; species Lissotriton helveticus. Next base: position 2,095,896,129 of record NC_136067.1, read on the forward strand.
GGAGCATACCCTGCCAACTTATGGCGAACAAAGTGGTACAAAAGGGGGAGGTGATGGACGGAGCATCTGAACCAATCAAACACTCACACCCAGTCAAGGGATCTGGGTTTAATCCATCACGTTTTTTTAGCCCACTCTGCCATCCCGGTTCAGACATGGCCATATGCAAATCAGTCTGACCCTGTGCCTCATGGGAACAGTCCAGCCCGAACTGGCTAGCCATGCATTCCTTGGACTGGAAACAAGCTTCCGAGGACCGGTTTCTGGCATTGCAGCCGTCTTCAGCCCGGCTTGCTTGAATCCAGTGGCAAAGTGAGCAAGGGACTCACGTCGGAGCATACCCTGCCAACTTATGGCGAACAACGTGGTACAAAAGGGGGTGGTGATGGACGGAGCATCTGAACCAATCAAACACTGAAGCCCAGTCAAGAGATCTGGGTTTAATCCATCACCGTTCTTTAGCCCACTCTGTCACACCAGTTCAGACATGGCCATATGCAAATCAGTCTGACCCTGTGCCTCATGGGAACAGTCCAGCCCCAACGGCCAAGCCATGCCTTCCCTGGACCGGAAACAAGCTTCCGAGGATCGGTTGCTGGCATTGCAGCTGTCTTCAGCCCGGTTTGCTTGAATCCAGTGGCAAAGTCAGCAAGGGACTCACGTCTGAGCATACCCTGCCAACTTATGGCAAACAAAGTGGTACAAAAGGGGGTGGTGATGGACGGAGCATCTGAACCAATCAAACACTCACACCCAGTCAAGAGATCTGGGTTTAATCCATCACCGTTTTTTAGCCCACTCTGCCACCCCACTTCAGACAAGGCCATATGCAAATCAGTTTGTCTCTGTGCCTCATGGGAACAGTCTAGCCCGAACTGGCAAGCCATGCCTTCCTTGGACCGGAAACAAGCTTCCATGGACCGGTTTCTGGCATTGCAGCTGTCTTTAGCCCGGCTTGCTTGAATCCAGTGGCAAAGTGAGCAAGGGACACACGTCTGAGCATACCCTGCCAACTTATGGTGAACAAAGTGGTACAAAAGGGGGTGGTGATGGACGGAGCATCTGAACCAATCAAACACTCACACCCAGTCAAGAGATCTGGGTTTAATCCATCACCAATTTTTAGCCCACTCTGCCGCCCCAGTTCAGACATGGCCATATGCAAATCAGTCTGTCCCTGTGCCTCATGGGAACAGTCCAGCCCGAACTGGCAAGCCATGCCTTCCTTGTGTGGAAAAGTAAATTTTGCCATGTTCTGTGTCCCTACGAGTCCTTCATCTTATGTTATGTGTGCATGATTAAATATGCATATGTATCCCCATGTTTGATTAAAGACGCAATTACAGTTGTGTCCATCACTAGTATGCCAGTTTCCAGTTCTCGTGAAAGCTACGAGTATCAGGCCTATGTAAAGTTACGTTGCCACGTTTCTCAGTGTGCACGTTATTTCATTGTAAAGTCCCCGTTTCTAGGCCTCAAAAGGGCCCGGACACCAGATTCAGCTCCTGTCTTCTGAGTCCTCGCTGAGGAGCGATACAGCCCCCACTTGTATCCTCGACCCTTCACTTACTTCCTGCCTCACAGTGCCCGGCTCAGCCTGGCTCTGCCTCCGAGTCTGCCAAGAGTATGTTATGATTCTAGTTATCAGTCCAGCCCTCCTTCTCTGCATTCCTAAGCTACTGAATCGCATCAATAGTTTCCGTCATTGTCTAGCCTTTACGTCTCCATGTAAGAGAAATACTGCATTTAATGGTCATTTAATATTCTTCATCACGCACTACATGTAGAATAATGCATGCTCCAGTCTTAGAGTCCGTTAGCCTTTACCCCGATAACTTTTGGATTCTATCAACATGTTCTCTAAACATCAGATACTAGATACTGTTTAGGTACATGTCGCCCTGACTCTCCAGACTCTCCAGACTTCAGTCTCTGCTCCTAGCACAGAGTTCATAGCCCCCAGCTTCTCCTAGTAACACGTCATTGTCAGTTTGCGCGCACCATTAGGTTAGAGGTCCCGGCTCCTTAGGTAGCCCCCTCCATGTTTCCGCCCCATTTATGACATATTCTGTTACGTTTGCATCACATGTCTATGTATACGCCCCTGTTACACCCATTTTCACCCTTATCTTTCGCGACTGCTATTGACCACACCCACTGCTCCGCCTATCATATGTATTGTAATGCAACTGTTTTAGTATATATGTTTGTGTATTGTTATTAAATGTTAGCGCGCTCATCCCAGATCCTGCCCGGCAGCTGTCGGGGCCCCCCTGTCAGGCCCTGCCATCCTATTCCTGTGCAGGTTGTCCTGTTCCTGTCCTTATGCTGTATTAAACCTGCAAACTCCTACTACCTCGAATCTTGACTCTTATTTATTGAGCTATCTGTTATTGCTAAGTCCAGACAAACCTAGATCCGGTATTATTTATTTATATACCACATAATGGCGCCCGAATAGGGACTTGCCCTTTCCCCATGCGCCGGTGAAGCCACGCCGGCCCCCTGACCCTCTGCAGCCGTGACGGAACCATACCGTGCACGTGCAGATATTTCTGCTTCAAGTATCCCTCAGGCCCACGGAGGAGACGGAGGTGGCGGTCCAGCATCCAGACGAGGCGGTGGAGGAACGCGGCGAGTCCCGACCAGAGCCCAAGCCGAGAGTCCAAGGTCCGAGGTATCCGGAGGCCCACCCGTAACAGAAGTCCGAAGTTCGTCCGTCCGGCGTCGAAGCAGTCCAGTCCAGTCCGAGGCCTTCCGTTCTTGCTGCCCGGTGAGTACCATTGCTGGGGTAGTATCTAGACAGGGTCAATCTAATTGACTCTGGTCCGTGGGTTGGTGGTACACAGACCCACAAACGAAGTGTCCACTTCGGTGGATGCGGGTCCTGACGTGTCTCTTTATGAGACCGGTAAGTTTCGTACTGTTTCAGCAGTGCATCTAGTTTCTGTTCTAGTCAGTTCTGTTCTCGAGAAAATTCATGTATTCTGTTTTCAGTATTCCAGGTAGTATTCTGTTCGAACTGTTATTTTAAATATTCTTCATGTATTTTAATGTCGTGGTATGAATGTGAAGTAATTATCGTGTTCATTGTGTATTGTATTGTGTCTAGATTACAGTTCAGTCATGCCCTTATTCTCGAAATTACGTCAGTTAAAAACCAGAAAAGGTCTGCTAGAAGCAGCAGTTCCTGTCCCGCCTAGGGACAGTCCAGGTCATTTTATGTATCAAAAGCATGGCATAAGTGCCATATTATATCTAGATTTATGGGTAGAGTATACCAAACAGTTAGAAGAAAAGTATAGATGGCCTGTATCAGGCACATGGGATGCCGAGTGCATCATGCGAGTAGAAGAAGCATTATGGAAAAAGAAAGCCAGACAGTCACAGAAAGATGCCATCGAGTTATGGCGCAAAGAATCTCATAAAAGAACCGAAAAAGAAATCAGAAAGTCAGAACTAAGTAGAGAATCCTTAGAACGAGCCCAAGAAAGGGAACTAATCGAGATAGGTGAACGAGTCAAAACAGAACAGTCAGACAGACAGAGGCATGCCCTCATCAAGGGTATGTATCCTCTTCTTGCCAAAAGCAACCCCGGAGGCATCCAGTAATTTTCCGCCACCATTAGTTCCGACCAAGCTACGTCACAAACCGACCGCAGCTGATATTTTCATCTCGTCCTATTTGGACGACACAGTCCCAGAATATGCAAATCCTGTTCCGCCAGCTCCTGTAAATAATGTAAATCCTGCTCCTCCAGTCACCGGAGTACCTGCTACGGTACCCCCGGTCCAGCCTACATTACAATTTCCCGCCGCGCTGGTACGAAGAGTATCAGTCGACGATTCCAGTTTAGGGGCCGCAGGAGGAGGTCCTCCTGGTACCCCGCCACCGCACCAACGTAGAACGTTGGCCGAGTTACATGAATGTGCGTTACAACGTACGCCCAAATTTAAGTCCGTTGCAGAAATCCGACGAGCTCTCACTGAATGCCGCTATGATCCAGTTGCAGGTGATGATAGTACAGTAATATATTCCATCCGTGTAAGACGGGTGACCGGGTATTTAGACACCCTACCAGATATGAAAGGAGATCTAGACAGAATATATCGTTTCATCCGTACAGGGGATGATCCAGAAAGTATTGGCGAAGCCATGTCTCAAAGGAAAGCTGAGATCCAGCTCATGATATTAAAGTTTCTGATTAATTGTCTAATAAGAGAACAAGATTACCCGACTAAAGATCCGGCCGAAATGAAAATTCTGACAAGGTGGAGTGATAATATAGCCGAGGGTAAACACAAGACTATCAGTAGTATAGAGAGTATGTACAAGAAAATTCGTAAAGAAATAATAAAGTTACACGAACAACGTAAAGCAGCACAAGTAAGCGAGAAAGAAAATGACTCTTCTACTGAAGAGGTAGAGGACGAGAATCCCGCCAGAATAGCGTATGTAGGAAAATCTAGATTTCCAGACCGACATTCACGTCTAGACTACAAGAAAACTGTTCCTCATCCGGCACCAGAACAAGGTTCTCTAGAACAAGTATTTCAAGCTACCGATCATATTCTGAAATCACGAATCGGTTATAGCGAGTTAAGTACTATGCATGAACAAGAACTAGTCCGATCAGCAGTCCGATGGATTACTGATTCTACCACTTTTCCAGACGAAATAGTGGCACAAATGTTCCTGAAATTGCCCCCAGCCGAGCAGCGACTGGTGGGTATGTATATGATCCAGCACCTCATTACTCTGTATGAGGGTCAACATTCTGATCCAGGTCCGTTACACGATGTCCTGAACGAGTTACTCCAGTATAGATGGAAAGGTTTAGGTACCGATTTAATTAGCGTCATTCTAGAACAGCGTCACAAATATAGAACGTTCCTGAACCCGCATTTTGTTCATGTCTCACCTCCAGAAAGTAAACCGTTTTACATAGACAGACAGAATCCGTTACGAGAAGTACACCCAGTTAGGACAACAGATGGTGAAATGCAACGAGTGTTTGTTTACACTCCGATTACAAAGATGGAACTCTTAGAGATGAAAAAGTTAATTCCCTGTCATGATAAAGATCCAGCAGGGTTCCACCGAGAATTAAAGGACATGCTCCGTATGGGAGAATACACGTATCCAGATATAATTAAAATGTTAAAAGTCCTGTTGCCCGCAGGGGTATATGAAAAACTCAAGGAAAAAGATTGGGAGGTGGGAGAGAAAAAGATCGATTGGGCAGTTCTCGAAGCTGAAGATAAGATACGAGTACCAGGTACCGGTCTAGGAGAGAAATGTAAAGAATTACCAGAACTGTTGATACAAGTTTTGCCAAGATTATTAGCCACTAAAAAGGAAGACTGGGATGCAATCTCAGCCTGTAAACAGAAACAAGACGAAGACACTAGTGATTTTTATTCTAGATTCGAGAAATGTTTTAGTATAAACAGTGGCCTCAAGACAAGTAGCGAGTCATACCCTCATCTTTTTGTTACTAAATTAGTCGATAATTCAAGTCCACAAGTTAAGAATCGAGTTTTGAAAGTCGAAAGTACCTGGCAAGCTAATACCCCGTCCCAGATGTTACAGATGCTTCAATACCACCAGAATAGAATCAGAGAAGAACACGATCACGAAAGGAAACGTATGAAAGACACGAAAATGAAGGTACTAGTTGCGCAATCTGTTCCTCAAGACAGTCAGAAGAGGGGTACGAATCAAGCCAGTCATCCTACAGTTCCCGTTAAAGGGAACTGCAATTATTGTAAACAGCCAGGTCATTTCATAAACGAGTGTGCAGTTCTGAAACACAACATAGCTACTGGTAAGACTAAAGAAAGACCACGTCCGCCTAGACAAGAACAAGTTTCACAGACTTCTCAGCCACAGAATGCACAACAGACAGTTCCAGCACCGCAGCCTATTGCTGCAACACAGCATGTTACACAGCAGATGTACCAGTATGCACAATCCGAGTATCCAGAGTATCAGCCATATTCATGAAACAGCCTAGAGAGGGAGGTAGGCTTGCCTCTCATCGAGATACCTGTAGATCAAGAGGGTCCCTATGTTCATAGTCAAGTATTAGGGAAAGACAGAAAGTTTCTGATTGATACAGGGGCAAGTAGGACCACCATTAGTCACGCCGAAGTTCCAGGGGCTCCGCTCTCAGGCTCAAGAAATGTTTCCCTTGGATTTTCAGGAAAGCCTATTGTAAATGAGATATCTCAGCCAGTTACTCTAGAAGTAGGTCCATTGTCCCGCACTACTGATCTGTTACTTACGAAGTCATGTCCAGAAAATCTGTTAGGCATTAAGACACTGAAAGAATTAGGTGCAGTTATTTGCTGTTCCCCAGAGGGAATACGGTTGTTCCTACGTGACTTCAAGGGTCACTATGTATTACGAGATTTTGATCCGAGATTGTCTAATGTTCCGCAGCATCTATGGGCGCAAGGTCCAACTGATGTTGGTTATATGCAAATCACACCCCATCGTGTGACTCTCAAGCCAGGTGTAGTGTTACCACGAATCAGACAGTACAGATTGCCACCTGAGGCTGTAGCAGCCTTATCCAAAATTATTGACGAGCTCATCGCTCAAGGAGTAGTTGTAGAAACTGACTCCAATGTATGTAATTCTCCGATCATTCCAGTCATGAAACGTACTGATCCAAATGCACCCCCAGTATATCGATTAGTGATTGATCTCCGAGAGCTTAACAAATGTATTATTCCCCAGTACCCAGTTGTCCCAGATATCTCTTCCCTATTGACAGCCATTGATTCCGAAGCCTCATTTTTTTCAGTCATAGACCTCAAGAACGCGTTTTTTAGTGTCCCCATTCATCCAGACAGCCAGTTCCTTTTCGGATTTTGTTTAAATGGAAGGAGCTATATGTTCACACGCGCTCCTCAAGGTTTCACAGAAAGTCCTAGTATTTACAGTCAAGCACTTAAGAGACAACTAGACAATATTCACATGCCAACTGACACTGCCCTGCTCCAGTATGTCGATGATCTACTGATTACAGCCCGTTCTGAACGTGCTTGCGAGCGAGCATCCCTTACAGTCTTGTATTTCCTAGCAGAGATGGGGCACAAGGTGTCCCCTTCTAAGCTTCAATTCTGTGTCCAGCAAGTGATCTACTTAGGCCACTTACTGTCCAAGAGGGGTAGGCAGTTGACACCTGACCGTATCCAGTTAATAGCGAGTCTTCCTCAGCCCAAGACCCAGAAGGAGGTACGTGCTTTCATCGGCCTCACTTCTTACTGCAGACAATGGATTCCTCAGTATGCATTTCTAGCTAAACCACTGATACAGTTAACGACACAGGAGGCAGCCGTATCGACTGTCCTCCCTTGGACATCTGAACATACATTTAGTTTTAATGAGTTAAAGAAAGCTCTATGCCAAGCTCCAGTTCTAGCAACACCGAACTACAGTAAGCCTTTTACACTTTTTGTCACTGAACGGGAAGGTACAGCATTATCTGTTCTCACACAAGATCAAGCAGGACAATACAAGCCCTGTGCTTATTTTTCGAGCACATTAGATCCAGTAGCCCAGGCTCTGCCTGCGTGCCTCAAGTCAGTTGCAGCCACAGCTCTAGCTATCAGACAAAGTGATTCCATAGTATTAGGACATTCCTTGACAGTACAAGTTCCACACTCCGTGGAAGTTCTTTTAAACCGAACACAGACTCAGCACTTGACAATTGCACGTTTAACAGGTTATGAACTGACACTGTTCCAGCCACACATAGAAATCAGACGCTGCAACGTTCTAAATCCTGCTACACTGTTACCGTCAGTAAATTCAAATCCTGCCACACACGACTGTGTGGAAGTAGTTAACATTATGACTAAGCCAAGACAAGATCTGACAGATATTCCATTACCAGATCCAGACCTGACACTTTATGTGGATGGTTCATGTATGAGAACAAGTACAGGAGAACTAGTCGCCGCGTATGCAGTGACTACTGACACTGACGTTATTGAAACACACCGTATTGACACCCTGTCTGCTCAAGCGGCGGAGCTAGTTGCTCTGACTCAAGCCTGCATACACGCCAAGAGCCTGAAAGTTAATGTTTACACAGATTCACGCTACGCATTTGGAGTCGTACACGACTTTGGAGTGCTCTGGCAGGAGAGAGGTTTCATGACTTCTCATGGAACCAAGATTCAGCATGGTCTCCTTATTCAAGCTCTGTTAGATGCAATACACTTACCGACATCCATTGCTATCATGAAGTGCAAAGCACATACGAAAGTTACTGACACTATTTCTCAAGGTAATGATCTAGCAGATCGCACAGCCAAGCTTACAGCTCAGACTCCAGACATTCCAGTTAATAAGACACCGACACACACTCCAGATCCGACTACATGTATGACAGTTAAGGACCCTACTCAAGATGTCATAGATATCCAGTTACATGCTACTCCCAATGAAATCAAGAAATGGTCCGAACAAGGAGGGGTCCAGACAGATCAAGGATGGTTAACGAAGGGTAGAGCCACATGGTTTCTCCCCGACTCTATGGTTCAAGTCATTATCAATACCGCACATAGTCCAGCACATTTAGGAGAAAAAGCTATGTTAGATAGTATCCAGAACATTTGGTTCAACAAGCATTTACGACCTGCAGCCAAGCAGAAAGTCCGTACCTGTATGATATGTTGCCAGTTCAATCCAGGTAAAAGTGTCCCGGTGGAACAAGGTGGATTCCAGCCCCCTGACCACCCTTTTGAAGTCCTCCAGATGGATTATATTCAGATGGAGCGATGTCGAGGTTTCAAGTATGTCCTTGTAGTTGTATGCGCTTTGTCCAGGTGGACAGAAGCATATCCAGTCCCAGATTACACAGCCGCGACCACTGCCAAGCAGTTGGTTCGTGAGTTCTTCCCCCGTTATGGACTCCCTAGAGTCGTATATTCTGATAACGGCCAGCCATTCTCATCCGAGTTGATGAAACATGTTTCCCTTTTGTTAGGGTACCAGTGGAAGTTCCATTGTGTACGCCATCCAGAAGCAGCCGGTCTCGTAGAGAGACATAATCAGACCCTGAAAATCCGCATCGCCAAAGTATGTAAAGAGAAAGGTGTGGACTGGCTAGTAGCTCTGCCAGTCGCTTTGTTTTATATGCGCATGGTCGCACATTCCAGATCAGGGCTGTCCCCGTATGAGGTCGTATTCGGCCGCCCCCCTAACATGTGGGGTACACCTAGACCCCGAAGTATTACCGATGTTTCAAGTAATATGCTGACAGATTACCTAGCTTCCTTGATGTCTGCCCTCAACTCTTTTTCGTTCACAGGTTGCTGCCGCATTTCCAGACAATACCGAGGTGGCACCGCATGAAATCGTTCCCGGATCCATGGTTCTTGTCCGAAATTTTGATCGTTCAAGTCCGCTGGAGCCTCGCTGGAAGGAACCCCGACAGGTCCTCCTGGCCACCCGTACTGCCGTCAAGCTGGAAGGCAGGAAGGGCTGGGTGCATCTGTCTCATGTGAAAAGATTTTTTGGATTGAAACCTGTTTCAAAGAACATTTCCGAGGATCTTAAAGACTGCCAAAGTACTATTCTTAAGGACTGTCCCGCAAAAGACATTGCTACGAACCCTTCCCTGTTAGAGAAAACTCCGCAACAGGAGTATAAGCTTAAACTAAGGTCTAGTAAAATAAGTCAGCCAGTTTGATTGTCTAAGTCCTCCCCTAGGTGAAACGGTTAGACCGGTTTCTGACATGTATATAATAGACCCCTACAGAGAGAGAGTTAGTGAGAACTCTAGAAGTTGCACTATTATTTTATGTTTTCTGCTATATTTTAGCATTATGATTTCCTGCACCAGTTATGCATTTTATTTGTATTTTTCAGTTTCTCATGTAAATAAGTCTGCTAATGTTACAGTAGAGCACACGTTTAGTGATCTGCCTCCTCATGAACTCTCATATCGTCTTGCTATGCGTAATAACTCCTTTGTCCGCATGTTACATTATTCACACCAGACCAGCAATGCCACAAATTGTTGGGTGTGTGGTCGACTCCCCCCTTTCCAGACACCGAAGGGAGTTCTGCCACTCTTTCCTTATCCATTTTCACATAATGGTTCGTGTGGAGCATGGTCCACGTTAACGTCATCCTCAACAGATATGTCTTTACTTAACAGTACATGTTTCCCAGACAAGCAAGGTCTTCCCCACAGAACAGGGTTAGATCTAGAGAATGAAGTTTATAATCTAGGTAATTATTCTTCGAATTTCATGGTCCTGAATGTTCAGTCTGATTCTACTCCAGACTTACCTGCTATTTCAGTACTACCAGTCAAAGGTGAATTATGTGTCCGAAATAATGGTTCCGTACATGTAGGCCATAGTGATTGTACTACTATTGTCAAGTATAGTGACAGTAGGAAATCTATTTTCAAAGCTTCACGTCATTCTTATTTTGTTTGTGGTCAGACCGCATATGTTCGTCTGCCCCTCGATTGGGAGGGAACATGTTACATTGCCTTCCTACTGCCACCAGTTTTCCTAGCCCCACCTGACTATCATAGGAATTCCCACCTAGTACATACTAGACACAAGAGAAATTTCCCGATTGTCGATTATACTGAAACTGCTCTAGAACAATACATAGATATCAATAAAGGTGTCTTCCCCTACTTAGGTACTGTTGTAAATAGTAAACTGATACGTAGATTAACCAGAACACTTGAAGCAGTAGTGATTGAGACTACTTCTGCTCTAGGTAACTTAACCGAAGAGCAATCCTTTATGAGAATTGTCGTGCTCCAGAATCGTCTCGTCCTTGACGTCATACTGGCCGATAGGGGCGGGGCATGTAGAGTCATCGGATCTAGTTGCTGCATTTTCATTCCTAATAATGCGCCGTCTGTTTATTCAGCTATAACCAGACTCCATAAAATTGCCCATATGTTACACCAAGATCCAGGCACCTGGACATGGTCCGGTTGGTTCTGGAATATAATTTCCGCCTGGGGATGGAAAGTATTGTCATTTCTGGGTATTGCAGTAGCGATCATATTCAGTTGCTGCCTCTGTTTACAATGTGGCCCTGCGATTTGCGGCATTTGTGCTACATCATGTGTTCCTAGTCCCAAGGCCCGTCCTAAATCCCGTTCCAAGAAAATTCGAGACGAGCAAATGATACTGTATGAAATGATAGATGGTATCATGAATATTGATGTTTCCTGATGGAAACGTAGTGACAAGGAGGGAATGTGGAAAAGTAAATTTTGCCATGTTCTGTGTCCCTACGAGTCCTTCATCTTATGTTATGTGTGCATGATTAAATATGCATATGTATCCCCATGTTTGATTAAAGACGCAATTACAGTTGTGTCCATCACTAGTATGCCAGTTTCCAGTTCTCGTGAAAGCTACGAGTATCAGGCCTATGTAAAGTTACGTTGCCACGTTTCTCAGTGTGCACGTTATTTCATTGTAAAGTCCCCGTTTCTAGGCCTCAAAAGGGCCCGGACACCAGATTCAGCTCCTGTCTTCTGAGTCCTCGCTGAGGAGCGATACAGCCCCCACTTGTATCCTCGACCCTTCACTTACTTCCTGCCTCACAGTGCCCGGCTCAGCCTGGCTCTGCCTCCGAGTCTGCCAAGAGTATGTTATGATTCTAGTTATCAGTCCAGCCCTCCTTCTCTGCATTCCTAAGCTACTGAATCGCATCAATAGTTTCCGTCATTGTCTAGCCTTTACGTCTCCATGTAAGAGAAATACTGCATTTAATGGTCATTTAATATTCTTCATCACGCACTACATGTAGAATAATGCATGCTCCAGTCTTAGAGTCCGTTAGCCTTTACCCCGATAACTTTTGGATTCTATCAACATGTTCTCTAACATCAGATACTAGATACTGTTTAGGTACATGTCGCCCTGACTCTCCAGACTCTCCAGACTTCAGTCTCTGCTCCTAGCACAGAGTTCATAGCCCCCAGCTTCTCCTAGTAACACGTCATTGTCAGTTTGCGCGCACCATTAGGTTAGAGGTCCGGCTCCTTAGGTAGCCCCCTCCATGTTTCCGCCCATTTATGACATATTCTGTTACGGTTGCATCACATGTCTATGTATACGCCCCTGTTACACCCATTTTCACCCTTATCTTTCGCGACTGCTATTGACCACACCCACTGCTCCGCCTATCATATGTATTGTAATGCAACTGTTTTAGTATATATGTTCGTGTATTGTTATTAAATGTTAGCGCGCTCATCCCAGATCCTGCCCGGCAGCTGTCGGGGCCCCCCTGTCAGGCCCTGCCATCCTATTCCTGTGCAGGTTGTCCTGTTCCTGTCCTTATGCTGTATTAAACCTGCAAACTCCTACTACCTCGAATCTTGACTCTTATTTATTGAGCTATCTGTTATTGCTAAGTCCAGACAAACCTAGATCCGGTATTATTTATTTATATACCACACTTGGACTGGAAACAAGCTTCCGAGGACCGGTTTCTGGCATTGCAGCCGTCTTCAGCCCGGCTTGCTTGAATCCAGTGGCAAAGTGAGCAAGGGACTCACGTCGGAGCATACCCTGCCAACTTATGGCGAACAAAGTGGTACAAAAGGGGGTGGTGATGGACGGAGCATCTGAACCAATCAAACACTCACACCCAGTCAAGAGATCTGGGTTTAATCCATCACCGTTCTTTAGCCCACTCTGCCACCCCAGTTCAGACATGGCCATATGCAAATCAGTCTGTCCCTGTGCCTCATGGGAACAGTCCAGCCCGAACTGGCAAGCCATGCCTTCCTTGGACTGGAAACAAGCTTCCGAGGACCGGTTTCTGGCATTGCAGCGTCTTCAGCCCGGCTTGCTTGAATCCAGTGGCAAAGTGAGCAAGGGACTCACGTCTGAGCATACTCTGCCAACTTATGGTGAACAAAGTGGTACAAAAGGGGGTGGTGATGGATGGAGCATCTGAACCAATCAAACACTCACACCCAGTCAAGAGATCTGGGTTTAATCCATCACCATTCTTTAGCCCACTCTGCCACCCCAGTACAGACATGGCCATATGCAAATCAGTCTGACCCTGAGCCTCATCGGAACAGTCCAGCCCGAACTGCCAAGCCATGCCTTCCCTAGACCGGAAACAAGCTTCCGAGGACCGGTTTCTTGCATTGCAGCCGTCTTCAGCCCGGCTTGCTTGAATCCAGTGGCAAAGTCAGCAAGGGACTCATGTCTGAGCATACCCTGCCAACTTATGGCGAACAAAGTGGTACAAAAGGGGGTGGTGATGGACGGAGCATCTGAACCAATCAAACACTCACACCCAGTCAAGAGATCTGGGTTTAATCCATCACCGTTCTTTAGCCCACTCTGCCACCCCAGTTCAGACATGGCCATATGCAAATCAGTCTGACCCTGTGCCTCATGAGAACAGTCCAGCCCGGACTGCCAAGCCATGCCTTCCCTGGACCGGAAACAAGCTTCCGAGGACTGGTTTCTGGCATTGCAACTGTGCTCAGCCCGGCTTGCTTGAATCCAGTGGCAAAGTGAGCAAGGGACTCACGTCTGAGCATACCCTGCCAACTTATGGCGAACAAAGTGGTACAAAAGGGGGTGGTGATGGACGGAGCATCTGAACCAATCAAACACTCACACCCAGTCAAGAGATCTGGGTTTAATCCATCACTGTTCTTTAGCCCACACTGTCACCCTAGTTCAGACATGGCCATATGCAAATCAGTCTGACCCTGTGCCTCATGGGAACAGTCCAGCACGAACTGCCAAGTCATGCCTTCCCTGGACCGGAAACAAGCTTACGAGGACCGGTTTCTGGCATTGCAGCTGTCTTCAGCCCGGCTTGTTTGAATCCAGTGGCAAAGTGAGCAAGGGACTCACATCTGAGCATACCCTGCCAACTTATGGCGAACAAAGTGGTACAAAAGGGGGTGGTGATGGACGGAGCATCTGAACCAATCAAACACTCACACCCAGTCAAGAGATCTGAGTTTAATCCATCACCATTCTTTAGCCCACTCTGCCTTCCCAGTTCAGACATGGCCATATGCAAATCAGTCTGACCCTGTGCCTCATCGGAACAGTCCAGCCCTAACTGCCAAGCCAAGTCTTACCTGGACCGGAAACAAGCTTCCGAGGACCGGTTTCTTGCATTGCAGCCGTCTTCAGCCCAGCTTGCTTGAATCCAGAGGCAAAGTCAGCAAGGGACTCACGTCTGAGCATACCCTGCCAACTTATGGCGAACAAAGTGGTACAAAAGGGGGAGGTGATGGACGGAGCATCTGAACCAATCAAAAACTCACACCCAGTCAAGAGATCTGGGTTTAATCCATCACCGTTTTTAGCCCATTTTGCCACCCCAGTTCAGACATGGCCATATTCAAATCAGTCTGTCCCTGTGCCTCATGGGAACAGTCCAGGCCGAACTGTCAAGCCATGCCTTCCTTGGACTGGAAACAAGCTTCCGAGGACCAGTTTCTGGCATTGCAGCCGTCTTCAGCCCGGCTTGCTTGAATCCAGCGGCAAAGTGAGCAAGGCACTCACGTCTGAGCATACCCTGCCAACTTATGGCGAACAAAGTGGTACAAAAGGGGGTGGCGATGGACGGAGCATCTGAACCAATCAAACACCCAAACCCAGTCAAGAGATCTGGGTTTAATCCATCACCATTCTTTAGCCCACTCTGCCACACCAGTTCAGACATGACCATATGCAAATCAGTCTGACCCTGTGCCTCATGAGAACAGTCCAGCCCGAACTGCCAAGCCATGCCTTCCCTGGACCGGAAACAAGCATCCGAGGACCGGTTTCTGGCATTGCAGCCGTCTTCCGCCTGGCTTGCTTGAATCCAGTGGCAAAGTGAGCAAGGGACTCACGTCGGAGCATACCCTGCCAACTTATGGCGAACAAAGTGGTATAAAAGGGGGTGGTGATGGACGGAGCATCTGAACCAATCAAACACTCACACCCAGTCAAGAGATCTGGGTTTAATCCATCACCGTTTTTTAGCCCACTCTGCCACCCCAGTTCAGACATGGCCATATGCAAATCAGTCTGTCCCTGTGCCTCATGGGAACAGTCCAGCCCGAACTGGCAAGCCATGCCTTCCTTGGACTGGAAACAAGCTTCCGAGGACCTGTTTCTGGCATTGCAGCCGTCTTCAGCCCGGCTTCCTTGAATCCATTGGCTAAGTGAGCAAGGGACTCACGTCTGAGCATACCCTGCCAACTTATGGCAAACAAAGTGGTACAAAAGGGGGTGGTGATGGACGGAGCATCTGAACCAATCAAACACTCACACCCAGTCAAGAGATCTGGGTTTAATCCATCACCATTCTTTAGCCCACTCTGCCACCCCAGTTCAGACATGGCCATATGCAAATCAGTCTGACCCTGTGCCTCATGGGAACAGTCCAGCCCGAACTGCCAAGCCATGCCTTCCCTGGACCGGAAACAAGCATCCGAGGACTGGTTTCTGGCATTGCAGCCGACTTCAGCCTGTCTTGCTTGAATCCAGTGGCAAAGTGAGCAAGGGACTCACGTCGGAGCATACCCTGCCAACTTATGTTGAACAAAGTGGTACAAAAGGGGGTGGTGATGGACGGAGCATCTGAACCAATCAAACACTCACACCCAGTCAAGAGATCTGGGTTTAATCCATCACCGTTCTTTAGCCCACTCTGTCACCCCAGTTCAGACATGGCCATATGCAAATTAGTCTACCCTGTGCCTCATGGTAACAGTCCAGCCCGAACTGCCAAGCCATGCCTTCCCTGGACCGGAAACAAGCTTCCGAGGACTGGTTTCTGGCATTGCAGCTGTCTTCAGCCTGGCTTGCTTGAATCCAGTGGCAAAGTGAGCAAGGGACTCACGTCTGAGCATACCCTGCCAACTTATGGCAAACAAAGTGGAACAAAAGGGGGAGGTGATGGACGGAGCATCTGAACCAATCAAAAACTCACACCCAGTCAAGAGATCTGGGTTTAATCCATCACCGTTTTTTAGCCCATTTTGCCACCACAGTTCAGACATGGCCATATGCAAATCAGTCTGTCCTTGTGCCTCATGGGAACAGTCCAGCCCGAACTGGCAAGCCATGCCTTCCTTGGACTGGAAACAAGCTTCCGAGGACCAGTTTCTGGCATTGCAGCTGTCTTCAGCCCGGCTTGCTTGAATCCAGTGGCAAAGTGAGCAAGGGACTCACGTCTGAGCATACCCTGCCAACTTATGGCGAACAAAGTGGTACAAAAGGGGGTGGCGATGGACGGAGCATCTGAACCAATCAAACACTCACACCCAGTCAAGAGATCTGGGTTTATTCCATCACCATTCTTTAGCCCACTCTGTCACCCCAGTTCAGACATGGCCATATGCAAATCAGTCTACCCTGTGCCTCATGGGAACAGTCCAGCCCGAACTGCCAAGCCATGACTTCCCTGGACCGGAAACAAGCTTCCGAGGACTGGTTTCTGGCATTGCAGCTGTCTTCAGCCTGCCTTGCTTGAATCCAGTGGCAAAGTGAGCAAGGGACTCACATCTGAGCATACCCTGCCAACTTATGGCGAACAAAGTGGAACAAAAGGGGGTGGTGATGGACGGAGCATCTGAACCAATCAAACACTCACACCCAGTCAAGAGATCTGGGTTTAATACATCACCGTTCTTTAGTCCACTCTGCCACCCCAGTTCAGACATGGCCATATGCAAATCAGTTTGTCTCTGTGCCTCATGGGAACAGTCCAGCCCGAACTGCCAAGCCATGCCTTCCCTGGACCTGAAACAAGCTTCCGAGGACGGATTTCTGGCATTGCAGCTATCTTCAGCCCGGCTTGCTTTAATCCAGTGGCAAAGTGAGCAAGGACTCACGTCTGAGCATACCCTGCCAACTTATGGCGAACAAAGTGGTACAAAA
Organism: Lissotriton helveticus; assembly: GCF_964261635.1. NCBI lineage: Eukaryota > Metazoa > Chordata > Amphibia > Caudata > Salamandridae > Lissotriton > Lissotriton helveticus. Next base: position 2,095,913,052 of record NC_136067.1, read on the forward strand.
GGGGGTGGTGATGTACGGAGCATCTGAACCAATCAAACACTCACGCCCAGTCAAGAGATCTGGGTTTAATCCATCACCGTTCTTTAGCCCACTCTGTCACCCCAGTTCAGACATGGGTATATGCAAATCAGTCTGACCCTGTGCCTCATGGGAACAGTCCAGCCCGAACTGCCAAGCCATGCCTTCCCTGGACCGGAAGCAAGCTTCCGAGGACCGGTTTCTGGCATTGCAGCCGTCTTCAGCCTGGCTTGCTTGAATCCAGTGGCAAAGTGAGCAAGGGACTCACGTCGGAGCATACCCTGCCAACTTATGGCGAACAAAGTGGTACAAAAGGGGGTGGTGATGGACGGAGCATCTGAACCAATCAAACACTCACACCCAGTCAAGAGATCTGGGTTTAATCCATCACCGTTCTTTAGCCAACTCTGTCACCCCAGTTCAGACATGGTCATATGCAAATCAGTCTACCCTGTGCCTCATGGGAACAGTCCAGCCCGAACTGCCAAGCCATGCCTTCCCTGGACCGGAAACAAGCTTCCGAGGACTGGTTTCTGGCATTGCAGCTGTCTTCAGCCTGGCTTGCTTGAATCCAGTGGCAAAGTGAGCAAGGGACTCACGTCTGAGCATACCCTGCCAACTTATGGCAAACAAAGTGGAACAAAAGGGGGAGGTGATGGACGGAGCATCTGAACCAATCAAAAACTCACACCCAGTCAAGAGATCTGGGTTTAATCCATCACCGTTTTTTAGCCCATTTTGCCACCCCAGTTCAGACATGGCCATATGCAAATCAGTCTGTCCCTGTGCCTCATGGGAACAGTCCAGCCCGAACTGGCAAGCCATGCCTTCCTTGGACTGGAAACAAGCTTCCGAGGACCAGTTTCTGGCATTGCAGCTGTCTTCAGCCCGGCTTTCTTGAATCCAGTGGCAAAGTGAGCAAGGGACTCACGTCTGAGCATACCCTGCCAACTTATGGCGAACAAAGTGGTACAAAAGGGGGTGGCGATGGACGGAGCATCTGAACCAATCAAACACTCACACCCAGTCAAGAGATCTGGGTTTAATCCATCACCATTCTTTAGCCCACTCTGCCACACCAGTTCAGACATGGCCATATGCAAATCAGTCTGACCCTGTGCCTCATGGGAACAGTCCAGCCCGAACTGCCAAGCCATGCCTTCCCTGGACCCGAAACAAGCATCCGAGGACCGGTTTCTGGCATTGCAGCCGTCTTCAGCCTGGCTTGCTTGAATCCAGTGGCAAAGTGAGCAAGGGACTCACTTCGGAGCATACCCTGCCAACTTATGGCGAACAAAGTGGTACAAAATGGGGTGGTGATGGACGGAGCATCTGAACTAATCCAACACTCACACCCAGTCAAGAGATCTGGGTTTATTCCATCACCGTTCTTTAGCCCACTCTGTCACCCCAGTTCAGACATGGCCATATGCAAATCAGTCTACCCTGTGCCTCATGGGAACAGTCCAGCCCGAACTGCCAAGCCATGCCTTCCCTGGACCGGAAACAGGCTTCCGAGTACTGGTTTCTGGCATTGCAGCTGTCTTCAGCCTGCCTTGCTTGAATCCAGTGGCAAAGTGAGCAAGGGACTCACATCTGAGCATACCCTGCCAACTTATGGTGAACAAAGTGGAACAAAAGGGGGTGGTGATGGACGGAGCATCTGAACCAATCAAACACTCACACCCAGTCAAGAGATCTGGGTTTAATCCATCACCGTTTTTTAGCCCACTCTGCCACCCCAGTTCAGACATGGCCATATGCAAATCAGTTTGTCTCTGTGCCTCATGGGAACAGTCCAGCCCGAACTGGAAAGCCATGCCTTCCTTGGACTGGAAACAAGCTTCCGAGGACCGGTTTCTGGCATTGCAGCCGTCTTCAGCCCGGCTTGCTTGAATCCAGTGGCAAAGTGAGCAAGGGACTCACGTCGGAGCATACCCTGCCAACTTATGGCGAACAAAGTGGTACAAAAGGGGGTGGTGATGGACGGAGCATCTGAACCAATCAAACACTCACACCCAGTCAAGAGATCTGGGTTTGATACATCACCGTTCTTTAGTCCACTCTGCCACTCCAGTTCAGACATGGCCATATGCAAATCAGTCTGACTCTGTGCCTCATGGGAACAGTCCAGCCCCAACTGCCAAACTATGCCTTCCCTGGACCGGAAACAAGCTTCCGAGTATCAGTTTCTGGCATTGCAGCTGTCTTCAGCCCGGTTTGCTTGAATCCAGTGGCAACGTGAGCAAGGGACTCACGTCTCAGCATACCCTGCCAACTTATGGCGAACAAAGTGGTACAAAAGGGGGTGGTGATGGACGGAGCATCTGAACCAATCAAACACTCACACCCAGTCAAGAGATCTGGGTTTAATCCATCACCGTTTTTAGCCCACTTTGCCACCCCACTTCAGACATGGCCATATGCAAATCAGTTTGTCTCTGTGCCTCATGGGAACAGTCCAGCCCAAACTGGCAAGCCATGCCTTCCTTGGACCGGAAACAAGCTTCCATGGACCGGTTTCTGGCATTGCAGCTGTCTTCAGCCCGGCTTGCTTGAATCCAGTGGCAAAGTGAGCAAGGGACACACGTCTGAGCATACCCTGCCAACTTATGGTGAACAAAGTGGTACAAAAGGGGGTGGTGATGGACGGAGCATCTGAACCAATCAAACACTCACACCCAGTCAAGAGATCTGGGTTTAATCCATCACCGTTTTTTAGCCCACTCTGCCACCCCAGTTCAGACATGATCATATGCAAATCAGTCTGTCCCTGTGCCTCATGGGAACAGTCTAGCCCGAACTGGCAAGCCATGCCTTCCTTGGACTGGAAACAAGCTTCCGAGGACCGGTTTCTGGCATTGCAGCCGTCTTCAGCCCGGCTTGCTTGAATCCAGTGGCAAAGTGAGCAAGGGACTCACGTCGGAGCATACCCTGCCAACTTATGGCGAACAAAGTGGTACAAAAGGGGGAGGTGATGGACGGAGCATCTGAACCAATCAAACACTCACACCCAGTCAAGGGATCTGGGTTTAATCCTTCACGTTTTTTTAGCCCACTCTGCCACCCCAGTTCAGACATGGCCATATGCAAATCAGTTTGTCTCTGTGCCTCATGGGAACAGTCCAGCCCGAACTGGAAAGCCATGCCTTCCTTGGACTGGAAACAAGCTTCCGAGGACCGGTTTCTGGCATTGCAGCCGTCTTCAGCCCGGCTTGCTTGAATCCAGTGGCAAAGTGAGCAAGGGACTCACGTCGGAGCATACCCTGCCAACTTATGGCGAACAAAGTGGTACAAAAGGGGGTGGTGATGGACGGAGCATCTGAACCAATCAAACACTCACACCCAGTCAAGAGATCTGGGTTTGATACATCACCGTTCTTTAGTCCACTCTGCCACTCCAGTTCAGACATGGCCATATGCAAATCAGTCTGACTCTGTGCCTCATGGGAACAGTCCAGCCCCAACTGCCAAATTATGCCTTCCCTGGACCGGAAACAAGCTTCCGAGTATCGGTTTCTGGCATTGCAGCTGTCTTCAGCCCGGTTTGCTTGAATCCAGTGGCAACGTGAGCAAGGGACTCACGTCTCAGCATACCCTGCCAACTTATGGCGAACAAAGTGGTACAAAAGGGGGTGGTGATGGACGGAGCATCTGAACCAATCAAACACTCACACCCAGTCAAGAGATCTGGGTTTAATCCATCACCGTTTTTAGCCCACTTTGCCACCCCACTTCAGACATGGCCATATGCAAATCAGTTTGTCTCTGTGCCTCATGGGAACAGTCCAGCCCAAACTGGCAAGCCATGCCTTCCTTGGACCGGAAACAAGCTTCCATGGACCGGTTTCTGGCATTGCAGCTGTCTTCAGCCCGGCTTGCTTGAATCCAGTGGCAAAGTGAGCAAGGGACACACGTCTGAGCATACCCTGCCAACTTATGGTGAACAAAGTGGTACAAAAGGGGGTGGTGATGGACGGAGCATCTGAACCAATCAAACACTCACACCCAGTCAAGAGATCTGGGTTTAATCCATCACCGTTTTTTAGCCCACTCTGCCACCCCAGTTCAGACATGATCATATGTAAATCAGTCTGTCCCTGTGCCTCATGGGAACAGTCTAGCCCGAACTGGCAAGCCATGCCTTCCTTGGACTGGAAACAAGCTTCCGAGGACCGGTTTCTGGCATTGCAGCCGTCTTCAGCCCGGCTTGCTTGAATCCAGTGGCAAAGTGAGCAAGGGACTCACGTAGGAGCATACCCTGCCAACTTATGGCGAACAAAGTGGTACAAAAGGGGGAGGTGATGGACGGAGCATCTGAACCAATCAAACACTCACACCCAGTCAAGGGATCTGGGTTTAATCCATCACGTTTTTTTAGCCCACTCTGCCACCCCAGTTCAGACATGGCCATATGCAAATCAGTCTGACCCTGTGCCTCATGGGAACAGTCCCTGCAAAAACAACAAGTGATGGACTGAATGTGGATCAATGTCACACACTCCCCCAGTCAAAAGATCTGGGCCCAAATCCATCGTTTTTTTGCACTCCACACCACCCTGGGTTAGACAATGGCAATATGCAAATCAGCTCTGACCCTGTTGCCCCATGGGAACAGTCCAGTCCGAACTACAAAAGCCATGTCCTTCCCAGAACGGAATCAAGCATCCGAGGACCGGACCGGTTTCGAGGTAACACCTCTCTTCAGCCCGGCTAGCTTGACTCCAAGTGGTGTGGAGTGCCTGGGACCCACGTCTGGGCATCCCCAGCGCACTTAGGGCGGCAATTGCAAAAACAACAAGTGATGGACTGAATGTGGATCAATGTCACACACTCCCCCAGTCAAAAGATCTGGGCCCAAATCCATCGTTTTTTTGCACTCCACACCACCCTGGGTTAGACAATGGCAATATGCAAATCAGCTCTGACCCTGTTGCCCCATGGGAACAGTCCAGTCCGAACTACAAAAGCCATGTCCTTCCCAGAACGGAATCAAGCATCCGAGGACCGGACCGGTTTCGAGGTAACACCTCTCTTCAGCCCGGCTAGCTTGACTCCAAGTGGTGTGGAGTGCCTGGGACCCACGTCTGGGCATCCCCAGCGCACTTAGGGCGGCAATTGCAAAAACAACAAGTGATGGACTGAATGTGGATCAATGTCACACACTCCCCCAGTCAAAAGATCTGGGCCCAAATCCATCGTTTTTTTGCACTCCACACCACCCTGGGTTAGACAATGGCAATATGCAAATCAGCTCTGACCCTGTTGCCCCATGGGAACAGTCCAGTCCGAACTACAAAAGCCATGTCCTTCCCAGAACGGAATCAAGCATCCGAGGACCGGACCGGTTTCGAGGTAACACCTCTCTTCAGCCCGGCTAGCTTGACTCCAAGTGGTGTGGAGTGCCTGGGACCCACGTCTGGGCATCCCCAGCGCACTTAGGGCGGCAATTGCAAAAACAACAAGTGATGGACTGAATGTGGATCAATGTCACACACTCCCCCAGTCAAAAGATCTGGGCCCAAATCCATCGTTTTTTTTGCACTCCACACCACCCTGGGTTAGACAATGGCAATATGCAAATCAGCTCTGACCCTGTTGCCCCATGGGAACAGTCCAGTCCGAACTACAAAAGCCATGTCCTTCCCAGAACGGAATCAAGCATCCGAGGACCGGACCGGTTTCGAGGTAACACCTCTCTTCAGCCCGGCTAGCTTGACTCCAAGTGGTGTGGAGTGCCTGGGACCCACGTCTGGGCATCCCCAGCGCACTTAGGGCGGCAATTGCAAAAACAACAAGTGATGGACTGAATGTGGATCAATGTCACACACTCCCCCAGTCAAAAGATCTGGGCCCAAATCCATCGTTTTTTTGCACTCCACACCACCCTGGGTTAGACAATGGCAATATGCAAATCAGCTCTGACCCTGTTGCCCCATGGGAACAGTCCAGTCCGAACTACAAAAGCCATGTCCTTCCCAGAACGGAATCAAGCATCCGAGGACCGGACCGGTTTCGAGGTAACACCTCTCTTCAGCCCGGCTAGCTTGACTCCAAGTGGTGTGGAGTGCCTGGGACCCACGTCTGGGCATCCCCAGCGCACTTAGGGCGGCAATTGCAAAAACAACAAGTGATGGACTGAATGTGGATCAATGTCACACACTCCCCCAGTCAAAAGATCTGGGCCCAAATCCATCGTTTTTTTGCACTCCACACCACCCTGGGTTAGACAATGGCAATATGCAAATCAGCTCTGACCCTGTTGCCCCATGGGAACAGTCCAGTCCGAACTACAAAAGCCATGTCCTTCCCAGAACGGAATCAAGCATCCGAGGACCGGACCGGTTTCGAGGTAACACCTCTCTTCAGCCCGGCTAGCTTGACTCCAAGTGGTGTGGAGTGCCTGGGACCCACGTCTGGGCATCCCCAGCGCACTTAGGGCGGCAATTGCAAAAACAACAAGTGATGGACTGAATGTGGATCAATGTCACACACTCCCCCAGTCAAAAGATCTGGGCCCAAATCCATCGTTTTTTTGCACTCCACACCACCCTGGGTTAGACAATGGCAATATGCAAATCAGCTCTGACCCTGTTGCCCCATGGGAACAGTCCAGTCCGAACTACAAAAGCCATGTCCTTCCCAGAACGGAATCAAGCATCCGAGGACCGGACCGGTTTCGAGGTAACACCTCTCTTCAGCCCGGCTAGCTTGACTCCAAGTGGTGTGGAGTGCCTGGGACCCACGTCTGGGCATCCCCAGCGCACTTAGGGCGGCAAATATGCAAATCAGTTTGTCTCTGTGCCTCATGGGAACAGTCCAGCCCGAACTGGCAAGCCATGCCTTCCTTGGACTGGAAACAAGCTTCCGAGGACCGGTTTCTGGCATTGCAGCCGTCTTCAGCCCGGCTTGCTTGAATCCAGTGGCAAAGTGAGCAAGGGACTCACGTCGGCGCATACCCTGCCAACTTATGGCGAACAAAGTGGTACAAAAGGGGGTGGTGATGGACGGAACATCTGAACCAATCAAACACTGAAGCCCAGTCAAGAGATCTGGGTTTAATCCATCACCGTTCTTTAGCCCACTCTGCCACCCTAGTTCAGGCATGGCCATATGCAAATCAGTCTGACCCTGTGCCTCATGGGAACAGTCCAGCCCGAACTGCCAAGCCAAGCTTTCCCTGGACCGGAAACAAGCTTCCGAGGACCGGTTTCTTGCATTGCAGCTGTCTTCAGCAAGACTTGCTTGAATCCAGTGGCAAAGTGAGCAAGGGACTCACGTCTGAGCATACCCTGCCAACTTATGGCGAACAAAGTGGTACAAAAGGGGGTGGTGATGGACGGAGCATCTGAACCAATCAAACAATCACACCCAGTCAAGATATCTGGGTTTAATCCATCACCATTCTTTAGCCCACTCTGCCACCCCAGTTCAGACATGGCCATATGCAAATCAGTCTGACCATGTGCCTCATGGGAACAGTCCAGCCCGAACTGCCAAGCCATGCCTTCCCTGGACCGGAAACAAGTTCCGAGGACCGGTTTCTTGCATTGCAGCCGTCTTCAGCCCGGCTTGCTTGAATCCAGTGGCAAAGTCAGCAAGGGAATCACGTCTGAGCATACCCTGCCAACTTATGGCAAACAAAGTGGTACAAAAGGGGTAGGTGATGGATGGAGCATCTGAACCAATCAAACACTCACACCCAGTCAAGATATCTGGGTTTAATCCATCACCGTTCTTTAGCCCACTGTTGGACTTTGGCCCTTAGGGCAGGTTCACCCATAGACTTTTTGCGTGAAATGGTGACCTGGTGATGGTGATTTTTTGGGATTCTGCGCACTTTCACTGTGTCCCAGTGGAAAGTGCGTGCGCACTCTGAGTGCATGTGCTGAGCTAGGCCTGCCCGCCCATAGGAATGCATGGGGAATGTATGTGTCCCTGGTAGTTCCTGATGCGTGGGGTGTACAGGCTTGAGTCTGGTATGTGTGAACTCGTGAGAGTGAATGCTGCGAGATGGTGTATGCAGCATGTATGTGTCTAGTAGGGAAGCGGCATTCCTAGACATGGCTGTACGTGTGCAGTGAGGGTGCTGGAGCGTGATTGGCTGGAGCTGGCTGGCATGCCAGGCTCCAGGAAGTCTGGATGGGTCTGCCCGGTGGTGAGTGGGAGATTAGCATGAGTGATGTGTGGGAGGAGTTTACCTGTGTCCTGGATGGGCTGGGTTTTCCCCACACAATGCTGGCTCCGCCCCCCTGTGGTGCGTCTAATGACCCAAGCCCTGCCAGTGAATAGAGAGGGTGGTTGAGGTAAACAGAGTACTCAAGAACCAGCTGCGACTGGTTCCGACCCCACCCTGCACCTTCAGACAAAGGGAAATGGTGTATAAAAATGGGTCTGTGTCCCCACAGATGTTGTTCTTTTCCAGGATCCTGAGGGGGGCTGCTGCTGCTGCTGCTGGGCCAGAGGACCGCCACTTGGGGTGTCTCTCTGCCTGGAGACCCAGTGAGCTGGCTCTGGCCCCAGCCTTGCCCCCCCCTGCCTTGCTGAGGGGCTCTGCCTGGACTTTGGGGGTCTCAGCTCTCCCCTAGCGCTTGGGAGCGCTTGATTTCGGCCCCAGCGCTTAATAGCGCTTTATTTGCTACTTCTGCGCAGAAGGCGCTTCTGAAGTTTGGCTAGCGCTTGGGAGTGCTTTTCTGGCTCGGCTGGTGCCCACCCGGCGATTGCCCCGTTTGCCGATTTTGAAGTGCTGCCCTCAGATCGAGTGCCACCTCGATTTATTTGCCCTTTTAAAAGAGCCGGTGCCCACCCGGCATTTGCTGTTTACACCCCGCCTGCCTGCCTGAATCGGGCCGCCGCGCTGCCCGCGGTGACCCGGAAGTGAAGGGCTGGCCGGCCAATCCGTGCGCGGCCGACCGGAAGTCCCGCCCCCACAGCCGCGACCCGGAAGTCAGGCAGGCCGGGGGCAGGACAGAGAAGCAACCGGAAGCGGACGAGAGGCCACCCCGCGCTCCGGTGAGGACAGAGAAGCCGGAAGCAGCCACAGCGTCCTGCCCGGGGCTCCCAGGTGTAGGGAGAGCCCCGGACCTTCCTCCAGCCCAGGAGAGAGAGGGGAGAAGTCTGCTGCGAGCCCCGAGGAGCGGGAGCTCTCGTGAAGCAGCCGCCTGCCAGACAGGTGAGTGGGGCTCTGAGTGAGGAGGTTGGGGGGTGTGTCGGGCACGCTTTCGGTGCCGCCCCCGTGACCTGGGCCCCCTTCTCCCTTCCCGCGAGGAATTGTTGGTGAGCCCTGAGAGGCTATGGGGCCCAAATGCCATTTCGAGTCCCCTGGGAGGGACTCCAACGCTAGTGACGGGCCCAGAGAGGCTCGTGTGGGCATTGTTGGTTTGGAGCGCTGCGAGGCTCCCCAGAGGGCCGTCCCTGCCACAGTTGTTCCTAGAGCCCAGTGAGGCTCTGGAGGGCCACAGTCATTTCTTAGGGCCCGGAGAGAGGCTCCAGGCGCCAAAGTTGTGTTGAAGAGCCCAGAGAGGCTCAGGGGGACATTTTGTTTCTGCAGAGCCTGTGAGGCTCCCACATCGTGTTCGCCCCACCAGTGTTCTGAGAGCCCAACGAGGTTCCCACATTGGCCCCATTGTTGTTCTTGAGCCCTGGCAGGCTCAAACATTGTTGTGCCAGTTGCCCAGCACTTTGTGAACAACTGCTACGTTTAGGCCCCTGGACACTGGACACAGGGCGTCCTAGTCCCAACAAGGCCAGTTGGCCTAGGGACAGTCACAGGTGGTGACTTACGTGAGTTTGGCGCAATTGTTCTTACACCTCTGAATGTATTGGTGATGCATCATGTGTTTTCCCTCCTTACACCTCTGAATGAATGTTATGCATTGCATCATGTGTTATGTTCTTACACCCCTACAGGTATTGTGATACTTAGGTGGTTGTTTTCTCCCTAGTACAGGTGGTGCTAGTGAGGTCCTGGTTACCAGTAATTACTGGTTGTGTTATATTTTTGTGCTACAGTGATTTACATTCTAAGTGCTATTTCTGAAAGTGTTACCTCTGATTCCTGACAGCGGTCCAGGTGGCCCTGTCTTGTACATATCCCCTGTAAATTCTGCCCGTGCCTCTGGCACATTGTAAAGTGTGTATTTTATCTAACGTGTTTTGGTGTAATACAAAGGCTATTTTTATATAACCTTGTGTGGAGTTTCCTTTGTGGTGGGTCCTGGGTGTTGTTGCTGGGGTGCGTGCGCAAATACTTAACTTACATCGCCTCCAAGTTTAGCCTTGCTGCTCGCGCCACATTACCTAGAGGGTGAGCAGGGGTTATCTTGGCGTGTAACTCCCTTGCCCTGACTTGGGGGTGGTGGTCTCTGACTGACTTTGGCAAAAGCCCTGGCCAGCCGGGGATCCCATTTCCAACACCCACTCTGCCACCCCAGTTGAGACATGGCCATATGCAAATCAGTCTGATCCTGTGCCTCATAGGAACAGTCCAGCCCAAACTGCCAAGCCATGCCTTCCCTGGACCGGAAACAAGCTTCCGAGGACCGGTTTCTGGCATTGCAGCCGTCTTCAGCCCGGCTTGCTTGATTCCAGCGGCAAAGTGAGCAAGGGACTCACGTCTGAGCATACCCTGCCAACTTATGGCAAACAAAGTGGTACAAAAGAGGGTGGTGATGGACGGAGCATCTGAACCAATCAAACACTCACACCCAGTCAAGAGATCTGGGTTTAATCCATCACCGTTTTTTAGCCCACTCTGCCACCCCAGTTCAGAAATGGCCATATGCAAATCAGTTTGTCTCTGTGCCTCATGGGAACAGTCCAGCCCGAACTGGCAAGCCATGCCTTCCTTGGACTGGAAACAAGCTTCCGAGGACCGGTTTCTGGCATTGCAGCCGTCTTCAGCCCGGCTTGCTTGAATCCAGTGGCAAAGTGAGCAAGGGATTAACGTCGGAGCATACCCTGCCAACTTATGGCGAACAAAGTGGTACAAAAGGGGGTGGTGATAGACGGACCATCTGAACCAATCAAACACTCACACCCAGTCAAGAGATCTGGGTTTAATCCATCACCGTTCTTTAGCCCACTCTGCCACCCCAGTTTAGACATGGCCATATGCAAATCAGTCTGACCCTGTGCCTCATGGGAACAGTCCAGCCCGAACTGCCAAGCTATGCCTTCCCTGGACCGGAAACAAGCTTCCAAGGACCGGTTTCTGGCATTGCAGCTGTCTTCAGCCCGGCTTGCTTGAATCCAGTGGCAAAGTGAGCAAGGGACTCACGTCTGAGCATACCCTGCCAACTTATGGCGAACAAAGTGGTACAAAAGGGGGTGGTGATGGACGGAGCATCTGAACCAATCAAACACTCACACCCAGTCAAGAGATCTGGGTTTAATACATCACCGTTCTTTAGTCCACTCTGCCACCCCAGTTCAGACATGGCCATATGCAAATCAGTCTGACCCTGTGCCTCATTGGAACAGTCCAGCCTGAACTGCCAAACCATGCCTTCCCTGGACCGGAAACAAGCTTCCGAGGACTGGTTTCTGGCATTGCAGCTGTCTTCAGCCTGGCTTGCTTGAATCCAGTGGCGAAGTGAGCAAGGGACTCACGTCTGAGCATACCCTGCCAACTTACGGCAAACAAAGTGGAACAAAAGGGGGAGGTGATGGACGGAGCATCTGAACCAATCAAAAACTCACACCCAGTCAAGAGATCTGGGTTTAATCCATCACCGTTTTTTAGCCCACTCTGTCACACCAGTTCAGACATGGCCATATGCAAATCAGTCTTTCCCTGTGCCTCATGGGAACAGTCCAGCCCGAACTGGCAAGCCATGCCTTCCTTGGACTGGAAACAAGCTTCCGAGGACCAGTTTCTGGCATTGCAGCTGTCTTCAGCCCGGCTTGCTTGAATCCAGTGGCAAAGTGAGCAAGGGACTGACGTCTGAGCATACCCTGCCAACTTATGGCGAACAAAGTAGTACAAAAGGGGGTGGCGATGGACGGAGCATCTGAACCAATCAAACACTCACACCCAGTCAAGAGATCTGGGTTTAATCCATCACCATTCTTTAGCCCACTCTGCCACACCAGTTCAGACATGGCCATATGCAAATCAGTCTGACCCTGTGCCTCATGGGAACAGTCCAGCCCGAACTGCCAAGCCATGCCTTCCCTGGACCGGAAACAAGCATCCGAGGACCGGTTTCTGGCATTGCAGCCGTCTTCAGCCTGGCTTGCTTGAATCCAGTGGCAAAGTGAGCAAGGGACTCACTTCGGAGCATACCCTGCCAACTTATGGCGAACAAAGTGGTACAAAAGGGGGTGGTGATGGACGGAGCATCTGAACCAATCCAACACTCACACCCAGTCAAGAGATCTGGGTTTATTCCATCACCGTTCTTTAGCCCACTCTGTCACACCAGTTCAGACATGGCCATATGCAAATCAGTCTACCCTGTGCCTCATGGGAACAGTCCAGCCCGAACTGCCAAGCCATGCCTTCCCTGGACCGGAAACAAGCTTCCGAGGACTGGTTTCTGGCATTGCAGCTGTCTTCAGCCTGCCTTGCTTGAATCCAGTGGCAAAGTGAGCAAGGGACTCACATCTGAGCATACCCTGCCAACTTATGGCGAACAAAGTGGAACAAAAGGGGGTGGTGATGGACGGAGCATCTGAACCAATCAAACACTCACACCCAGTCAAGAGATCTGGGTTTAATCCATCACCGTTTTTTAGCCCACTCTGCCACCCAAGTTCAGACATGGCCATATGCAAATCAGTTTGTCTCTGTGCCTCATGGGAACAGTCCAGCCCGAACTGGCAAGCCATGCCTTCCTTGGACTGGAAACAAGCTTCCGAGGACCGGTTTTGGGCATTGCAGCCGTCTTCAGCCCGGCTTGCTTGAATCCAGTGGCAAAGTGAGCAAGGGACTCACGTCGGAGCATACCCTGCCAACTTATGGCGAACAAAGTGGTACAAAAGGGTGTGGTGATGGACGGAGCATCTGAACCAATCAAACACTCACACCCAGTCAAGAGATCTGGGTTTAATCCATCACCGTTCTTTAGCCCACTCTGCCACCCCAGTTTAGACATGGCCATATGCAAATCAGTCTGATCCTGTGCCTCATGGGAACAGTCCAGCCCGAACTGGCAAGCCATGCCTTCCTTGGACTGGAAACAAGCTTCCGAGGACCGGTTTCTGGCATTGCAGCCGTCTTCAGCCCGGCTTGCTTGAATCCAGTGGCAAAGTGAGCAAGGGACTCACGTCGGCGCATACCCTGCCAACTTATGGCGAACAAAGTGGTACAAAAGGGGGTGGTGATGGACAGAGCATCTGAACCAATCAAACACTGAAGCCCAGTCAAGAGATCTGGGTTTAATCCATCACCGTTCTTTAGCCCACTCTGCCACCCTAGTTCAGGCATGGCCATATGCAAATCAGTCTGACCCTGTGCCTCATGGGAACAGTCCAGCCCGAACTGCCAAGCCAAGCTTTCCCTGGACCGGAAACAAGCTTCCGAGGACCGGTTTCTTGCATTGCAGCTGTCTTCAGCACGACTTGCTTGAATCCAGTGGCAAAGTGAGCAAGGGACTCACGTCTGAGCATACCCTGCCAACTTATTGCGAACAAAGTGGTACAAAAGGGGGTGGTGATGGACGGAGCATCTGAACCAATCAAACAATCACACCCAGTCAAGAGATCCGGGTTTAATCCATCACCATTCTTTAGCCCACTATGCCACACCAGTTCAGACATGGCCATATGCAAATCAGTCTGACCCTGTGCCTCATGGGAACAGTCCAGCCCGAACTGCCAAGCCAAGCCTTCCCTGGACCGGAAACAAGTTTCGAGGACCGGTTTCTTGCATTGCAGCCGTCTTCAGCCCGGCTTGCTTGAATCCAGTGGCAAAGTCAGCAAGGGACTCACGTCTGACCATACCCTGCCAACTTATGGCAAACAAAGTTGTACAAAAGGGGTATGTGATGGATGGAGCATCTGAACCAATCAAACACTCACACCCAGTCAAGAGATCTGGGTTTAATCCATCACCGTTCTTTAGCCCACTCTGCCACCCCAGTTCAGACATGGCCATATGTAAATCAGTCTGATCCTGTGCCTCATGGGAACAGTCCAGCCCGAACTGCCAAGCCATGCCTTCCCTGGACCGGAAACAAGCTTCCGAGGACCGGTTTCTGGCATTGCAGCCGTCTTCAGCCCGGCTTGCTTGAATCCAGTGGCAAAGTGAGCAAGGGACTCACGTCTGAGCATACCCTGCCAACTTATGGCAAACAAAGTGGTACAAAAGAGGGTGGTGATGGACGGAGCATCTGAACCAATCAAACACTCACACCCAGTCAAGAGATCTGGGTGTAATCCATCACCGTTTTTTAGCCCACTCTGCCACCCCAGTTCAGAAATGGCCATATGCAAATCAGTTTGTCTCTGTGCCTCATGGGAACAGTCCAGCCCGAACTGGCAAGCCATGCCTTCCTTGGACTGGAAACAAGCTTCCGAGGACCGGTTTCTGGCATTGCAGCCGTCTTCAGCCCGACTTTCTTGAATCCAGTGGCAAAGTGAGCAAGGGACTAACGTCGGAGCATACCCTGCCAACTTATGGCGAACAAAGTGGTACAAAAGGGGGTGGTGATGGACGGAGCATTTGAACCAATCAAACACTCACACCCAGTCAAGAGATCTGGGTTTAATCCATCACTGTTCTTTAGCCCACTCTGCCACCCCAGTTTAGACATGGCCATATGCAAATCAGTCTGACCCTGTGCCTCATGGGAACAGTCCAGCCCGAACTGCCAAGCCATGCCTTCCCTGGACCGGAAACAAGCTTCCAAGGACCGGTTTCTGGCATTGCAGCTGTCTTCAGCCCGGCTTGCTTGAATCCAGTGGCAAAGTGAGCAAGGGACTCACGTCTGAGCATACCCTGCCAACTTATGGCGAACAAAGTGGTACAAAGGGGGGTGGTGATGGACGGAGCATCTGAACCAATCAAACACTCACACCCAGTCAAGAGATCTGGGTTTAATCCATCACCGTTCTTTAGCCCACTCTGTCACCCCAGTTCAGACATGGCCATATGCAAATCAGTCTGACCCTGTGCCTCATGGGAACAGTCCAGCCCCAACTGCCAAGCCATGCCTTCCCTGGACCGGAAACAAGCTTCAGAGGATCGGTTTCCGGCATTGCAGCTGTCTGCAGCCCGGTTTGCTTGAATCCAGTGGCAAAGTGAGCATTGGACTCACGTCTCAGCATACCCTGCCAACTTATGGCGAACAAAGTGGTACAAAAGGGGGTGGCGATGGACGGAGCATCTGAACCAATCAAACACTCACACCCAGTCAAGAGATCTGGGTTTAATCCATCACCATTCCTTAGCCCACTCTGCCACACCAGTTCAGACATGGCCATATGCAAATCAGTCTGACCCTGTGCCTCATTGGAACAGTCCAGACCGAACTGCCAAGCCATGCCTTCCCTGGACCGGAAACAAGCATCCGAGGACCGGTTTCTGGCATTGCAGCCGTCTTCAGCCTGGCTTGCTTGAATCCAGTGGCAAAGTGAGCAAGGGACTCACGTCGGAGC
The DNA here is from genome assembly GCF_964261635.1 of Lissotriton helveticus. NCBI lineage: Eukaryota > Metazoa > Chordata > Amphibia > Caudata > Salamandridae > Lissotriton > Lissotriton helveticus. Next base: position 2,095,928,670 of record NC_136067.1, read on the forward strand.
ATACACTGCCAACTTATGGCGAACAAAGTGGTACAAAAGGGGGTGGTGATGGACGGAGCATCTGAACCAATCAAACACTCACACCCAGTAAAGACATCTGGGTTTAATCCATCACTGTTCTTTAGCCCACTCTGTCACCCCAGTTCAGACATGGCCATATGCAAATCAGTCTACCCTGTGCCTCATGGGAACAGTCCAGCCCGAACTGCCAAGCCATGCCTTCCCTGGACCGGAAACAAGCTTCCGAGGACTGGTTTCTGGCATTGCAGCTGTCTTCAGCCTGGCTTGCTTGAATCCAGTGGCAAAGTGAGAAAGGGACTCACATCTGAGCATACCCTGCCAACTTATGGCGAACAAAGTGGAACAAAAGGGGGTGGTGATGGACGGAGCATCTGAACCAATCAAACACTCACACCCAGTCAAGAGATCTGGGTTTAATACATCACCGTTCTTTAGTCCACTCTGCCACCCCAGTTCAGACATGGCCATATGCAAATCAGTCTGACCCTGTGCCTCATGGGAACAGTCCAGCCCGAACTGCCAAGCCATGCCTTCCCTGGACCGGAAACAAGCTTCCGAGGACGGATTTCTGGCATTGCAGCTGTCTTCAGCCCGGCTTGCTTTAATCCAGTGGCAAAGTGAGCAAGGACTCACGTCTGAGCATACCCTGCCAACTTATGGCGAACAAAGTGGTACAAAAGGGGGTGGTGATGTACAGAGCATCTGAACCAATCAAACACTCACGCCCAGTCAAGAGATCTGGGTTTAATCCATCACCGTTCTTTAGCCCACTCTGTCACCCCAGTTCAGACATGGCCATATGCAAATCAGTCTGACCCTGTGCCTCATGGGAACAGTCCAGCCCCAACGGCCAAGCCATGCCTTCCCTGGACCGGAAACAAGCTTCCGAGGATCGGTTTCCGGCATTGCAGCTGTCTGTAGCCCGGTTTGCTTGAATCCAGTGGCAAAGTGAGCAAGGGACTCACGTCTCAGCATACCCTGCCAACTTATGGCGAACAAAGTGGTACAAAAGGGGGTGGTGATGGACGGAGCATCTGAACCAATCAAACACTCACACCCAGTCAAGAGATCTTGGTTTTATCCATCACCGTTTTTTAGCCCACTCTGCCACCCCACTTCAGACATGGCCATATGCAAATCAGTTTGTCTCTGTGCCTCATGGGAACAGTCCAGCCCGAACTGGCAAGCCATGCCTTCCTTGGACCGGAAACAAGCTTCCGAGGACTGGTTTCTGGCATTGCAGCTGTCTTCAGCCTGGCTTGCTTGAATCCAGTGGCAAAGTGAGCAAGGGACTCACATCTGAGCATACCCTGCCAACTTATGGCGAACAAAGTGGAACAAAAGGGGGTGGTGATGGACGGAGCATCTGAACCAATCAAACACTCACACCCAGTCAAGAGATCTGGGTTTAATACATCACCGTTCTTTAGTCCACTCTGCCACCCCAGTTCAGACATGGCCATATGCAAATCAGTCTGACCCTGTGCCTCATGGGAACAGTCCAGCCCGAACTGCCAAGCCATGCCTTCCCTGGACCGGAAACAAGCTTCCGAGGACGGATTTCTGGCATTGCAGCTGTCTTCAGCCCGGCTTGCTTTAATCCAGTGGCAAAGTGAGCAAGGACTCACGTCTGAGCATACCCTGCCAACTTATGGCGAACAAAGTGGTACAAAAGGGGGTGGTGATGTACAGAGCATCTGAACCAATCAAACACTCACGCCCAGTCAAGAGATCTGGGTTTAATCCATCACTGTTCTTTAGCCCACTCTGTCACCCCAGTTCAGACATGGCCATATGCAAATCAGTCTGACCCTGTGCCTCATGGGAACAGTCCAGCCCCAACGGCCAAGCCATGCCTTCCCTGGACCGGAAACAAGCTTCCGAGGATCGGTTTCCGGCATTGCAGCTGTCTGTAGCCCGGTTTGCTTGAATCCAGTGGCAAAGTGAGCAAGGGACTCACGTCTCAGCATACCCTGCCAACTTATGGTGAACAAAGTGGTACAAAAGGGGGTGGTGATGGACGGAGCATCTGAACCAATCAAACACTCACACCCAGTCAAGAGATCTGGGTTTTATCCATCACCGTTTTTTAGCCCACTCTGCCACCCCACTTCAGACATGGCCATATGCAAATCAGTTTGTCTCTGTGCCTCATGGGAACAGTCCAGCCCGAACTGGCAAGCCATGCCTTCCTTGGACCGGAAACAAGCTACCATGGACCGGTTTCTGGCATTGCAGCTGTCTTCAGCCCGGCTTGCTTGAATCCAGTGGCAAAGTGAGCAAGGGACACACGTCTGAGCATACCCTGCCAACTTATGATGAACAAAGTGGTACAAAAGGGGGTGGTGATGGACGGAGCATCTGAACCAATCAAACACTCACACCCAGTCAAGAGATCTGGGTTTAATCCATCACCATTCTTTAGCCCACTCTGCCACCCCGATTCAGACATGGCCATATGCAAATCATTCTGACCCTGTGCCTCATCGGAACAGTCCAGCCCGAACTGCCAAGCCATGCCTTCCCTGGACCGGAAACAAGCATCCGAGAACCGGTTTCTGGCATTGCAGCCGTCTTCAGCCTGGCTTGCTTGAATCCAGTGGCAAAGTGAGCAAGGGACTCACGTCGGAGCATACCCTGCCAACTTATGGCAAACAAAGTAGAACAAAAGGGGGTGGTGATGGACAGAGCATCTGAACCAATTAAACAATCACACCCAGTCAAGAGATCTGGGTTTAATCCATCACCATTCTTTAGCCCACTCTGCCACCCCAGTTCAGACATGGCCATATGCAAATCAGTCTGACCCTGTGCCTCATTGGAACAGTCCAGCCCGAACTGCCAAGCCATGCCTTCCCTGGACCGGAAACAAGCATCCGAGGACCGGTTTCTGGCATTGCAGCCGTCTTCAGCCTGGCTTGCTTTAATCCAGTGGCAAAGTGAGCAAGGGACTCACGTCGGAGCATACACTGCCAACTTATGGCGAACAAAGTGGTACAAAAGGGGGTGGTGATGGACGGAGCATCTGAACCAATCAAACACTCACACCCAGTAAAGACATCTGGGTTTAATACATCACCGTTCTTTAGTCCACTCTGCCACCCCAGTTCAGACATGGCCATATGCAAATCAGTCTGACCCTGTGCCTCATGGGAACAGTCCAGCCCGAACTGCCAAGCCATGCCTTCCCTGGACCGGAAACAAGCTTCCGAGGACGGATTTCTGGCATTGCAGCTGTCTTCAGCCCGGCTTGCTTTAATCCAGTGGCAAAGTGAGCAAGGACTCACGTCTGAGCATACCCTGCCAACTTATGGCGAACAAAGTGGTACAAAAGGGGGTGGTGATGTACAGAGCATCTGAACCAATCAAACACTCACGCCCAGTCAAGAGATCTGGGTTTAATCCATCACCGTTCTTTAGCCCACTCTGTCACCCCAGTTCAGACATGGCCATATGCAAATCAGTCTGACCCTGTGCCTCATGGGAACAGTCCAGCTCGAACTGCCGAGCCCTGCCTTCCCTGGACCGGAAACAAGCATCGGAGGACCGGATTCTGGCATTGCAGCCGTCTTCAGCCTGGCTTGCTTGAATCCAGTGGCAAAGTGAGCAAGGAACTCACGTCGGAGCATACCCTGCCAACTTATGGCAAACAAAGTGGAACAAAAGGGGGTGGTGATGGACGGAGCATCTGAACCAATCAAACACTCACACCCAGTCAAGAGATCTGGGTTTAATACATCACCGTTCTTTAGTCCACTCTGCCACCCCAGTTCAGACATGGCCATATGCAAATCAGTCTGACCCTGTGCCTCATCGGAACAGTCCAGCCCGAACTGCCAAGCCAAGCCTTCCCTGGACTGGAAACAAGCTTCTGAGGACCGGTTTCTTGCATTAGAGCCGTCTTCAGCCCGGCTTGCTTGAATCCAGTGGCAAAGTCAGTAAGGGACTCACGTCTGAGCATACCCTGCCAACTTATGGCGAACAAAATGGTACAAAAGGGGGAGGTGATGGACGGAGCATCTGAACCAATCAAACACTCACACCCAGTCAAGAGATCTGGGTTTAATCCATCACCGTTTTTTAGCCCACTCTGCCACCCCAGTTTAGACATGGCCATATGCAAATCAGTCTGTCCCTGTGCCTCATGGGAACAGTCCAGCCCGAACTGGCAAGCCAAGCCTTCCTTGGACTGGAAGCAAGCTTCCGAGGACCGGTTTCTGGCATTTCAGCCGACTTCAGCCCGGCATGCTTGAATCCAGTGGCAAAGTGAGCAAGGGACTCACGTCTGAGCATACCCTGTGTGAGAAGTTGGCCTGATAGGTGATGTTTCCAATTCTGGAACCACCTATTATCAGACCAAACAATCCCTTATGGTGTCTGGTTGTAAGTCAACCTTATTAGACAAGCTATCCTAGGGGTAGCATGGACTAAGCAGCCTAAAGGCTTAACTTAAGAGGTCGTGTTAAGCGAGCTGTTTTACCACATACAATCCTGTAATACCAAATGAAAGGACACCACACAAGTATATATTATAAAAATATATGTATTTATTACTAAAAACAATCCCCAGTATTCTTTATGAATAAAGGGGCACAAGCGTTAAATCAAAAGCACTGTTTAAACATACAAAGTTGCACAATTATGGATGAGGGCAGGGGGCCACTCAAACCATATACTAAACAAGTGGTATAAGAGATGCCACTCGAGCAGTGGTTAGGCCTAGGGCCTAGGGAATCGCTGGGAGCAGTCAGGACAAGCAATGCTGAAGTCGGGAATGGCCCTCGGGATTCGGGAGATGTGCGGAAAGCGCACGCACGCACCAATGTTAACCAATGGTGCGTAAAAGTTGTAAAGTTAAAGTTTAAGGACACTTCCGCTGAACCTAGAGGAACAAAACTTAACACACAGACCCTAGAGATGTGCACCAGTGTGGGAACACCGGCGGAGCAAAGTTACCTCACCCACAGGAAGTGGGTGCACAGGGTCGAAGTGGCGTCGGGTTCTGACACGCAGGCTCTTGGTGCTTGAAGCTGAAAGGGCTGCAGGCGGGTTGAAGATGAAGTGTCCGGTGGAGTCCAAGGGTGGACTCAAGTCGAAGAGTACCTGAAAGCAGAGGGGACAGAGTCTGGGTCACTCAGCAGTGACCAGGGTGGAACCAGGACGGAACCAGGCAATGTCGGGCGCAATCAGGTGGTCGTCGAGGAGCTTCTCTCCGCTGTCACGTGGGCTCTGGGGCATCTGCGACGTCCAGGAGCAGGTCACAATCTGTCCCACGCAGGATCTCACCGTCGGTGCAGTCGGCTTCAAGTTTGGAGCAAACAACACTTGGCAAGAGCAATCCACGCGGGATCGGAAGATGGCTTCTCACTCGGACCAGGAAGGTCAGAGTCGGGGCTCCTTTTCAGGGGAGCTGGTGTGGATCTGGAGCAACCAGATTCACAAGTCTTCTTTGTAGTTTCGTTGGCACAGGGACCACTAGCCGGCTGGCAAGTGACCGGGCCAACGCGTTGAGCCAAATGGAGCAGAAGGGCCCCACGAAGCACTCGTCGAGTGTGGAGGGCTGGACTTCGGCTCAGGAGTAGCTCAGGGTGGGGGCTTCTCAAACCCCGGTGCACAGCTTCGAGGGTCACTCGTGGGCTGCACGGTCAGCGTCTCGTGGTCAATTCAAGATGGCGTGCCCCACGCTTCCGGTCGCCTCCACGGGTCTCAGCTTTGCAGGGACTGTGGATCGGGCTGTTGGAAGGCAGGCAAGCTTGATCTTGTCGATCTCAGTCGCTCGAGTTCCGGCGGGAACTGCAACTAAGTAGACGTCGAGGGCTGGATGGTGCCTGCTGCTGCAGGGTGGTCACTCCTTGACCACAAGGGAGATTCTTTGGGCTTCCACGTTGAGATGGAGGTCCAAGGGTCCAGAGTTTCGTTTCTAATGTTTCTTCCAGGAAATCTGATGTGCATTGGCACTGCTCCCACTCTTATTCGAATCTGGGGGGCGTGATTACCTGCTAGGTCCCCCCTATGGGTGGGATCCAGGAAGTGGGTGGATACACCCCCTTCCTTTGATCCAGGCCGCCCTGGCACGAGGGCTGGAGTGCCCCAGAACCGGTTTGGCCGGATTATGCAAGGGGCAGCCTTGTGCGCCCCAAGCAGTGTCTGGTTTCTTTCAAACCTCCCTGCTACAATCCACTATCTCCTGTCTGGAGGGCGGTGACACCCTCCTGTGACAGGAAACCCTTTGTCCAGGACCCATTTGGTCGAGTTTCGGTCAACTGCAGGGGTCCAGACATTTGTCTGTGGCAGAGGCATCCATTTTGTGGATCTTAAGGTCTTTGGAGAAATTAACCGCATTTAAGTAAAGCAACATGTCTTACCCCTCTAGAGGGGTGGAATGCTATCCCCGTCGCCAGAACTGGCGAGGGGATAGTATTCCAAATCGTATGACACCTTACACGACATGTTTTGATAAAGCCAAACCAAAGTTGCTTTTTAACCGCGAGGATTATAAGGCACTTAAGAGTATATGGTATGGCATTATCCTGAAACAGCTTAGGGAGTTGTTCCCGACAGCTGCAGACAGGCTCAGCTCATGCTAGAGCTCCATCTCACATAAAACCACGCACTCTGCCTCCAGGATTGATGAGGCCTTCTATAGGAGTGGCTCACAGGTTTACATGTGTCCAGATATAGGTTTAGATATAGGTATACTATATCTAAGCAAGGGGTGATTACACCACCTTACACCAGCTGAGTGATCAGCCCGTTGTGTCAATTTAAGAACCAGCCAGGGGTGGCAAAAGATATGCTGCAGCCCCTGGAAGGCCTTGGTGGCCCCTATGCCCTGGGCACCTATAGTGCATTATACAGGGGCTGACAAGGAGTCCATTTCCAATTGGTATGTGCCTATAGCACATGTGTCAGTAATTTAGTGAGAGAACAGCAGGCTGGGGGTCTGATCAGCAGGCCCACAGCCTCAGTAGTCGAAAACCAGTGAAGCAAAAAGCAAAAATTTGGGGTGACCATAGGATAGCAGACCCTACTCTCCTACACAACCCCCCCCCCCAAACGCAGGGACATTAAACTAACCTTGACCAGATAAGTCTTCATGTTCTAAGTGGAAGTACCGGGAGAGACCATCTGCATTACCATGGTCAGTCCCTGGGCGGTGCTCCACTGTAAAGTCCATCCCCTGTAGGGAAATGGACCACCTGAGCAGTTTGGGATTTTCACCCTTCATCTGATTAAGCCATAAGAGGGGCTTATGGTCTGTCTGCACCAGGAAGTGAGTTCCAAACAAGTAGGACCTCAACTTCTTTAATGCCCAAACCACAGCAAAGGCCTCCCTCTCAATGGCTGACCAACGTTTCTCTCTGGGAGTCAGCCTCCTGCTAATGAAAGCAATAGGCTGGTCTTGACCATCTTGATTAAGTTGTGAGATCACAGCTCCCACCCCCAACTCAGAAGCATCTGTCTGTACAATGAACTGTTTGGAGTAGTCAGGACTCTTCAGGATAGGTGCAGAGCACATGGCCTTCTTCAGGTCCTCAAATGCCTTCTGACAGCTAACTGTCCACTGAACCTTTTTTGGCATCTTCTTGGATGTCAAGTCATTTAATGGTGTCACTATAGACCCATAGTTTTTCACAAACTTCCTGTAATACCCAGTCAGGCCCAAGAAGGCTCTGACTTGTGTCTGGGTAACTGGAGGAGCCCAGTCCTGTATGGCCTGGATTTTGCTCTCCAGTGGCTGAACTTGGCCTCCACCTACTAGGTGGCCCAGGTATACAACCTTACTCTGCCCTATCTGGCACTTAGTGGCCTTGATAGTTAGGCCTGCCTTTTGCAGGGCCTCCAAAACTTTCTTCAGGTGGATCAGGTGATCCTCCCAGGTGGAGCTAAAGACAGCAATATCATCTAGATATGCTGCACAAAAGTCATCCAACCCAGCAAGGACTTGGTTCACCAACCTTTGGAAAGTGGCAGGTGCATTCTTCAAACCAAAGGGCATTACCACAAACTGATAATGTCCACTAGGGGTAGAGAATGCTGTTTTGGCTTTTGACTCCTCAGCTAGTCTGATTTGCCAGTAGCCAGCTGTCAGATCGAATGTGCTCAGAAACTTGGCAGAAGCCAATCTGTCAATGAGCTCATCTGCTCTTGGAATGGGGTGAGCATCTGTCCTAGTGACAGCATTGAGACCCCTGTAGTCCACGCAAAACCTCATTTCTCTCTTTCCATCTTGGGTATGAGGTTTTGGCACCAGGACTACTGGGCTGGCCCATGGGCTCTCTGATGGCTCAATCACTCCAAGCTCCAACATCTTTTGCACCTCAGCCTTGATGCAATCCCTGACATGGTCAGGTTGCCTGTAGATCTTATTCTTCACAGGCAGACTGTCACCAGTGTCCACTACATGGGTACACCAGTCAGTCTGGCTGGGTGTGAGTGAAAACAAATGCCTGTGGGCCTGCAAAACTTGTCTGCAGTCCATCTGTTGCTGGTCAGTGAGGCTGCCTGCCAAGGCTACTCCATCAACTGAACCATCATCAGGGTTCTGAGAAAGCAGGTCTGGGAGAGGGTCACTCTCTTCCTCCTGCTCCCCATCTGTGGCCATGAGCAAGCTCATGTCCTCCCTGTCCACAAATGCTTTCAAGCGATTCACATGGATTACCCTGTGAGGGCTCCTGGGTGTTCCAAAGTCCACCAAGTAGGTGACTTCTCCCTTCTTTTCAATGACAGGATAGGGTCCACTCCATTTGTCCTGGAGTGCTGCTGGAGCCACTGGCTCCAGTACCCACACCTACTGTCCTGGTTGGAACTCTACCAGTACAGCCTTTTGGTCATGCCAAGCTTTCTGCAATTCTTGGCTGGCCTCCAGGTTTTTGGATGCTCTTTCCATGTATTCAGCCATCCTGGAGCGGAGACCAAGTACATAGTCCACTATGTCTAGTTTGGGCTTTTTGAGAGGTAACTCCCATCCTTCCTTCACCAAACACAATGGACCTCTCACAGGGTGGCCAAACAAAAGTTCAAAAGGGCTGTAGCCAACCCCCTTCTGTGGGACCTCTCTGTAAGCAAAGAGCAGGCAGGGTAAAAGAATGTCCCATTTCCGCCTGCGCTTCTCTGGTAATCCTTTTATCATGCCTTTAAGGGTCTTGTTAAATCTCTCCACAAGCCCATTGCATTGTGGATGGTAGGGGTGGTAAACTTGTAGTTTACTCCACACTCCTTCCACATTGCTTTCAGATAGCTGGACATAAAATTGGTGCCCCTATCTGATAGTACCTCCTTTGGGAAGCCCACTCTTGAGAAAACTGCAATGAGGGCTTTTGCCACCACAGGTGCTGTGGTGGTCCTCAGGGGAATAGCCTCTGGATACCTGGTGGCATGATCCACTACCACCAGTATGAATCTGTTCCCAGATGCTGTTTGGGGGTCCATTGGACCCACAATATCAATTCCAACTCTTTCAAAGGGAACTCCCACCACAGGTAGTGGTATAAGGGGGGCCTTTGTTGTGCCACCTGACTTACCACTGGCTTGGCAAGTGACACAGGAGCGACAAAACTCCTTGACATCCTCTGACATGTGAGGCCAGTGAAAGTGTGAAACAAGCCTGTCCCACGTCTTGTTCTGGCCTAAGTGTCCTGCAAGGGGAATATCATGGGCCAAGGTAAGGAGGAACCCCCTAAACTTCAGAGGTATAACCAACCTCCTGGTCATGCCAGGCTTGGGGTCTCTAGCCTCTGAGTAAAGGAGTCCATCATCCCAATACACAGTATGGGTACCTTGGGCATCCCCAGCAGCCTCAGCAGCAGCCTGCTGTCTGAGGGGTTCAAGTGAAGGGCAATCTAATTGAGCCTGCCTCAGGTCTGCCCTTGAGGGTCCCCCTGTCCCCAGAAACTCAACCTGGTCAGGTTCAAGTTCCTCAGAGACAGTCTCCTCTTGGACTGCAGAATCAGTTTCCTCTGAAACTTGATCCTCAACCTGGGGCAAGGTGGAAGGCTCAGCCTTTCCTCTCTTGCTCCTTCTCTTGGGTTGTGGTTGGTCTATTGTTCCAAGATACACCACTGGTTCAGGAAGGCACTTCTTAGCCTGAGCCCTTGTCATGGCAAGGACATGCTCTGAAATCCCTAGCATCTCTGCATGAGTCCTGTACTCCACTTCTGACCATGCTGAGCTTTCAAGATCATTGCCTAACAGACAGTCTACTGGTAGGTCTGCACTCACCACAACTTTCTTTAGGCCATCAACCCCTCCCCAGGAGAAGTTCACAACTGCCACACTATGGGAAGTAGTGGAGTTGCTTGCATTGGTCACTAGGTAGCTCTCACCTAGTACAATCTGTCCAGGGTCCACAAAGTCAGGTGTCACCATTGTGACACTGGCACATGTGTCCCTGTAGGCTTGAGCCAGTTTCTCATTAATTAAGGGAGTCTGCCTGTATTTGCCCAGGTTACTGGGGCTTACTGCAGTGGGCAACTCAATGTCCACATCATACAGGAGAACTGCCTGTGTAGGGATTCTGACTAGGCCAGATCCTACTTCAATACCCAGGGTCAACCCAGCTACACCCTTGGACTGTGTTCCACCACTGCTTACTGTACTTGGGGTTGCAGTTGCTTTAGGAGCTGGAGTGGTGGGGACTGGATTTGCCTTGGTGCACTCACTGCCCCAGTGTGAAACTGATTTGCAGGTATTACACCAAGGTGTCTTTGGACCTTTGTTCTTCTTCTTCTTGTTTCCATTTTGGGAACCACCCTCCTTACTATTAGTTTGGGGGCCTGAAGACTTCTGGTCTTTTTCTTTATCTTTCTGATTACCACCCTTCTGGTCTGTTTTCTTCTGGTCACCACCTTGGTTCTGGGGTTTCTGCTTAATCCTTGTTCTGACCCATTTGTCTGCCTTCTTTCCCAATTCTTGGGGAGAGGTCAGATCAGAGTCAATAAGGTATTGATGCAACAGCTGGTTTGTACAGTTATTAAGGATCTGTTCTCTCATCATAAGATTGTACAATCCTGTATAGTCTGAAACTTTACTTCCCTGCAACCAACCCTCCAAAGCCTTAGTGGCACACTCAACGAAATCAGTCCAGTCTTGAGTCTGTGCTTTTTGGGTGTCTCTGAACTACAACCTGTATTGCTCAGTGGTTAGGCCAAACCCTTCAATAAGAGCACTCTTCAAAACAGTGTAGTTTTTGGCATCCTCAGGTCTAACTGTGAGGAGCCTGTCCCTCCCTTTCTCAGAAAAGGAGTACCATAAAATTGCAGCCCACTGATCCTCAGGAACCTGCTGTACCATGCAGGCTCTCTCAAGAGCAGTCATCCATTTGTGGATGTCACCCCCTTCTTTAAAGGGGGGCACGATTTTTGTCAGGTTTCTATTGTCATAGCCCCTGTCTTTTTCTCTTGGAAATTTGCTGCCACCAGTGGCATCTAAGCCACTTAATTTCTGCTCTCTTGCCAAGGCAAGTCTAGCTTGAGCCAAGGCTACCTCCTCCCTCTCTATCTGGAGTTTGACAGCCCTCATTCTGGCCCTATGCTCTAGCTTTTGAGAAGCAGTCATGCCTCTCTGTGATTCTCTGGAGGCACTAGAAATATGAGAGTCCCCTGAGGGAGATCTCACTCTTCTGTTGCCTGGGAGAATAACATGGTGGGTTCTGGGGAGGTGCTGGCCCTCTCCATTCCCCAGTAGGTCTAAGTTGGCCTGGCTAAGCCTGGCAACTGGGACCTGGCTACCCCTCTGATCCTGATCTTCTAAGTCCTCAACTTCTGAGTCCTCCTCCTCCTCTTCTTCTTCCTCATCTTCCTCCTGAGGGGGGTCAGTTACAGGGGGGTTCCCTCCATTTCCTGTCTCTAGGGAAGCTTCCTTTGCCCTTTCTAAGTCATCCTGCTCTAGGATGGCTACCAGGATTTGGCAGGTGGGGCTTCTGCCCCTTTTTAACCCTCTTGATTTGCACAAGGCAACCAAGTCCTTTCGGGTTAGTTTGTCATAGCTGAAAGTTGCCTGGGTAAGGTCAACTGTCACAGGAGTAGACCCTGAGGCTTTTCCTGTGTCAGACATGACTGCTAGTGAGGTGTAAGTGGTGCACTTACCTACACTAAGTGTTTTCCTACTGTACCTTGCTAGTGAGTTGTAGTCAGGGTGTGCTAATCCCTTTTATCTACAACTACTAAGTTCAGTAGAACTTAATATGCTAAGCTTTTGATTTATATGTACCTAGAGGTACTTGATGTGATCTTTCAATTTGATACTAAGATTGCAATGGTAAAACAACAGCAAGCTCAAATCCGCACCGCTGCTCACCAATGTGAGAAGTTGGCCTGATAGGTGATGTTTCCAATTCTGGAACCACCTATTATCAGACCAAACAATCCCTTATGGTGTCTGGTTGTAAGTCAACCTTATTAGACAAGCTATCCTAGGGGTAGCATGGACTAAGCAGCCTAAAGGCTTAACTTAAGAGGTCGTGTTAAGCGAGCTGTTTTACCACATACAATCCTGTAATACCAAATGAAAGGACACCACACAAGTATATATTATAAAAATATATGTATTTATTACTAAAAACAATCCCCAGTATTCTTTATGAATAAAGGGGCACAGGCGTTAAATCAAAAGCACTGTTTAAACATACAAAGTTGCACAATTATGGATGAGGGCAGGGGGCCACTCAAACCATATACTAAACAAGTGGTATAAGAGATGCCACTCGAGCAGTGGTTAGGCCTAGGGCCTAGGGAATCGCTGGGAGCAGTCAGGACAAGCAATGCTGAAGTCGGGAATGGCCCTCGGGATTCGGGAGATGTGCGGAAAGCGCACGCACGCACCAATGTTAACCAATGGTGCGTAAAAGTTGTAAAGTTAAAGTTTAAGGACACTTCCGCTGAACCTAGAGGAACAAAACTTAACACACAGACCCTAGAGATGTGCACCAGTGTGGGAACACTGGCGGAGCAAAGTTACCTCACCCACAGGAAGTGGGTGCACAGGGTCGAAGTGGCGTCGGGTTCTGACACGCAGGCTCTTGGTGCTTGAAGCTGAAAGGGCTGCAGGCGGGTTGAAGATGAAGTGTCCGGTGGAGTCCAAGGGTGGACTCAAGTCGAAGAGTACCTGAAAGCAGAGGGGACAGAGTCTGGGTCACTCAGCAGTGACCAGGGTGGAACCAGGACGGAACCAGGCAATATCGGGCGCAATCAGGTGGTCGTCGAGGAGCTTCTCTCCGCTGTCACGTGGGCTCTGGGGCATCTGCGACATCCAGGAGCAGGTCACGATCTGTCCCACAAAGGCTCTCACCGTCGGTGCAGTCGGCTTCAAGTTTGGAGCAAACAACACTTGGCAAGAGCAATCCACGCGGGATCGGAAGATGGCTTCTCACTCGGACCAGGAAGGTCAGAGTCGGGGCTCCTTTTCAGGGGAGCTGGTGTGGATCTGGAGCAACCAGATTCACGAGTCTTCTTTGTAGTTTCGTCGGCACAGGGACCACTAGCCGGCTGGCAAGTGACCGGGCCAACGCGTTGAGCCAAATAGAGCAGAAGGGCCCCAAGCAGCACTCGTCAAGTGTGGAGGGCTGGACTTCGGCTCAGGAGTAGCTCAGGGTGGGGGCTTCTCAAACCCCGGTGCACAGCTTCAAGGGTCACTCGTGGGCTGCACGGTCAGCGTCTCGTGGTCAATTCAAGATGGCGTGCCCCACGCTTCCGGTCGCCTTCACGGGTCTCAGCTTTGCAGGGACTGTGGATCGGGCTGTTGGAAGGCAGGCAAGCTTGATCTCGTCGATCTCAGTCGCTCGAGTTCCAGCGGGAACTGCAACTAAGTAGACGTCGAGGGCTGGATGGTGCCTGCTGCTGCAGGGTGGTCACTCCTTGACCACAAGGGAGATTCTTCGGGCTTCCACGTTGAGATGGAGGTCCAAGGGTCCAGAGTTTCGTTTCTAATGTTTCTTCCAGGAAATCTGATGTGCATTGGCACTGCTCCCACTCTTATTCGAATCTGGGGGGCGTGATTACCTGCTAGGTCCCCCCCTATGGGTGGGACCCAGGAAGTGGGTGGATACACCCCCTTCCTTTGATCCAGGCCGCCCTGGCACGAGGGCTGGAGTGCCCCAGAACCGGTTTGGCCGGATTATGCAAGGGGCAGCCTTGTGCGCCCCAAGCAGTGTCTGGTTTCTTTCAAACCTCCCTGCTACAATCCACTATCTCCTGTCTGGAGGGCGGTGACACCCTCCTGTGACAGGAAACCCTTTGTCCAGGACCCATTTGGTCGAGTTTCGGTCAACTGCAGGGGTCCAGACATTTGTCTGTGGCAGAGGCATCCATTTTGTGGATCTTAAGGTCTTTGGAGAAATTAACCGCATTTAAGTAAAGCAACATGTCTTACCCCTCTAGAGGGGTGGAATGCTATCCCCGTCGCCAGAACTGGTGAGGGGATAGTATTCCAAATCGTATGACACCTTACACGACATGTTTTGATAAAGCCAAACCAAAGTTGCTTTTTAACCGCGAGGATTATAAGGCACTTAAGAGTATATGGTATGGCATTATCCTGAAACAGCTTAGGGAGTTGTTCCCGACAGCTGCAGACAGGCTCAGCTCATGCTAGAGCTCCATCTCACATAAAACCACGCACTCTGCCTCCAGGATTGATGAGGCCTTCTTTAGGAGTGGCTCACAGGTTTACATGTGTCCAGATATAGGTTTAGATATAGGTATACTATATCTAAGCAAGGGGTGATTACACCACCTTACCCCAGCTGAGTGATCAGCCAGTTGTGTCAATTTAAGAACCAGCCAGGGGTGGCAAAAGATATGCTGCAGCCCCTGGAAGGCCTTGGTGGCCCCTATGCCCTGGGCACCTATAGTGCATTATACAGGGGCTGACAAGGAGTCCATTTCCAATTGGTATGTGCCTATAGCACATGTGTCAGTAATTTAGTGAGAGAACAGCAGGCTGGGGGTCTGATCAGCAGGCCCACAGCCTCAGTAGTCGAAAACCAGTGAAGCAAAAAGCAAAAATTTGGGGTGACCATAGGATAGCAGACCCTACTCTCCTACACCCTGCCAACTTATGTCGAACAAAGTGGTACAAAAGGGGGTGGTGATGGACGGAGCATCTGAACCAATCAAACACTCACACCCAGTCAAGAGATCTGGGTTTAATCCATCACCATTCTTTAGCCCACTCTGCCACCCCAGTTCAGACATGGCCATATGCAAATCAGTCTGACCCTGTGCCTCATCGGAACAGTCCAGCCCGAACTGCCAAGCCATGCCTTCCCTGGACCGGAAACAAGCTTCCGAGGACCGGTTTCTTGCATTGCAGCCGTCTTCAGCCCGGCTTGCTTGAATCCAGTGGCAAAGTGAGCAGGGGACTAACGGCTGAGCATACCCTGCCAACTTATGGCGAACAAAGTGGTACAAAAGGGGGTGCGATGGACGGAGCATCTGAACCAATCAAACACTCACACCCAGTCAAGAGATCTGGGTTTAATCCATCACCATTCTTTAGCCCACTCTGCCACACCAGTTCAGACATGGCCATATGCAAATCAGTCTGACCCTGTGCCTCATGGGAACAGTCCAGCCCGAACTGCCAAGCCATGCCTTCCCTGGACCGGAAACAAGCATCCGAGGACCGGTTTCTGGCATTGCAGCCGTCTTCAGCCTGGCTTGCTTGAATCCAGTGGCAAAGTGAGCAAGGGACTCACATCTGAGCATACCCTGCCAACTTATGGCGAACAAAGTGGTACAAAAGGGGGTGGTGATGGACGGAGCATCTGAACCAATCAAACACTCACACCCAGTCAAGAGATCTGGGTTTAATCCATCACCGTTCTTTAGCCAACTCTGTCACCCCAGTTCAGACATGGCCATATGCAAGTCAGTCTGACCCTGTGCCTCATGGGAACAGTCCAGCCCGAACTGCCAAGCCATGCCTTCCCTGGACCGGAAACAAGCTTCCGAGGACCGGTTTCTGGCATTGCAGCCGTCTTCAGCCCGGCTTCCTTGAATCCAGTGGCTAAGTGAGCAAGGGACTCACGTCTGAGCATACCCTGCCAACTTATGGCGAACAAAGTGGTACAAAAGGGGGTGGTGATGGACGGAGCATCTGAACCAATCAAACACTCACACCCAGTCAAGAGATCTGGGTTTAATCCATCACCATTCTTTAGCCCACTCTGCCACCCCAGTTCAGACATGGCCATATGCAAATCAGTCTGACCCTGTGCCTCATGGGAACAGTCCAGCCCGAACTGCCAAGCCATGCCTTCCCTGGACCGGAAACAAGCATCCGAGGACCGGTTTCTGGCATTGCAGCCGTCTTCAGCCTGGCCTGCTTGAATCCTGTGGCAAAGTGAGCAAGGGACTCACGTCGGAGCATACCCTGCCAACTTATGGCGAACAAAGTGGTACAAAAGGGGGTGGTGATGGACGGAGCATCTGAACCAATCAAACACTCACACCCAGTAAAGACATCTGGGTTTAATCCATCACCGTTCTTTAGCCCACTCTGTCACCCCAGTTCAGACATGGCCAAATGCAAATCAGTCTACCCTGTGCCTCATGGGAACAGTCCAGCCCGAACTGCCAAGCCATGCCTTCCCTGGACCGGAAACAAGCTTCCGAGGACTGGTTTCTGGCATTGCAGCTGTCTTCAGCCTGGCTTGCTTGAATCCAGTGGCAAAGTGAGCAAGGGACTCACATCTGAGCATACCCTGCCAACTTATGGCGAACAAAATGGTACAAAAGGGGGAGGTGATGGACGGAGCATCTGAACCAATCAAATACTCACACCCAGTCAAGAGATCTGGGTTTAATCCATCACCGTTTTTTAGCCCACTCTGCCACCCCAGTTCAGACATGGCCATATGCAAATCAGTCTGTCCCTGTGCCTCATGGGAACAGTCCAGCCCGAACTGGCAAGCCATGCCTTCCTTGGACTGGAAACAAGCTTCCGAGGACCGGTTTCTGGCATTTCAGCCGTCTTCAGCCCGGCATGCTTGAATCCAGTGGCAAAGTGAGCAAGGGACTCACGTCTGAGCATACCCTGCCAACTTATGGCGAACAAAGTGGTACAAAAGGGGGTGGTGATGGACGGAGCATCTGAACCAATCAAACACTCACACCCAGTCAAGAGATCTGGGTTTAATCCATCACCATTCTTTAGCCCACTCTGCCACCCCAGTTCAGACATGGCCATATGCAAATCAGTCTGACCCTGTGCCTCATCGGAACAGTCCAGCCCGAACTGCCAAGCTAAGCCTTTCCTGGACCGGAAACAAGCTTCCGAGGACCGGTTTCTTGCATTGCAGCCGTCTTCAGCCCGGCTTGCTTGAATCCATTGGCAAAGTGAGCAGGGGACTAACGGCTGAGCATACCCTGCCAACTTATGGCGAACAAAGTGGTACAAAAGGGGGTGCGATGGACGGAGCATCTGAACCAATCAAACACTCACACCCAGTCAAGAGATCTGGGTTTAATCCATCACCGTTCTTTAGCCCACTCTGTCACCCCAGTTCAGACATTGCCATATGCAAATCAGTCTACCCTGTGCCTCTTGGGAACAGTCCAGCCCGAACTGCCAAGCCATGCCTTCCCTGGACCGGAAACAAGCTTCCGAGGACTGGTTTCTGGCATTGCAGCTGTCTTCAGCCTGGCTTGCTTGAATCCAGTGGCAAAGTGAGCAAGGGACTCACATCTGAGCATACCCTGCCAACTTATGGCGAACAAAGTGGAACAAAAGGGGGTGGTGATGGACGGAGCATCTGAACCAATCAAACACTCACACCCAGTCAAGAGATCTGGGTTTAATACATCACCGTTCTTTAGTCCACTCTGCCACCCCAGTTCAGACATGGCCATATGCAAATCAGTCTGACCCTGTGCCTCATGGGAACAGTCCAGCCCGAACTGCCAAGCCATGCCTTCCCTGGACCGGAAACAAGCTTCCGAGGACAGATTTCTGGCATTGCAGCTGTCTTCAGCCCGGCTTGCTTTAATCCAGTGGCAAAGTGAGCAAGGATTCACGTCTGAGCATACCCTGCCAACTTATGGCGAACAAAGTGGTACAAAAGGGGGTGGTGATGTACGGAGCATCTGAACCAATCAAACAATCACGCCCAGTCAAGAGATCTGGGTTTAATCCATCACCGTTCTTTAGCCCACTCTGTCACCCCAGTTCAGACATGGCCATATGCAAATCAGTCTGACCCTGTGCCTCATGGGAACAGTCCAGCTCGAACTGCCAAGCCCTGCCTTCCCTGGACCGGAAACAAGCATCCGAGGACCGGTTTCTGGCATTGCAGCCGTCTTCAGCCTGGCTTGCTTGAATCAAGTGGCAAAGTGAGCAAGGAACTCACGTCGGAGCATACCCTGCCAACTTATGGCAAACAAAGTGGAACAAAAGGGGGTGGTGATGGACGGAGCATCTGAACTAATCAAACACTCACACCCAGTCAAGAGATCTGGGTTTAATACATCACCGTTCTTTAGTCCACTCTGCCACCCCAGTTCAGACATGGCCATATGCAAATCAGTCTGACCCTGTGCCTCATCGGAACAGTCCAGCCCGAACTGCCAAGCCAAGCCTTCCCTGGAACGAAAACAAGCTTCTGAGGACCGGTTTCTTGCATTGCAGCCGTCTTCAGCCCGGCTTGCTTGAATCCAGTGGCAAAGTCAGTAAGGGACTCACGTCTGAGCATACCCTGCCAACTTATGGCGAACAAAATGGTACAAAAGGGGGAGGTAATGGACGGAGCATCTGAACCATTCAAACACTCACACCCAGTCAAGAGATCTGGGTTTAATCCATCACCGTTTTTTAGCCCACTCTGCCACCCCTGTTCAGACATGGCCATATGCAAATCAGTCTGTCCCTGTGCCTCATGGGAACAGTCCAGCCTGAACTGGCAAGCCATGCCTTCCTTGGACTGGAAACAAGCTTCCGAGGACCGGTTTCTGGCATTTCAGCCGTCTTCAGCCCGGCATGCTTGAATCCAGTGGCAAAGTGAGCAAGGGACTCACATCTGAGCATACCCTGCCAACTTATGGCGAACAAAATGGTACAAAAGGGGGAGGTTATGGACGGAGCATCTGAACCAATCAAATACTCACACCCAGTCAAGAGATCTGGGTTTAATCCATCACCGTTTTTTAGCCCACTCTGCCACCCCAGTTCAGACATGGCCATATGCAAATCAGTCTGTCCCTGTGCCTCATGGGAACAGTCCAGCCCGAACTGGCAAGCCATGCCTTCCTTGGACTGGAAACAAGCTTCCGAGGACCGGTTTCTGGCATTTCAGCCGTCTTCAGCCCGGCATGCTTGAATCCAGTGGCAAAGTGAGCAAGGGACTCACGTCTGAGCATACCCTGCCAACTTATGGCGAACAAAGTGGTACAAAAGGGGGTGGTGATGGACGGAGCATCTGAACCAATCAAACACTCACACCCAGTCAAGAGATCTGGGTTTAATCCATCACCATTCTTTAGCCCACTCTGCCACCCCAGTTCAGACATGGCCATATGCAAATCAGTCTGACCCTGTGCCTCATCGGAACAGTCCAGCCCGAACTGCCAAGCTAAGCCTTTCCTGGACCGGAAACAAGCTTCCGATGACCGGTTTCTTGAATTGCAGCCGTCTTCAGCCCGGCTTGCTTGAATCCAGTGGCAAAGTGAGCAGGGGACTAACGGCTGAGCATACCCTGCCAACTTATGGCGAACAAAGTGGTACAAAAGGGGGTGCGATGGACGGAGCATCTGAACCAATCAAACACTCACACCCAGTCAAGAGATCTGGGTTTAATCCATCACCGTTCTTTAGCCCACTCTGTCACCCCAGTTCAGACATTGCCATATGCAAATCAGTCTACCCTGTGCCTCTTGGGAACAGTCCAGCCCGAACTGCCAAGCCATGCCTTCCCTGGACCGGAAACAAGCTTCCGAGGACTGGTTTCTGGCATTGCAGCTGTCTTCAGCCTGGCTTGCTTGAATCCAGTGGCAAAGTGAGCAAGGGACTCACATCTGAGCATACCCTGCCAACTTATGGCGAACAAAGTGGTACAAAAGGGGGTGGTGATGGACGGAGCATCTGAACCAATCAAACACTCACACCCAGTCAAGAGATCTGGGTTTAATCCATCACCGTTCTTTAGCCCACTCTGTCACCCCAGTTCAGACATGGCCATATGCAAGTCAGTCTGACCCTGTGCCTCATGGGAACAGTCCAGCCCGAACTGCCAAGCCATGCCTTCCCTGGACCGGAAACAAGCTTCCGAGGACCGGTTTCTGGCATTGCAGCCGTCTTCAGCCCGGCTTCCTTGAATCCAGTGGCTAAGTGAGCAAGGGACTCACGTCTGAGCATACCCTGCCAACTTATGGCGAACAAAGTGGTACAAAAGGGGGTGGTGATGGACGGAGCATCTGAACCAATCAAACACTCACACCCTGTCAAGAGATCTGGGTTTAATCCATCACCATTCTTTAGCCCACTCTGCCACCCCAGTTCAGACATGGCCATATGCAAATCAGTCTGACCCTGTGCCTCATGGGAACAGTCCAGCCCGAACTGCCAAGCCATGCCTTCCCTGGACCGGAAACAAGCATCCGAGGACCGGTTTCTGGCATTGCAGCCGTCTTCAGCCTGGCCTGCTTGAATCCAGTGGCAAAGTGAGCAAGGGACTCACGTCGGAGCATACCCTGCCAACTTATGGCGAACAAAGTGGTACAAAAGGGGGTGGTGATGGACGGAGCATCTGAACCAATCAAACACTCACACCCAGTCAAGAGATCTGGGTTTAATCCATCACCATTCTTTAGCCCACTCTGCCACCCCAGTTCAGACATGGCCATATGCAAATCAGTCTGACCCTGTGCCTCATCGGAACAGTCCAGCCCGAACTGCCAAGCTAAGCCTTTCCTGGACCGGAAACAAGCTTCCGATGACCGGTTTCTTGAATTGCAGCCGTCTTCAGCCCGGCTTGCTTGAATCCAGTGGCAAAGTGAGCAGGGGACTAACGGCTGAGCATACCCTGCCAACTTATGGCGAACAAAGTGGTACAAAAGGGGGTGCGATGGACGGAGCATCTGAACCAATCAAACACTCACACCCAGTCAAGAGATCTGGGTTTAATCCATCACCGTTCTTTAGCCCACTCTGTCACCCCAGTTCAGACATTGCCATATGCAAATCAGTCTACCCTGTGCCTCTTGGGAACAGTCCAGCCCGAACTGCCAAGCCATGCCTTCCCTGGACCGGAAACAAGCTTCCGAGGACTGGTTTCTGGCATTGCAGCTGTCTTCAGCCTGGCTTGCTTGAATCCAGTGGCAAAGTGAGCAAGGGACTCACATCTGAGCATACCCTGCCAACTTATGGCGAACAAAGTGGTACAAAAGGGGGTGGTGATGGACGGAGCATCTGAACCAATCAAACACTCACACCCAGTCAAGAGATCTGGGTTTAATCCATCACCGTTCTTTAGCCCACTCTGTCACCCCAGTTCAGACATGGCCATATGCAAGTCAGTCTGACCCTGTGCCTCATGGGAACAGTCCAGCCCGAACTGCCAAGCCATGCCTTCCCTGGACCGGAAACAAGCTTCCGAGGACCGGTTTCTGGCATTGCAGCCGTCTTCAGCCCGGCTTCCTTGAATCCAGTGGCTAAGTGAGCAAGGGACTCACGTCTGAGCATACCCTGCCAACTTATGGCGAACAAAGTGGTACAAAAGGGGGTGGTGATGGACGGAGCATCTGAACCAATCAAACACTCACACCCTGTCAAGAGATCTGGGTTTAATCCATCACCATTCTTTAGCCCACTCTGCCACCCCAGTTCAGACATGACCATATGCAAATCAGTCTGACCCTGTGCCTCATGGGAACAGTCCAGCCCGAACTGCCAAGCCATGCCTTCCCTGGACCGGAAACAAGCATCCGAGGACCGGTTTCTGGCATTGCAGCCGTCTTCAGCCTGGCCTGCTTGAATCCAGTGGCAAAGTGAGCAAGGGACTCACGTCGGAGCATACCCTGCCAACTTATGGCGAACAAAGTGGTACAAAAGGGGGTGGTGATGGATGGAGCATCTGAACCAATCAAACACTCACACCCAGTAAAGACATCTGGGTTTAATCCATCACCGTTCTTTAGCCCACTCTGTCACCCCAGTTCAGACATGGCCATATGCAAATCAGTCTACCCTGTGCCTCATGGGAACAGTCCAGCCCGAACTGCCAAGCCATGCCTTCCCTGGACCGGAAACAAGCTTCCGAGGACTGGTTTCTGGCATTGCAGCTGTCTTCAGCCTGGCTTGCTTGAATCCAGTGGCAAAGTGAGCAAGGGACTCACATCTGAGCATACCCTGCCAACTTATGGCGAACAAAGTGGAACAAAAGGGGGTGGTGATGGACGGAGCATCTGAACCAATCAAACACTCACACCCAGTCAAGAGATCTGGGTTTAATACATCACCGTTCTTTAGTCCACTCTGCCACCCCAGTTCAGACATGGCCATATGCAAATCAGTCTGACCCTGTGCCTCATGGGAACAGTCCAGCCCGAACTGCCAAGCCATGCCTTCCCTGGACCGGAAACAAGCTTCCGAGGACAAATTTCTGGCATTGCAGCTGTCTTCAGCCCGGCTTGCTTTAATCCAGTGGCAAAGTGAGCAAGGATTCACGTCTGAGCATACCCTGCCAACTTATGGCGAACAAAGTGGTACAAAAGGGGGTGGTGATGTACGGAGCATCTGAACCAATCAAACACTCACGCCCAGTCAAGAGATCTGGGTTTAATCCATCACCGTTCTTTAGCCCACTCTGTCACCCCAGTTCAGACATGGCCATATGCAAATCAGTCTGACCCTGTGCCTCATGGGAACAGTCCAGCTCGAACTGCCAAGCCCTGCCTTCCCTGGACCGGAAACAAGCATCCGAGGACCGGTTTCTGGCATTGCAGCCGTCTTCAGCCTGGCTTGCTTGAATCCAGTGGCAAAGTGAGCAAGGAACTCACGTCGGAGCATACCCTGCCAACTTATGGCAAACAAAGTGGAACAAAAGGGGGTGGTGATGGACGGAGCATCTGAACTAATCAAACACTCACACCCAGTCAAGAGATCTGGGTTTAATACATCACCGTTCTTTAGTCCACTCTGCCACCCCAGTTCAGACATGGCCATATGCAAATCAGTCTGACCCTGTGCCTCATCGGAACAGTCCAGCCCGAACTGCCAAGCCAAGCCTTCCCTGGAACGAAAACAAGCTTCTGAGGACCGGTTTCTTGCATTGCAGCCGTCTTCAGCCCGGCTTGCTTGAATCCAGTGGCAAAGTCAGTAAGGGACTCACGTCTGAGCATACCCTGCCAACTTATGGCGAACAAAATGGTACAAAAGGGGGAGGTAATGGACGGAGCATCTGAACCAATCAAACACTCACACCCAGTCAAGAGATCTGGGTTTAATCCATCACCGTTTTTTAGCCCACTCTGCCACCCCTGTTCAGACATGGCCATATGCAAATCAGTCTGTCCCTGTGCCTCATGGGAACAGTCCAGCCTGAACTGGCAAGCCATGCCTTCCTTGGACTGGAAACAAGCTTCCGAGGACCGGTTTCTGGCATTTCAGCCGTCTTCAGCCCGGCATGCTTGAATCCAGTGGCAAAGTGAGCAAGGGACTCACGTCTGAGCATACCCTGCCAACTTATGGCGAACAAAGTGGTACAAAAGGGGGTGGTGATGGACGGAGCATCTGAACCAATCAAACACTCACACCCAGTCAAGAGATCTGGGTTTAATCCATCACCATTCTTTAGCCCACTCTGCCACCCCAGTTCAGACATGGCCATATGCAAATCAGTCTGACCTTGTGCCTCATCGGAACAGTCCAGCCCGAACTGCCAAGCTAAGCCTTCCCTGGACCGGAAACAAGCTTCCGAGGACCGGTTTCTTGCATTGCAGCCGTCTTCAGCCCGGCTTGCTTGAATCCAGTGGCAAAGTGAGCAGGGGACTAACGGCTGAGCATACCCTGCCAACTTATGGCGAACAAAGTGGTACAAAAGGGGGTGCGATGGACGGAGCATCTGAACCAATCAAACACTCACACCCAGTCAAGAGATCTGGGTTTAATCCATCACCATTCTTTAGCCCACACCAGTTCAGACATGGCCATATGCAAATCAGTCTGACCCTGTGCCTCATGGGAACAGTCCAGCCCGAACTGCCAAGCCATGCCTTCCCTGGACCGGAAACAAGCATCCGAGGACCAGTTTCTGGCATTGCAGCCGTCTTCAGCCTGGCTTGCTTGAATCCAGTGGCAAAGTGAGCAAGGGACTCACGTCGGAGCATACCCTGCCAACTTATGGCGAACAAAGTGGTACAAAAGGGGGTGGTGATGGACGGAGCATCTGAACCAATCAAACACTCACACCCAGTCAAGAGATCTGGGTTTAATCCATCACCGTTCTTTAGCCCACTCTGTCACCCCAGTTCAGACATGGCCATATGCAAATCAGTCTACCCTGTGCCTCATGGGAACAGTCCAGCCCGAACTGCCAAGCCATGCCTTCCCTGGACCGGAAACAAGCTTCCGAGGACTGGTTTCTGGCATTGCAGCTGTCTTCAGCCTGGCTTGCTTGAATCCAGTGGCAAACTGAGCAAGGGACTCACGTCTGAGCATACCCTGCCAACTTATGGCGAACAAAGTGGTACAAAAGGGGGTGGCGATGGACGGAGCATCTGAACCAATCAAACACTCACACCCAGTCAAGAGATCTGGGTTTAATTCATCACCATTCTTTAGCCCACTCTGCCACACCAGTTCAGACATGGCCATATGCAAATCAGTCTGACCCTGTGCCTCATTGGAACAGTCCAGCCCGAACTGCCAAGCCATGCCGTCCCTGGACCGGAAACAAGCATCCGAGGACCGGTTTCTGGCATTGCAGCCGTCTTCAGCCTGGCTTGCTTTAATCCAGTGGCAAAGTGAGCAAGGGACTCACGTCGGAGCATACACTGCCAACTTATGGCGAACAAAGTGGTACAAAAGGGGGTGGTGATGGACGGAGCATCTGAACCAATCAAACACTCACACCCAGTCAAGAGATCTGGGTTTAATCCATCACCATTCTTTAGCCCACTCTGCCACCCCGATTCAGACATGGCCATATGCAAATCATTCTGACCCTGTGCCTCATCGGAACAGTCCAGCCCGAACTGCCAAGCCATGCCTTCCCTGGACCGGAAACAAGCATCCGAGAACCGGTTTCTGGCATTGCAGCCGTCTTCAGCCTGGCTTGCTTGAATCCAGTGGCAAAGTGAGCAAGGGACTCACGTCGGAGCATACCCTGCCAACTTATGGCAAACAAAGTAGAACAAAAGGGGGTGGTGATGGACAGAGCATCTGAACCAATTAAACAATCACACCCAGTCAAGAGATCTGGGTTTAATCCATCACCATTCTTTAGCCCACTCTGCCACCCCAGTTCAGACATGGCCATATGCAAATCAGTCTGACCCTGTGCCTCATGGGAACAGTCCAGCCCGAACTGCCAAGCCAAGCCTTCCCTGGACCGGAAACAAGCTTCCGAGGACCGGTTTCCTGCATTGCAGCCGTCTTCAGCCCGGCTTGCTTGAATCCAGTGGCAAACTGAGCAAGGGACTCACGTCTGAGCATACCCTGCCAACTTATGGCGAACAAAGTGGTACAAAAGGGGGTGGCGATGGACGGAGCATCTGAACCAATCAAACACTCACACCCAGTCAAGAGATCTGGGTTTAATCCATCACCATTCTTTAGCCCACTCTGCCACACCAGTTCAGACATGGCCATATGCAAATCAGTCTGACCCTGTGCCTCATTGGAACAGTCCAGCCCGAACTGCCAAGCCATGCCTTCCCTGGACCGGAAACAAGCATCCGAGGACCGGTTTCTGGCATTGCAGCCGTCTTCAGCCTGGCTTGCTTTAATCCAGTGGCAAAGTGAGCAAGGGACTCACGTCGGAGCATACACTGCCAACTTATGGCGAACAAAGTGGTACAAAAGGGGGTGGTGATGGACGGAGCATCTGAACCAATCAAACACTCACACCCAGTAAAGACATCTGGGTTTAATCCATCACCGTTCTTTAGCCCACTCTGTCACCCCAGTTCAGACATGGCCATATGCAAATCAGTCTACCCTGTGCTCATGGGAACAGTCCAGCCCGAACTGCCAAGCCATCCCTTCCCTGGACCGGAAACAAGCTTCCGAGGACTGGTTTCTGGCATTGCAGCTGTCTTCAGCCTGGCTTGCTTTAATCCAGTGGCAAAGTGAGCAAGGGACTCACATCTGAGCATACCCTGCCAACTTATGGCGAACAAAGTGGAACAAAAGGGGGTGGTGATGGACGGAGCATCTGAACCAATCAAACACTCACACCCAGTCAAGAGATCTGGGTTTAATACATCACCGTTCTTTAGTCCACTCTGCCACCCCAGTTCAGACATGGCCATATGCAAATCAGTCTGACCCTGTGCCTCATGGGAACAGTCCAGCCCGAACTGCCAAGCCATGCCTTCCCTGGACCGGAAACAAGCTTCCGAGGACGGATTTCTGGCATTGCAGCTGTCTTCAGCCCGGCTTGCTTTAATCCAGTGGCAAAGTGAGCAAGGACTCACGTCTGAGCATACCCTGCCAACTTATGGCGAACAAAGTGGTACAAAAGGGGGTGGTGATGTACAGAGCATCTGAACCAATCAAACACTCACGCCCAGTCAAGAGATCTGGGTTTAATCCATCACCGTTCTTTAGCCCACTCTGTCACCCCAGTTCAGACATGGCCATATGCAAATCAGTCTGACCCTGTGCCTCATGGGAACAGTCCAGCCCGAACTGCCAAGCCATGCCTTCCCTGGACCGGAAACAAGCATCCGAGGACCGGTTTCTGGCATTGCAGCCGTCTTCAGCCTGGCCTGCTTGAATCCAGTGGCAAAGTGAGCAAGGGACTCACGTCGGAGCATACCCTGCCAACTTATGGCGAACAAAGTGGTACAAAAGGGGGTGGTGATGGACGGAGCATCTGAACCAATCAAACACTCACACCCAGTCAAGAGATCTGGGTTTAATCCATCACCATTCTTTAGCCCACTCTGCCACCCCAGTTCAGACATGGCCATATGCAAATCAGTCTGACCCTGTGCCTCATCGGAACAGTCCAGCCCGAACTGCCAAGCTAATCCTTTCCTGGACCGGAAACAAGCTTCCGATGACCGGTTTCTTGAATTGCAGCCGTCTTCAGCCCGGCTTGCTTGAATCCAGTGGCAAAGTGAGCAGGGGACTAACGGCTGAGCATACCCTGCCAACTTATGGCGAACAAAGTGGTACAAAAGGGGGTGCGATGGACGGAGCATCTGAACCAATCAAACACTCACACCCAGTCAAGAGATCTGGGTTTAATCCATCACCGTTCTTTAGCCCACTCTGTCACCCCAGTTCAGACATTGCCATATGCAAATCAGTCTACCCTGTGCCTCTTGGGAACAGTCCAGCCCGAACTGCCAAGCCATGCCTTCCCTGGACCGGAAACAAGCTTCCGAGGACTGGTTTCTGGCATTGCAGCTGTCTTCAGCCTGGCTTGCTTGAATCCAGTGGCAAAGTGAGCAAGGGACTCACATCTGAGCATACCCTGCCAACTTATGGCGAACAAAGTGGTACAAAAGGGGGTGGTGATGGACGGAGCATCTGAACCAATCAAACACTCACACCCAGTCAAGAGATCTGGGTTTAATCCATCACCGTTCTTTAGCCCACTCTGTCACCCCAGTTCAGACATGGCCATATGCAAGTCAGTCTGACCCTGTGCCTCATGGGAACAGTCCAGCCCGAACTGCCAAGCCATGCCTTCCCTGGACCGGAAACAAGCTTCCGAGGACCGGTTTCTGGCATTGCAGCCGTCTTCAGCCCGGCTTCCTTGAATCCAGTGGCTAAGTGAGCAAGGGACTCACGTCTGAGCATACCCTGCCAACTTATGGCGAACAAAGTGGTACAAAAGGGGGTGGTGATGGACGGAGCATCTGAACCAATCAAACACTCACACCCTGTCAAGAGATCTGGGTTTAATCCATCACCATTCTTTAGCCCACTCTGCCACCCCAGTTCAGACATGACCATATGCAAATCAGTCTGACCCTGTGCCTCATGGGAACAGTCCAGCCCGAACTGCCAAGCCATGCCTTCCCTGGACCGGAAACAAGCATCCGAGGACCGGTTTCTGGCATTGCAGCCGTCTTCAGCCTGGCCTGCTTGAATCCAGTGGCAAAGTGAGCAAGGGACTCACGTCGGAGCATACCCTGCCAACTTATGGCGAACAAAGTGGTACAAAAGGGGGTGGTGATGGATGGAGCATCTGAACCAATCAAACACTCACACCCAGTAAAGACATCTGGGTTTAATCCATCACCGTTCTTTAGCCCACTCTGTCACCCCAGTTCAGACATGGCCATATGCAAATCAGTCTACCCTGTGCCTCATGGGAACAGTCCAGCCCGAACTGCCAAGCCATGCCTTCCCTGGACCGGAAACAAGCTTCCGAGGACTGGTTTCTGGCATTGCAGCTGTCTTCAGCCTGGCTTGCTTGAATCCAGTGGCAAAGTGAGCAAGGGACTCACATCTGAGCATACCCTGCCAACTTATGGCGAACAAAGTGGAACAAAAGGGGGTGGTGATGGACGGAGCATCTGAACCAATCAAACACTCACACCCAGTCAAGAGATCTGGGTTTAATACATCACCGTTCTTTAGTCCACTCTGCCACCCCAGTTCAGACATGGCCATATGCAAATCAGTCTGACCCTGTGCCTCATGGGAACAGTCCAGCCCGAACTGCCAAGCCATGCCTTCCCTGGACCGGAAACAAGCTTCCGAGGACAAATTTCTGGCATTGCAGCTGTCTTCAGCCCGGCTTGCTTTAATCCAGTGGCAAAGTGAGCAAGGATTCACGTCTGAGCATACCCTGCCAACTTATGGCGAACAAAGTGGTACAAAAGGGGGTGGTGATGTACGGAGCATCTGAACCAATCAAACACTCACGCCCAGTCAAGAGATCTGGGTTTAATCCATCACCGTTCTTTAGCCCACTCTGTCACCCCAGTTCAGACATGGCCATATGCAAATCAGTCTGACCCTGTGCCTCATGGGAACAGTCCAGCTCGAACTGCCAAGCCCTGCCTTCCCTGGACCGGAAACAAGCATCCGAGGACCGGTTTCTGGCATTGCAGCCGTCTTCAGCCTGGCTTGCTTGAATCCAGTGGCAAAGTGAGCAAGGAACTCACGTCGGAGCATACCCTGCCAACTTATGGCAAACAAAGTGGAACAAAAGGGGGTGGTGATGGACGGAGCATCTGAACTAATCAAACACTCACACCCAGTCAAGAGATCTGGGTTTAATACATCACCGTTCTTTAGTCCACTCTGCCACCCCAGTTCAGACATGGCCATATGCAAATCAGTCTGACCCTGTGCCTCATCGGAACAGTCCAGCCCGAACTGCCAAGCCAAGCCTTCCCTGGAACGAAAACAAGCTTCTGAGGACCGGTTTCTTGCATTGCAGCCGTCTTCAGCCCGGCTTGCTTGAATCCAGTGGCAAAGTCAGTAAGGGACTCACGTCTGAGCATACCCTGCCAACTTATGGCGAACAAAATGGTACAAAAGGGGGAGGTAATGGACGGAGCATCTGAACCAATCAAACACTCACACCCAGTCAAGAGATCTGGGTTTAATCCATCACCGTTTTTTAGCCCACTCTGCCACCCCTGTTCAGACATGGCCATATGCAAATCAGTCTGTCCCTGTGCCTCATGGGAACAGTCCAGCCTGAACTGGCAAGCCATGCCTTCCTTGGACTGGAAACAAGCTTCCGAGGACCGGTTTCTGGCATTTCAGCCGTCTTCAGCCCGGCATGCTTGAATCCAGTGGCAAAGTGAGCAAGGGACTCACGTCTGAGCATACCCTGCCAACTTATGGCGAACAAAGTGGTACAAAAGGGGGTGGTGATGGACGGAGCATCTGAACCAATCAAACACTCACACCCAGTCAAGAGATCTGGGTTTAATCCATCACCATTCTTTAGCCCACTCTGCCACCCCAGTTCAGACATGGCCATATGCAAATCAGTCTGACCTTGTGCCTCATCGGAACAGTCCAGCCCGAACTGCCAAGCTAAGCCTTCCCTGGACCGGAAACAAGCTTCCGAGGACCGGTTTCTTGCATTGCAGCCGTCTTCAGCCCGGCTTGCTTGAATCCAGTGGCAAAGTGAGCAGGGGACTAACGGCTGAGCATACCCTGCCAACTTATGGCGAACAAAGTGGTACAAAAGGGGGTGCGATGGACGGAGCATCTGAACCAATCAAACACTCACACCCAGTCAAGAGATCTGGGTTTAATCCATCACCATTCTTTAGCCCACACCAGTTCAGACATGGCCATATGCAAATCAGTCTGACCCTGTGCCTCATGGGAACAGTCCAGCCCGAACTGCCAAGCCATGCCTTCCCTGGACCGGAAACAAGCATCCGAGGACCAGTTTCTGGCATTGCAGCCGTCTTCAGCCTGGCTTGCTTGAATCCAGTGGCAAAGTGAGCAAGGGACTCACGTCGGAGCATACCCTGCCAACTTATGGCGAACAAAGTGGTACAAAAGGGGGTGGTGATGGACGGAGCATCTGAACCAATCAAACACTCACACCCAGTCAAGAGATCTGGGTTTAATCCATCACCGTTCTTTAGCCCACTCTGTCACCCCAGTTCAGACATGGCCATATGCAAATCAGTCTACCCTGTGCCTCATGGGAACAGTCCAGCCCGAACTGCCAAGCCATGCCTTCCCTGGACCGGAAACAAGCTTCCGAGGACTGGTTTCTGGCATTGCAGCTGTCTTCAGCCTGGCTTGCTTGAATCCAGTGGCAAACTGAGCAAGGGACTCACGTCTGAGCATACCCTGCCAACTTATGGCGAACAAAGTGGTACAAAAGGGGGTGGCGATGGACGGAGCATCTGAACCAATCAAACACTCACACCCAGTCAAGAGATCTGGGTTTAATTCATCACCATTCTTTAGCCCACTCTGCCACACCAGTTCAGACATGGCCATATGCAAATCAGTCTGACCCTGTGCCTCATTGGAACAGTCCAGCCCGAACTGCCAAGCCATGCCGTCCCTGGACCGGAAACAAGCATCCGAGGACCGGTTTCTGGCATTGCAGCCGTCTTCAGCCTGGCTTGCTTTAATCCAGTGGCAAAGTGAGCAAGGGACTCACGTCGGAGCATACACTGCCAACTTATGGCGAACAAAGTGGTACAAAAGGGGGTGGTGATGGACGGAGCATCTGAACCAATCAAACACTCACACCCAGTCAAGAGATCTGGGTTTAATCCATCACCATTCTTTAGCCCACTCTGCCACCCCGATTCAGACATGGCCATATGCAAATCATTCTGACCCTGTGCCTCATCGGAACAGTCCAGCCCGAACTGCCAAGCCATGCCTTCCCTGGACCGGAAACAAGCATCCGAGAACCGGTTTCTGGCATTGCAGCCGTCTTCAGCCTGGCTTGCTTGAATCCAGTGGCAAAGTGAGCAAGGGACTCACGTCGGAGCATACCCTGCCAACTTATGGCAAACAAAGTAGAACAAAAGGGGGTGGTGATGGACAGAGCATCTGAACCAATTAAACAATCACACCCAGTCAAGAGATCTGGGTTTAATCCATCACCATTCTTTAGCCCACTCTGCCACCCCAGTTCAGACATGGCCATATGCAAATCAGTCTGACCCTGTGCCTCATGGGAACAGTCCAGCCCGAACTGCCAAGCCAAGCCTTCCCTGGACCGGAAACAAGCTTCCGAGGACCGGTTTCCTGCATTGCAGCCGTCTTCAGCCCGGCTTGCTTGAATCCAGTGGCAAACTGAGCAAGGGACTCACGTCTGAGCATACCCTGCCAACTTATGGCGAACAAAGTGGTACAAAAGGGGGTGGCGATGGACGGAGCATCTGAACCAATCAAACACTCACACCCAGTCAAGAGATCTGGGTTTAATCCATCACCATTCTTTAGCCCACTCTGCCACACCAGTTCAGACATGGCCATATGCAAATCAGTCTAACCCTGTGCCTCATTGGAACAGTCCAGCCCGAACTGCCAAGCCATGCCTTCCCTGGACCGGAAACAAGCATCCGAGGACCGGTTTCTGGCATTGCAGCCGTCTTCAGCCTGGCTTGCTTTAATCCAGTGGCAAAGTGAGCAAGGGACTCACGTCGGAGCATACACTGCCAACTTATGGCGAACAAAGTGGTACAAAAGGGGGTGGTGATGGACGGAGCATCTGAACCAATCAAACACTCACACCCAGTAAAGACATCTGGGTTTAATCCATCACCGTTCTTTAGCCCACTCTGTCACCCCAGTTCAGACATGGCCATATGCAAATCAGTCTACCCTGTGCTCATGGGAACAGTCCAGCCCGAACTGCCAAGCCATCCCTTCCCTGGACCGGAAACAAGCTTCCGAGGACTGGTTTCTGGCATTGCAGCTGTCTTCAGCCTGGCTTGCTTTAATCCAGTGGCAAAGTGAGCAAGGGACTCACATCTGAGCATACCCTGCCAACTTATGGCGAACAAAGTGGAACAAAAGGGGGTGGTGATGGACGGAGCATCTGAACCAATCAAACACTCACACCCAGTCAAGAGATCTGGGTTTAATACATCACCGTTCTTTAGTCCACTCTGCCACCCCAGTTCAGACATGGCCATATGCAAATCAGTCTGACCCTGTGCCTCATGGGAACAGTCCAGCCCGAACTGCCAAGCCATGCCTTCCCTGGACCGGAAACAAGCTTCCGAGGACGGATTTCTGGCATTGCAGCTGTCTTCAGCCCGGCTTGCTTTAATCCAGTGGCAAAGTGAGCAAGGACTCACGTCTGAGCATACCCTGCCAACTTATGGCGAACAAAGTGGTACAAAAGGGGGTGGTGATGTACAGAGCATCTGAACCAATCAAACACTCACGCCCAGTCAAGAGATCTGGGTTTAATCCATCACCGTTCTTTAGCCCACTCTGTCACCCCAGTTCAGACATGGCCATATGCAAATCAGTCTGACCCTGTGCCTCATGGGAACAGTCCAGCTCGAACTGCCGAGCCCTGCCTTCCCTGGACCGGAAACAAGCATCGGAGGACCGGATTCTGGCATTGCAGCCGTCTTCAGCCTGGCTTGCTTGAATCCAGTGGCAAAGTGAGCAAGGAACTCACGTCGGAGCATACCCTGCCAACTTATGGCAAACAAAGTGGAACAAAAGGGGGTGGTGATGGACGGAGCATCTGAACCAATCAAACACTCACACCCAGTCAAGAGATCTGGGTTTAATACATCACCGTTCTTTAGTCCACTCTGCCACCCCAGTTCAGACATGGCCATATGCAAATCAGTCTGACCCTGTGCCTCATCGGAACAGTCCAGCCCGAACTGCCAAGCCAAGCCTTCCCTGGACTGGAAACAAGCTTCTGAGGACCGGTTTCTTGCATTAGAGCCGTCTTCAGCCCGGCTTGCTTGAATCCAGTGGCAAAGTCAGTAAGGGACTCACGTCTGAGCATACCCTGCCAACTTATGGCGAACAAAATGGTACAAAAGGGGGAGGTGATGAACGGAGCATCTGAACCAATCAAATACTCACACCCAGTCAAGGGATCTGGGTTTAATCCATCACCGTTTTTTAGCCCACTCTGCCACCCCAGTTTAGACATGGCCATATGCAAATCAGTCTGTCCCTGTGCCTCATGGGAACAGTCCAGCCCGAACTGGCAAGCCAAGCCTTCCTTGGACTGGAAGCAAGCTTCCGAGGACCGGTTTCTGGCATTTCAGCCGACTTCAGCCCGGCATGCTTGAATCCAGTGGCAAAGTGAGCAAGAGACTCACGTCTGAGCATACCCTGTGTGAGAAGTTGGCCTGATAGGTGATGTTTCCAATTCTGGAACCACCTATTATCAGACCAAACAATCCCTTATGGTGTCTGGTTGTAAGTCAACCTTATTAGACAAGCTATCCTAGGGGTAGCATGGACTAAGTAGCCTATAGGCTTAACTTAAGAGGTCGTGTTAAGCGAGCTGTTTTACCACATACAATCCTGTAATACCAAATGAAAGGACACCACACAAGTATATATTATAAAAATATATGTATTTATTACTAAAAACAATCCCCAGTATTCTTTATGAATAAAGGGGCACAAGCGTTAAATCAAAAGCACTGTTTAAACATACAAAGTTGCACAATTATGGATGAGGGCAGGGGGCCACTCAAACCATATACTAAACAAGTGGTATAAGAGATGCCACTCGAGCAGTGGTTAGGCCTAGGGCCTAGGGAATCGCTGGGAGCAGTCAGGACAAGCAATGCTGAAGTCGGGAATGGCCCTCGGGATTCGGGAGATGTGCGGAAAGCGCACGCACGCACCAATGTTAACCAATGGTGCGTAAAAGTTGTAAAGTTAAAGTTTAAGGACACTTCCGCTGAACCTAGAGGAACAAAACTTAACACACAGACCCTAGAGATGTGCACCAGTGTGGGAACACCGGCGGAGCAAAGTTACCTCACCCACAGGAAGTGGGTGCACAGGGTCGAAGTGGCGTCGGGTTCTGACACGCAGGCTCTTGGTGCTTGAAGCTGAAAGGGCTGCAGGCGGGTTGAAGATGAAGTGTCCGGTGGAGTCCAAGGGTGGACTCAAGTCGAAGAGTACCTGAAAGCAGAGGGGACAGAGTCTGGGTCACTCAGCAGTGACCAGGGTGGAACCAGGACGGAACCAGGCAATGTCGGGCGCAATCAGGTGGTCGTCGAGGAGCTTCTCTCCGCTGTCACGTGGGCTCTGGGGCATCTGCGACGTCCAGGAGCAGGTCACAATCTGTCCCACGCAGGATCTCACCGTCGGTGCAGTCGGCTTCAAGTTTGGAGCAAACAACACTTGGCAAGAGCAATCCACGCGGGATCGGAAGATGGCTTCTCACTCGGACCAGGAAGGTCAGAGTCGGGGCTCCTTTTCAGGGGAGCTGGTGTGGATCTGGAGCAACCAGATTCACGAGTCTTCTTTGTAGTTTCGTCGGCACAGGGACCACTAGCCGGCTGGCAAGTGACCGGGCCAACGCGTTGAGCCAAATGGAGCAGAAGGGCCCCACGCAGCACTCGTCGAGTGTGGAGGGCTGGACTTCGGCTCAGGAGTAGCTCAGGGTGGGGGCTTCTCAAACCCCGGTGCACAGCTTCGAGGGTCACTCGTGGGCTGCACGGTCAGCGTCTCATGGTCAATTCAAGATGGCGTGCCCCACGCTTCCGGTCGCCTCCACGGGTCTCAGCTTTGCAGGGACTGTGGATCGGGCTGTTGGAAGGCAGGCAAGCTTGATCTCGTCGATCTCAGTCGCTCGAGTTCCGGCGGGAACTGCAACTAAGTAGACGTCGAGGGCTGGATGGTGCCTGCTGCTGCAGGGTGGTCACTCCTTGACCACAAGGGAGATTCTTCGGGCTTCCACGTTGAGATGGAGGTCCAAGGGTCCAGAGTTTCGTTTCTAATGTTTCTTCCAGGAAATCTGATGTGCATTGGCACTGCTCCCACTCTTATTCGAATCTGGGGGGCGTGATTACCTGCTAGGTCCCCCCTATGGGTGGGACCCAGGAAGTGGGTGGATACACCCCCTTCCTTTGATCCAGGCCGCCCTGGCACGAGGGCTGGAGTGCCCCAGAACCGGTTTGGCCGGATTATGCAAGGGGCAGCCTTGTGCGCCCCAAGCAGTGTCTGGTTTCTTTCAAACCTCCCTGCTACAATCCACTATCTCCTGTCTGGAGGGCGGTGACACCCTCGTGTGACAGGAAACCCTTTGTCCAGGACCCATTTGGTCGAGTTTCGGTCAACTGCAGGGGTCCAGACATTTGTCTGTGGCAGAGGCATCCATTTTGTGGATCTTAAGGTCTTTGGAGAAATTAACCGCATTTAAGTAAAGCAACATGTCTTACCCCTCTAGAGGGGTGGAATGCTATCCCCGTCGCCAGAACTGGCGAGGGGATAGTATTCCAAATCGTATGACACCTTACACGACATGTTTTGATAAAGCCAAACCAAAGTTGCTTTTTAACCGCGAGGATTATAAGGCACTTAAGAGTATATGGTATGGCATTATCCTGAAACAGCTTAGGGAGTTGTTCCCGACAGCTGCAGACAGGCTCAGCTCATGCTAGAGCTCCATCTCACATAAAACCACGCACTCTGCCTCCAGGATTGATGAGGCCTTCTATAGGAGTGGCTCACAGGTTTACATGTGTCCAGATATAGGTTTAGATATAGGTATACTATATCTAAGCAAGGGGTGATTACACCACCTTACCCCAGCTGAGTGATCAGCCAGTTGTGTCAATTTAAGAACCAGCCAGGGGTGGCAAAAGATATGCTGCAGCCCCTGGAAGGCCTTGGTGGCCCCTATGCCCTGGGCACCTATAGTGCATTATACAGGGGCTGACAAGGAGTCCATTTCCAATTGGTATGTGCCTATAGCACATGTGTCAGTAATTTAGTGAGAGAACAGCAGGCTGGGGGTCTGATCAGCAGGCCCACAGCCTCAGTAGTCGAAAACCAGTGAAGCAAAAAGCAAAAATTTGGGGTGACCATAGGATAGCAGACCCTACTCTCCTACACAACCCCCCCCCCCAAACGCAGGGACA
Organism: Lissotriton helveticus; assembly: GCF_964261635.1. Lineage (NCBI taxonomy): Eukaryota > Metazoa > Chordata > Amphibia > Caudata > Salamandridae > Lissotriton > Lissotriton helveticus. The sequence goes on from NC_136067.1 coordinate 2,095,965,389, forward strand.
TTAAACTAACCTTGACCAGATAAGTCTTCATGTTCTAAGTGGAAGTACCGGGAGAGACCATCTGCATTACCATGGTCAGTCCCTGGGCGGTGCTCCACTGTAAAGTCCATCCCCTGTAGGGAAATGGACCACCTGAGCAGTTTGGGATTTTCACCCTTCATCTGATTAAGCCATAAGAGGGGCTTATGGTCTGTCTGCACCAGGAAGTGAGTTCCAAACAAGTAGGACCTCAACTTCTTTAATGCCCAAACCACAGCAAAGGCCTCCCTCTCAATGGCTGACCAACGTTTCTCTCTGGGAGTCAGCCTCCTGCTAATGAAAGCAATAGGCTGGTCTTGACCATCTTGATTAAGTTGTGAGAGCACAGCTCCCACCCCCAACTCAGAAGCATCTGTCTGTACAATGAACTGTTTGGAGTAGTCAGGACTCTTCAGGATAGGTGCAGAGCACATGGCCTTCTTCAGGTCCTCAAATGCCTTCTGACAGCTAACTGTCCACTGAACCTTTTTTGGCATCTTCTTGGATGTCAAGTCATTTAATGGTGTCACTATAGACCCATAGTTTTTCACCAACTTCCTGTAATACCCAGTCAGGCCCAAGAAGGCTCTGACTTGTGTCTGGGTAACTGGAGGAGCCCAGTCCTGTATGGCCTGGATTTTGCTCTCCAGTGGCTGAACCTGGCCTCCACCTACTAGGTGGCCCAGGTATACAACCTTACTCTGCCCTATCTGGCACTTAGTGGCCTTGATAGTTAGGCCTGCCTTTTGCAGGGCCTCCAAAACTTTCTTCAGGTGGATCAGGTGATCCTCCCAGGTGGAGCTAAAGACAGCAATATCATCTAGATATGCTGCACAAAAGTCATCCAACCCAGCAAGGACTTGGTTCACCAACCTTTGGAAAGTGGCAGGTGCATTCTTCAAACCAAAGGGCATTACCACAAACTGATAATGTCCACTAGGGGTAGAGAATGCTGTTTTGGCTTTTGACTCCTCAGCTAGTCTGATTTGCCAGTAGCCAGCTGTCAGATCGAATGTGCTCAGAAACTTGGCAGAAGCCAATCTGTCAATGAGCTCATCTGCTCTTGGAATGGGGTGAGCATCTGTCCTAGTGACAGCATTGAGACCCCTGTAGTCCACGCAAAACCTCATTTCTCTCTTTCCATCTTGGGTATGAGGTTTTGGCACCAGGACTACTGGGCTGGCCCATGGGCTCTCTGATGGCTCAATCACTCCAAGCTCCAACATCTTTTGCACCTCAGCCTTGATGCAATCCCTGACATGGTCAGGTTGCCTGTAGATCTTATTCTTCACAGGCAGACTGTCACCAGTGTCCACTACATGGGTACACCAGTCAGTCTGGCTGGGTGTGATTGAAAACAAATGCCTGTGGGCCTGCAAAACTTGTCTGCAGTCCATCTGTTGCTGGTCAGTGAGGCTGCCTGCCAAGGCTACTCCATCAACTGAACCATCATCAGGGTTCTGAGAAAGCAGGTCTGGGAGAGGGTCACTCTCTTCCTCCTGCTCCCCATCTGTGGCCATGAGCAAGCTCATGTCCTCCCTGTCCACAAATGCTTTCAAGCGATTCACATGGATTACCCTGTGAGGGCTCCTGGGTGTTCCAAAGTCCACCAAGTAGGTGACTTTTCCCTTCTTTTCAATGACAGGATAGGGTCCACTCCATTTGTCCTGGAGTGCTGCTGGAGCCACTGGCTCCAGTACCCACACCTACTGTCCTGGTTGGAACTCTACCAGTACAGCCTTTTGGTCATGCCAAGCTTTCTGCAATTCTTGGCTGGCCTCCAGGTTTTTGGATGCTCTTTCCATGTATTCAGCCATCCTGGAGCGGAGACCAAGTACATAGTCCACTATGTCTAGTTTTGGCTTTTTGAGAGGTAACTCCCATCCTTCCTTCACCAAACACAATGGACCTCTCACAGGGTGGCCAAACAAAAGTTCAAAAGGGCTGTAGCCAACCCCCTTCTGTGGGACCTCTCTGTAAGCAAAGAGCAGGCAGGGTAAAAGAATGTCCCATTTCCGCCTGCGCTTCTCTGGTAATCCTTTTATCATGCCTTTAAGGGTCTTGTTAAATCTCTCCACAAGCCCATTGCATTGTGGATGGTAGGGGTGGTAAACTTGTAGTTTACTCCACACTCCTTCCACATTGCTTTCAGATAGCTGGACATAAAATTGGTGCCCCTATCTGATAGTACCTCCTTTGGGAAGCCCACTCTTGAGAAAACTGCAATGAGGGCTTTTGCCACCACAGGTGCTGTGGTGGTCCTCAGGGGAATAGCCTCTGGATACCTGGTGGCATGATCCACTACCACCAGTATGAATCTGTTCCCAGATGCTGTTTGGGGGTCCATTGGACCCACAATATCAATTCCAACTCTTTCAAAGGGAACTCCCACCACAGGTAGTGGTGTAAGGGGGGCCTTTGTTGTACCACCTGACTTACCACTGGCTTGGCAAGTGACACAGGAGCGACAAAACTCCTTGACATCCTCTGACATGTGAGGCCAGTGAAAGTGTGAAACAAGCCTGTCCCACGTCTTGTTCTGGCCTAAGTGTCCTGCAAGGGGAATATCATGGGCCAAGGTAAGGAGGAACCCCCTAAACTTCAGAGGTATAACCAACCTCCTGGTCATGCCAGGCTTGGGGTCTCTAGCCTCTGAGTAAAGGAGTCCATCATCCCAATACACAGTATGGGTACCTTGGGCATCCCCAGCAGCCTCAGCAGCAGCCTGCTGTCTGAGGGGTTCAAGTGAAGGGCAATCTAATTGAGCCTGCCTCAGGTCTGCCCTTGAGGGTCCCCCTGTCCCCAGAAACTCAACCTGGTCAGGTTCAAGTTCCTCAGAGACAGTCTCCTCTTGGACTGCAGAATCAGTTTCCTCTGAAACTTGATCCTCAACCTGGGGCAAGGTGGAAGGCTCAGCCTTTCCTCTCTTGCTCCTTCTCTTGGGTTGTGGTTGGTCTATTGTTCCAAGATCCACCACTGGTTCAGGAAGGCACTTCTTAGCCTGAGCCCTTGTCATGGCAAGGACATGCTCTGAAATCCCTAGCATCTCTGCATGAGTCCTGTACTCCACTTCTGACCATGCTGAGCTTTCAAGATCATTGCCTAACAGACAGTCTACTGGTAGGTCTGCACTCACCACAACTTTCTTTAGGCCATCAACCCCTCCCCAGGAGAAGTTCACAACTGCCACACTATGGGAAGTAGTGGAGTTGCTTGCATTGGTCACTAGGTAGCTCTCACCTAGTACAATCTGTCCAGGGTCCACAAAGTCAGGTGTCACCATTGTGACACTGGCACATGTGTCCCTGTAGGCTTGAGCCAGTTTCTCATTAATTAAGGGAGTCTGCCTGTATTTGCCCAGGTTACTGGGGCTTACTGCAGTGGGCAACTCAATGTCCACATCATACAGGAGAACTGCCTGTGTAGGGATTCTGACTAGGCCAGATCCTACTTCAATACCCAGGGTCAACCCAGCTACACCCTTGGACTGTGTTCCACCACTGCTTACTGTACTTGGGGTTGCAGTTGCTTTAGGAGCTGGAGTGGTGGGGACTGGATTTGCCTTGGTGCACTCACTGCCCCAGTGTGAAACTGATTTGCAGGTATTACACCAAGGTGTCTTTGGACCTTTGTTCTTCTTCTTCTTGTTTCCATTTTGGGAACCACCCTCCTTACTATTAGTTTGGGGGCCTGAAGACTTCTGGTCTTTTTCTTTATCTTTCTGATTACCACCCTTCTGGTCTGTTTTCTTCTGGTCACCACCTTGGTTCTGGGGTTTCTGCTTAATCCTTGTTCTGACCCATTTGTCTGCCTTCTTTCCCAATTCTTGGGGAGAGGTCAGATCAGAGTCAATAAGGTATTGATGCAACAGCTGGTTTGTACAGTTATTAAGGATCTGTTCTCTCATCATAAGATTGTACAATCCTGTATAGTCTGAAACTTTACTTCCCTGCAACCAACCCTCCAAAGCCTTAGTGGCACACTCAACGAAATCAGTCCAGTCTTGAGTCTGTGCTTTTTGGGTGTCTCTGAACTACAACCTGTATTGCTCAGTGGTTAGGCCAAACCCTTCAATAAGAGCACTCTTCAAAACAGTGTAGTTTTTGGCATCCTCAGGTCTAACTGTGAGGAGCCTGTCCCTCCCTTTCTCAGAAAAGGAGTACCATAAAATTGCTGCCCACTGATCCTCAGGAACCTGCTGTACCATGCAGGCTCTCTCAAGAGCAGTCATCCATTTGTGGATGTCATCCCCTTCTTTAAAGGGGGGCACAGTTTTTGTCAGGTTTCTATTGTCATAGCCCCTGTCTTTTTCTCTTGGAAATTTGCTGCCACCAGTGGCATCTAAGCCACTTAATTTCTGCTCTCTTGCCAAGGCAAGTCTAGCTTGAGCCAAGGCTACCTCCTCCCTCTCTATCTGGAGTTTGACAGCCCTCATTCTGGCCCTATGCTCTAGCTTTTGAGAAGCAGTCATGCCTCTCTGTGATTCTCTGGAGGCACTAGAAATATGAGAGTCCCCTGAGGGAGATCTCACTCTTCTGTTGCCTGGGAGAATAACATGGTGGGTTCTGGGGAGGTGCTGGCCCTCTCCATTCCCCAGTAGGTCTAAGTTGGCCTGGCTAAGCCTGGCAACTGGGACCTGGCTACCCCTCTGATCCTGATCTTCTAAGTCCTCAACTTCTGAGTCCTCCTCCTCCTCTTCTTCTTCCTCATCTTCCTCCTGAGGGGGGTCAGTTACAGGGGGGTTCCCTCCATTTCCTGTCTCTAGGGAAGCTTCCTTTGCCCTTTCTAAGTCATCCTGCTCTAGGATGGCTACCAGGATTTGGCAGGTGGGGCTTCTGCCCCTTTTTAACCCTCTTGATTTGCACAAGGCAACCAAGTCCTTTCGGGTTAGTTTGTCATAGCTGAAAGTTGCCTGGGTAAGGTCAACTGTCACAGGAGTAGACCCTGAGGCTTTTCCTGTGTCAGACATGACTGCTAGTGAGGTGTAAGTGGTGCACTTACCTACACTAAGTGTTTTCCTACTGTACCTTGCTAGTGAGTTGTAGTCAGGGTGTGCTAATCCCTTTTATCTACAACTACTAAGTTCAGTAGAACTTAATATGCTAAGCTTTTGATTTATATGTACCTAGAGGTACTTGATGTGATCTTTCAATTTGATACTAAGATTGCAATGGTAAAACAACAGCAAGCTCAAATCCGCACCGCTGCTCACCAATGTGAGAAGTTGGCCTGATAGGTGATGTTTCCAATTCTGGAACCACCTATTATCAGACCAAACAATCCCTTATGGTGTCTGGTTGTAAGTCAACCTTATTAGACAAGCTATCCTAGGGGTAGCATGGACTAAGCAGCCTAAAGGCTTAACTTAAGAGGTCGTGTTAAGCGAGCTGTTTTACCACATACAATCCTGTAATACCAAATGAAAGGACACCACACAAGTATATATTATAAAAATATATGTATTTATTACTAAAAACAATCCCCAGTATTCTTTATGAATAAAGGGGCACAAGCGTTAAATCAAAAGCACTGTTTAAACATACAAAGTTGCACAATTATGGATGAGGGCAGGGGGCCACTCAAACCATATACTAAACAAGTGGTATAAGAGATGCCACTCGAGCAGTGGTTAGGCCTAGGGCCTAGGGAATCGCTGGGAGCAGTCAGGACAAGCAATGCTGAAGTCGGGAATGGCCCTCGGGATTCGGGAGATGTGCGGAAAGCGCACGCACGCACCAATGTTAACCAATGGTGCGTAAAAGTTGTAAAGTTAAAGTTTAAGGACACTTCCGCTGAACCTAGAGGAACAAAACTTAACACACAGACCCTAGAGATGTGCACCAGTGTGGGAACACCGGCGGAGCAAAGTTACCTCACCCACAGGAAGTGGGTGCACAGGGTCGAAGTGGCGTCGGGTTCTGACACGCAGGCTCTTGGTGCTTGAAGCTGAATGGGCTGCAGGCGGGTTGAAGATGAAGTGTCCGGTGGAGTCCAAGGGTGGACTCAAGTCGAAGAGTACCTGAAAGCAGAGGGGACAGAGTCTGGGTCACTCAGCAGTGACCAGGGTGGAACCAGGACGGAACCAGGCAATGTCGGGCGCAATCAGGTGGTCGTCGAGGAGCTTCTCTCCGCTGTCACGTGGGCTCTGGGGCATCTGCGACATCCAGGAGCAGGTCACGATCTGTCCCACGCAGGCTCTCACCGTCGGTGCAGTCGGCTTCAAGTTTGGAGCAAACAACACTTGGCAAGAGCAATCCACGCGGGATCGGAAGATGGCTTCTCACTCGGACCAGGAAGGTCAGAGTCGGGGCTCCTTTTCAGGGGAGCTGGTGTGGATCTGGAGCAACCAGATTCACGAGTCTTCTTTGTAGTTTCGTCGGCACAGGGACCACTAGCCGGCTGGCAAGTGACCGGGCCAACGCGTTGAGCCAAATGGAGCAGAAGGGCCCCACGCAGCACTCGTCGAGTGTGGAGGGCTGGACTTCGGCTCAGGAGTAGCTCAGGGTAGGGGCTTCTCAAACCCCGGTGCACAGCTTCGAGGGTCACTCGTGGGCTGCACGGTCAGCGTCTCGTGGTCAATTCAAGATGGCGTGCCCCACGCTTCCGGTCGCCTTCACGGGTCTCAGCTTTGCAGGGACTGTGGATCGGTCTGTTGGAAGGCAGGCAAGCTTGATCTCGTTGATCTCAGTTGCTCGAGTTCCGGCGGGAACTGCAACTAAGTAGACGTCGAGGGCTGGATGGTGCCTGCTGCTGCAGGGTGGTCACTCCTTGACCACAAGGGAGATTCTTCGGGCTTCCACGTTGAGATGGAGGTCCAAGGGTCCAGAGTTTCATTTCTAATGTTTCTTCCAGGAAATCTGATGTGCATTGGCACTGCTCCCACTCTTATTCGAATCTGGGGGGCGTGATTACCTGCTAGGTCCCCCCCTATGGGTGGGACCCAGGAAGTGGGTGGATACACCCCCTTCCTTTGATCCAGGCCGCCCTGGCACGAGGGCTGGAGTGCCCCAGAACCGGTTTGGCCGGATTATGCAAGGGGCAGCCTTGTGCGCCCCAAGCAGTGTCTGGTTTCTTTCAAACCTCCCTGCTACAATCCACTATCTCCTGTCTGGAGGGCGGTGACACCCTCCTGTGACAGGAAACCCTTTGTCCAGGACCCATTTGGTCGAGTTTCGGTCAACTGCAGGGGTCCAGACATTTGTCTGTGGCAGAGGCATCCATTTTGTGGATCTTAAGGTCTTTGGAGAAATTAACCGCATTTAAGTAAAGCAACATGTCTTACCCCTCTAGAGGGGTGGAATGCTATCCCCGTCGCCAGAACTGGCGAGGGGATAGTATTCCAAATCGTATGACACCTTACACGACATGTTTTGATAAAGCCATACCAAAGTTGCTTTTTAACCGCGAGGATTATAAGGCACTTAAGAGTATATGGTATGGCATTATCCTGAAACAGCTTAGGGAGTTGTTCCCGACAGCTGCAGACAGGCTCAGCTCATGCTAGAGCTCCATCTCACATAAAACCACGCACTCTGCCTCCAGGATTGATGAGGCCTTCTATAGGAGTGGCTCACAGGTTTATATGTGTCCAGATATAGGTTTAGATATAGGTATACTATATCTAAGCAAGGGGTGATTACACCACCTTACCCCAGCTGAGTGATCAGCCAGTTGTGTCAATTTAAGAACCAGCCAGGGGTGGCAAAAGATATGCTGCAGCCCCTGGAAGGCCTTGGTGGCCCCTATGCCCTGGGCACCTATAGTGCATTATACAGGGGCTGACAAGGAGTCCATTTCCAATTGGTATGTGCCTATAGCACATGTGTCAGTAATTTAGTGAGAGAACAGCAGGCTGGGGGTCTGATCAGCAGGCCCACAGCCTCAGTAGTCGAAAACCAGTGAAGCAAAAAGCAAAAATTTGGGGTGACCATAGGATAGCAGACCCTACTCTCCTACACCCTGCCAACTTATGTCGAACAAAGTGGTACAAAAGGGGGTGGTGATGGACGGAGCATCTGAACCAATCAAACACTCACACCCAGTCAAGAGATCTGGGTTTAATCCATCACCATTCTTTAGCCCACTCTGCCACCCCAGTTCAGACATGGCCATATGCAAATCAGTCTGACCCTGTGCCTCATCGGAACAGTCCAGCCCGAACTGCCAAGCTAAGCCTTTCCTGGACCGGAAACAAGCTTCCGAGGACCGGTTTCTTGCATTGCAGCCGTCTTCAGCCCGGCTTGCTTGAATCCAGTGGCAAAGTGAGCAGGGGACTAACGGCTGAGCATACCCTGCCAACTTATGGCGAACAAAGTGGTACAAAAGGGGGTGCGATGGACGGAGCATCTGAACCAATCAAACACTCACACCCAGTCAAGAGATCTGGGTTTAATCCATCACCATTCTTTAGCCCACTCTGCCACACCAGTTCAGACATGGCCATATGCAAATCAGTCTGACCCTGTGCCTCATGGGAACAGTCCAGCCCGAACTGCCAAGCCATGCCTTCCCTGGACCGGAAACAAGCATCCGAGGACCGGTTTCTGGCATTGCAGCCGTCTTCAGCCTGGCTTGCTTGAATCCAGTGGCAAAGTGAGCAAGGGACTCACATCTGAGCATACCCTGCCAACTTATGGCGAACAAAGTGGTACAAAAGGGGGTGGTGATGGACGGAGCATCTGAACCAATCAAACACTCACACCCAGTCAAGAGATCTGGGTTTAATCCATCACCATTCTTTAGCCCACTCTGCCACCCCAGTTCAGACATGGCCATATGCAAATCAGTCTGACCCTGTGCCTCATGGGAACAGTCCAGCCCGAACTGCCAAGCCATGCCTTCCCTGGACCGGAAACAAGCATCCGAGGACCGGTTTCTGGCATTGCAGCCGTCTTCAGCCTGGCCTGCTTGAATCCTGTGGCAAAGTGAGCAAGGGACTCACGTCGGAGCATACCCTGCCAACTTATGGCGAACAAAGTGGTACAAAAGGGGGTGGTGATGGACGGAGCATCTGAACCAATCAAACACTCACACCCAGTAAAGACATCTGGGTTTAATCCATCACCGTTCTTTAGCCCACTCTGTCACCCCAGTTCAGACATGGCCAAATGCAAATCAGTCTACCCTGTGCCTCATGGGAACAGTCCAGCCCGAACTGCCAAGCCATGCCTTCCCTGGACCGGAAACAAGCTTCCGAGGACTGGTTTCTGGCATTGCAGCTGTCTTCAGCCTGGCTTGCTTGAATCCAGTGGCAAAGTGAGCAAGGGACTCACATCTGAGCATACCCTGCCAACTTATGGCGAACAAAATGGTACAAAAGGGGGAGGTGATGGACGGAGCATCTGAACCAATCAAATACTCACACCCAGTCAAGAGATCTGGGTTTAATCCATCACCGTTTTTTAGCCCACTCTGCCACCCCAGTTCAGACATGGCCATATGCAAATCAGTCTGTCCCTGTGCCTCATGGGAACAGTCCAGCCCGAACTGGCAAGCCATGCCTTCCTTGGACTGGAAACAAGCTTCCGAGGACCGGTTTCTGGCATTTCAGCCGTCTTCAGCCCGGCATGCTTGAATCCAGTGGCAAAGTGAGCAAGGGACTCACGTCTGAGCATACCCTGCCAACTTATGGCGAACAAAGTGGTACAAAAGGGGGTGGTGATGGACGGAGCATCTGAACCAATCAAACACTCACACCCAGTCAAGAGATCTGGGTTTAATCCATCACCATTCTTTAGCCCACTCTGCCACCCCAGTTCAGACATGGCCATATGCAAATCAGTCTGACCCTGTGCCTCATCGGAACAGTCCAGCCCGAACTGCCAAGCTAAGCCTTTCCTGGACCGGAAACAAGCTTCCGAGGACCGGTTTCTTGCATTGCAGCCGTCTTCAGCCCGGCTTGCTTGAATCCAGTGGCAAAGTGAGCAGGGGACTAACGGCTGAGCATACCCTGCCAACTTATGGCGAACAAAGTGGTACAAAAGGGGGTGCGATGGACGGAGCATCTGAACCAATCAAACACTCACACTCAGTCAAGAGATCTGGGTTTAATCCATCACCGTTCTTTAGCCCACTCTGTCACCCCAGTTCAGACATTGCCATATGCAAATCAGTCTACCCTGTGCCTCTTGGGAACAGTCCAGCCCGAACTGCCAAGCCATGCCTTCCCTGGACCGGAAACAAGCTTCCGAGGACTGGTTTCTGGCATTGCAGCTGTCTTCAGCCTGGCTTGCTTGAATCCAGTGGCAAAGTGAGCAAGGGACTCACATCTGAGCATACCCTGCCAACTTATGGCGAACAAAGTGGTACAAAAGGGGGTGGTGATGGACGGAGCATCTGAACCAATCAAACACTCACACCCAGTCAAGAGATCTGGGTTTAATCCATCACCGTTCTTTAGCCCACTCTGTCACCCCAGTTCAGACATGGCCATATGCAAGTCAGTCTGACCCTGTGCCTCATGGGAACAGTCCAGCCCGAACTGCCAAGCCATGCCTTCCCTGGACCGGAAACAAGCTTCCGAGGACCGGTTTCTGGCATTGCAGCCGTCTTCAGCCCGGCTTCCTTGAATCCAGTGGCTAAGTGAGCAAGGGACTCACGTCTGAGCATACCCTGCCAACTTATGGCGAACAAAGTGGTACAAAAGGGGGTGGTGATGGACGGAGCATCTGAACCAATCAAACACTCACACCCTGTCAAGAGATCTGGGTTTAATCCATCACCATTCTTTAGCCCACTCTGCCACCCCAGTTCAGACATGGCCATATGCAAATCAGTCTGACCCTGTGCCTCATGGGAACAGTCCAGCCCGAACTGCCAAGCCATGCCTTCCCTGGACCGGAAACAAGCATCCGAGGACCGGTTTCTGGCATTGCAGCCGTCTTCAGCCTGGCCTGCTTGAATCCAGTGGCAAAGTGAGCAAGGGACTCACGTCGGAGCATACCCTGCCAACTTATGGCGAACAAAGTGGTACAAAAGGGGGTGGTGATGGATGGAGCATCTGAACCAATCAAACACTCACACCCAGTAAAGACATCTGGGTTTAATCCATCACCGTTCTTTAGCCCACTTTGTCACCCCAGTTCAGACATGGCCATATGCAAATCAGTCTACCCTGTGCCTCATGGGAACAGTCCAGCCCGAACTGCCAAGCCATGCCTTCCCTGGACCGGAAACAAGCTTCCGAGGACTGGTTTCTGGCATTGCAGCTGTCTTCAGCCTGGCTTGCTTGAATCCAGTGGCAAAGTGAGCAAGGGACTCACATCTGAGCATACCCTGCCAACTTATGGCGAACAAAGTGGAACAAAAGGGGGTGGTGATGGACGGAGCATCTGAACCAATCAAACACTCACACCCAGTCAAGAGATCTGGGTTTAATACATCACCGTTCTTTAGTCCACTCTGCCACCCCAGTTCAGACATGGCCATATGCAAATCAGTCTGACCCTGTGCCTCATGGGAACAGTCCAGCCCGAACTGCCAAGCCATGCCTTCCCTCGACCGGAAACAAGCTTCCGAGGACAGATTTCTGGCATTGCAGCTGTCTTCAGCCCGGCTTGCTTTAATCCAGTGGCAAAGTGAGCAAGGATTCACGTCTGAGCATACCCTGCCAACTTATGGCGAACAAAGTGGTACAAAAGGGGGTGGTGATGTACGGAGCATCTGAACCAATCAAACACTCACGCCCAGTCAAGAGATCTGGGTTTAATCCATCACCGTTCTTTAGCCCACTCTGTCACCCCAGTTCAGACATGGCCATATGCAAATCAGTCTGACCCTGTGCCTCATGGGAACAGTCCAGCTCGAACTGCCAAGCCCTGCCTTCCCTGGACCGGAAACAAGCATCCGAGGACCGGTTTCTGGCATTGCAGCCGTCTTCAGCCTGGCTTGCTTGAATCCAGTGGCAAAGTGAGCAAGGAACTCACGTCGGAGCATACCCTGCCAACTTATGGCAAACAAAGTGGAACAAAAGGGGGTGGTGATGGACGGAGCATCTGAACTAATCAAACACTCACACCCAGTCAAGAGATCTGGGTTTAATACATCACCGTTCTTTAGTCCACTCTGCCACCCCAGTTCAGACATGGCCATATGCAAATCAGTCTGACCCTGTGCCTCATCGGAACAGTCCAGCCCGAACTGCCAAGCCAAGCCTTCCCTGGAACGAAAACAAGCTTCTGAGGACCGGTTTCTTGCATTGCAGCCGTCTTCAGCCCGGCTTGCTTGAATCCAGTGGCAAAGTCAGTAAGGGACTCACGTCTGAGCATACCCTGCCAACTTATGGCGAACAAAATGGTACAAAAGGGGGAGGTAATGGACGGAGCATCTGAACCAATCAAACACTCACACCCAGTCAAGAGATCTGGGTTTAATCCATCACCGTTTTTTAGCCCACTCTGCCACCCCTGTTCAGACATGGCCATATGCAAATCAGTCTGTCCCTGTGCCTCATGGGAACAGTCCAGCCTGAACTGGCAAGCCATGCCTTCCTTGGACTGGAAACAAGCTTCCGAGGACCGGTTTCTGGCATTTCAGCCGTCTTCAGCCCGGCATGCTTGAATCCAGTGGCAAAGTGAGCAAGGGACTCACGTCTGAGCATACCCTGCCAACTTATGGCGAACAAAGTGGTACAAAAGGGGGTGGTGATGGACGGAGCATCTGAACCAATCAAACACTCACACCCAGTCAAGAGATCTGGGTTTAATCCATCACCATTCTTTAGCCCACTCTGCCACCCCAGTTCAGACATGGCCATATGCAAATCAGTCTGACCTTGTGCCTCATCGGAACAGTCCAGCCCGAACTGCCAAGCTAAGCCTTCCCTGGACCGGAAACAAGCTTCCGAGGACCGGTTTCTTGCATTGCAGCCGTCTTCAGCCCGGCTTGCTTGAATCCAGTGGCAAAGTGAGCAGGGGACTAACGGCTGAGCATACCCTGCCAACTTATGGCGAACAAAGTGGTACAAAAGGGGGTGCGATGGACGGAGCATCTGAACCAATCAAACACTCACACCCAGTCAAGAGATCTGGGTTTAATCCATCACCATTCTTTAGCCCACACCAGTTCAGACATGGCCATATGCAAATCAGTCTGACCCTGTGCCTCATGGGAACAGTCCAGCCCGAACTGCCAAGCCATGCCTTCCCTGGACCGGAAACAAGCATCCGAGGACCAGTTTATGGCATTGCAGCTGTCTTCAGCCTGGCTTGCTTGAATCCAGTGGCAAAGTGAGCAAGGGACTCACGTCGGAGCATACCCTGCCAACTTATGGTGAACAAAGTGGTACAAAAGGGGGTGGTGATGGACGGAGCATCTGAACCAATCAAACACTCACACCCAGTCAAGAGATCTGGGTTTAATCCATCACCGTTCTTTAGCCCACTCTGTCACCCCAGTTCAGACATGGCCATATGCAAATCAGTCTACCCTGTGCCTCATGGGAACAGTCCAGCCCGAACTGCCAAGTCATGCCTTCCCTGGACCGGAAACAAGCTTCCGAGGACTGGTTTCTGGCATTGCAGCTGTCTTCAGCCTGGCTTGCTTGAATCCAGTGGCAAAGTGAGCAAGGGACTCACATCTGAGCATACCCTGCCAACTTATGGCGAACAAAGTGGTACAAAAGGGGGTGGTGATGGACGGAGCATCTGAACCAATCAAACACTCACACCCAGTCAAGAGATCTGGGTTTAATCCATCACCGTTCTTTAGCCCACTCTGTCACCCCAGTTCAGACATGGCCATATGCAAGTCAGTCTGACCCTGTGCCTCATGGGAACAGTCCAGCCCGAACTGCCAAGCCATGCCTTCCCTGGACCGGAAACAAGCTTCCGAGGACCGGTTTCTGGCATTGCAGCCGTCTTCAGCCCGGCTTCCTTGAATCCAGTGGCTAAGTGAGCAAGGGACTCACGTCTGAGCATACCCTGCCAACTTATGGCGAACAAAGTGGTACAAAAGGGGGTGGTGATGGACGGAGCATCTGAACCAATCAAACACTCACACCCAGTCAAGAGATCTGGGTTTAATCCATCACCATTCTTTAGCCCATTCTGCCACCCCAGTTCAGACATGGCCATATGCAAATCAGTCTGACCCTGTGCCTCATGGGAACAGTCCAGCCCGAACTGCCAAGCCATGCCTTCCCTGGACCGGAAACAAGCATCCGAGGACCGGTTTCTGGCATTGCAGCCGTCTTCAGCCTGGCCTGCTTGAATCCAGTGGCAAAGTGAGCAAGGGACTCACGTCGGAGCATACACTGCCAACTTATGGCGAACAAAGTGGTACAAAAGGGGGTGGTGATGGACGGAGCATCTGAACCAATCAAACACTCACACCCAGTAAAGACATCTGGGTTTAATCCATCACCGTTCTTTAGCCCACTCTGTCACCACAGTTCAGACATGGCCATATGCAAATCAGTCTACTCTGTGCCTCATGGGAACAGTCCAGCCCGAACTGCCAAGCCATGCCTTCCCTGGACCGGAAACAAGCTTCCGAGGACTGGTTTCTGGCATTGCAGCTGTCTTCAGCCTGGCTTGCTTGAATCCAGTGGCAAAGTGAGCAAGGGACTCACATCTGAGCATACCCTGCCAACTTATGGCGAACAAAGTGGAACAAAAGGGGGTGGTGATGGACGGAGCATCTGAACCAATCAAACACTCACACCCAGTCAAGAGATCTGGGTTTAATACATCACCGTTCTTTAGTCCACTCTGCCACCCCAGTTCAGACATGGCCATATGCAAATCAGTCTGACCCTGTGCCTCATGGGAACAGTCCAGCCCAAACTGCCAAGCCATGCCTTCCCTGGACCGGAAACAAGCTTCCGAGGAAGGATTTCTGGCATTGCAGCTGTCTTCAGCCCGGCTTGCTTTAATCCAGTGGCAAAGTGAGCAAGGACTCACGTCTGAGCATACCCTGCCAACTTATGGCGAACAAAGTGGTACAAAAGGGGGTGGTGATGTACGGAGCATCTGAACCAATCAAACACTCACGCCCAGGCAAGAGATCTGGGTTTAATCCATCACCGTTCTTTAGCCCACTCTGTCACCCCAGTTCAGACATGGCCATATGCAAATCAGTCTGACCCTGTGCCTCATGGGAACAGTCCAGCTCGAACTGCCAAGCCCTGCCTTCCCTGGACCGGAAACAAGCATCCGAGGACCGGTTTCTGGCATTGCAGCCGTCTTCAGCCTGGCTTGCTTGAATCCAGTGGCAAAGTGAGCAAGGAACTCACATCGGAGCATACCCTGCCAACTTATGGCAAACAAAGTGGAACAAAAGGGGGTGGTGATGGACGGAGCATCTGAACTAATCAAACACTCACACCCAGTCAAGAGATCTGGGTTTAATACATCACCGTTCTTTAGTCCACTCTGCCACCCCAGTTCAGACATGGCCATATGAAAATCAGTCTGACCCTGTGCCTCATCGGAACAGTCCAGCCCGAACTGCCAAGCCAAGCCTTCCCTGGACCGGAAACAAGCTTCTGAGAACCGGTTTCTTGCATTGCAGCCGTCTTCAGCCCGGCTTGCTTGAATCCAGTGGCAAAGTCAGTAAGGGACTCACGTCTGAGCATACCCTGCCAACTTATTGCGAACAAAATGGTACAAAAGGGGGACGTGATGGACGGAGCATCTGAACCAATCAAACACTCACACCCAGTCAAGAGATCTGGGTTTAATCCATCACCGTTTTTTAGCCCACTCTGCCACCCCTGTTCAGACATGGCCATATGCAAATCAGTCTGTCCCTGTGCCTCATGGGAACAGTCCAGCCTGAACTGGCAAGCCATGCCTTCCTTGGACTGGAAACAAGCTTCCGAGGACCGGTTTCTGGCATTTCAGCCGTCTTCAGCCCGGCATGCTTGAATCCAGTGGCAAAGTGAGCAAGGGACTCACGTCTCAGCATACCCTGCCAACTTATGGAGACCAAAGTGGTACAAAAGGGGGTGGCGATGGACGGAGCATCTGAACCAATCAAACACTCACACCCAGTCAAGAGATCTGGGTTTAATCCATCACCATTCTTTAGCCCACTCTGCCACACCAGTTCAGACATTGCCATATGCAAATCAGTCTGACCCTGTGCCTCATTGGAACAGTCCAGCCCGAACTGCCAAGCCATGCCTTCCCTGGACCAGAAACAAGCATCCGAGGACCGGTTTCTGGCATTGCAGCCGTCTTCAGCCTGGCTTGCTTGAATCCAGTGGCAAAGTGAGCAAGGGACTCACGTCGGAGCATACACTGCCAACTTATGGCGAACAAAGTGGTACAAAAGGGGGTGGTGATGGACGGAGCATCTGAACCAATCAAACACTCACACCCAGTCAAGAGATCTGGGTTTAATCCATCACCGTTCTTTAGCCCACTCTGTCACCCCAGTTCAGACATGGCCATATGCAAATCAGTCTACCCTGTGCCTCATGGGAACAGTCCAGCCCGAACTGCCAAGCCATGCCTTCCCTGGACCGGAAACAAGCTTCCGAGGACTGGTTTCTGGCATTGCAGCTGTCTTCAGCCTGGCTTGCTTGAATCCAGTGGCAAAGTGAGCAAGGGACTCACATCTGAGCATACCCTGCCAACTTATTGCGAACAAAATGGTACAAAAGGGGGAGGTGATGGACGGAGCATCTGAACCAATCAAACACTCACACCCAGTCAAGAGATCTGGGTTTAATCCATCACCGTTTTTTAGCCCACTCTGCCACCCCTGTTCAGACATGGCCATATGCAAATCAGTCTGTCCCTGTGCCTCATGGGAACAGTCCAGCCTGAACTGGCAAGCCATGCCTTCCTTGGACTGGAAACAAGCTTCCGAGGACCGGTTTCTGGCATTTCAGCCGTCTTCAGCCCGGCATGCTTGAATCCAGTGGCAAAGTGAGCAAGGGACTCACGTCTCAGCATACCCTGCCAACTTATGGCGAACAAAGTGGTACAAAAGGGGGTGGTGATGGACGGAGCATCTGAACGAATCAAACACTCACACCCAGTCAAGAGATCTGGGTTTAATCCATCACCATTCTTTAGCCCACTCTGCCACCCCAGTTCAGACATGGCCATATGCAAATCAGTCTGACCCTGTGCCTCATGGGAACAGTCCAGCCCGAACTGGCAAGCCATGCCTTCCTTGGACTGGAAACAAGCTTCCAAGGACCAGTTTCTGGTATTGCAGCAGTCTTCAGCCCGGCTTGCTTGAATCCAGTGGCAAAGTGAGCAAGGGACTCACGTCTGAGCATACCCTGCCAACTTATGGAGAACAAAGTGGTACAAAAGGGGGTGGCGATGGACGGAGCATCTGAACCAATCAAACACTCACACCCAGTCAAGAGATCTGGGTTTAATACATCACCGTTCTTTAGTCCACTCTGCCACCCCAGTTCAGACATGGCCATATGAAAATCAGTCTGACCCTGTGCCTCATCGGAACAGTCCAGCCCGAACTGCCAAGCCAAGCCTTCCCTGGACCGGAAACAAGCTTCTGAGAACCGGTTTCTTGCATTGCAGCCGTCTTCAGCCCGGCTTGCTTGAATCCAGTGGCAAAGTCAGTAAGGGACTCACGTCTGAGCATACCCTGCCAACTTATTGCGAACAAAATGGTACAAAAGGGGGAGGTGATGGACGGAGCATCTGAACCAATCAAACACTCACACCCAGTCAAGAGATCTGGGTTTAATCCATCACCGTTTTTTAGCCCACTCTGCCACCCCTGTTCAGACATGGCCATATGCAAATCAGTCTGTCCCTGTGCCTCATGGGAACAGTCCAGCCTGAACTGGCAAGCCATGCCTTCCTTGGACTGGAAACAAGCTTCCGAGGACCGGTTTCTGGCATTTCAGCCGTCTTCAGCCCGGCATGCTTGAATCCAGTGGCAAAGTGAGCAAGGGACTCACGTCTCAGCATACCCTGCCAACTTATGGCGAACAAAGTGGTACAAAAGGGGGTGGTGATGGACGGAGCATCTGAACGAATCAAACACTCACACCCAGTCAAGAGATCTGGGTTTAATCCATCACCATTCTTTAGCCCACTCTGCCACCCCAGTTCAGACATGGCCATATGCAAATCAGTCTGACCCTGTGCCTCATGGGAACAGTCCAGCCCGAACTGGCAAGCCATGCCTTCCTTGGACTGGAAACAAGCTTCCAAGGACCAGTTTCTGGTATTGCAGCAGTCTTCAGCCCGGCTTGCTTGAATCCAGTGGCAAAGTGAGCAAGGGACTCACGTCTGAGCATACCCTGCCAACTTATGGAGAACAAAGTGGTACAAAAGGGGGTGGCGATGGACGGAGCATCTGAACCAATCAAACACTCACACCCAGTCAAGAGATCTGGGTTTAATCCATCACCATTCTTTAGCCCACTCTGCCACACCAGTTCAGACATGGCCATATGCAAATCAGTCTGACCCTGTGCCTCATTGGAACAGTCCAGCCCGAACTGCCAAGCCATGCCTTCCCTGGACCAGAAACAAGCATCCGAGGACCGGTTTCTGGCATTGCAGCCGTCTTCAGCCTGGCTTGCTTGAATCCAGTGGCAAAGTGAGCAAGGGACTCACGTCGGAGCATACACTGCCAACTTATGGCGAACAAAGTGGTACAAAAGGGGGTGGTGATGGACGGAGCATCTGAACCAATCAAACACTCACACCCAGTCAAGAGATCTGGGTTTAATCCATCACCGTTCTTTAGCCCACTCTGTCACCCCAGTTCAGACATGGCCATATGCAAATCAGTCTACCCTGTGCCTCATGGGAACAGTCCAGCCCGAACTGCCAAGCCATGCCTTCCCTGGACCGGAAACAAGCTTCCGAGGACTGGTTTCTGGCATTGCAGCTGTCTTCAGCCTGGCTTGCTTGAATCCAGTGGCAAAGTGAGCAAGGGACTCACATCTGAGCATACCCTGCCAACTTATTGCGAACAAAATGGTACAAAAGGGGGAGGTGATGGACGGAGCATCTGAACCAATCAAACACTCACACCCAGTCAAGAGATCTGGGTTTAATCCATCACCGTTTTTTAGCCCACTCTGCCACCCCTGTTCAGACATGGCCATATGCAAATCAGTCTGTCCCTGTGCCTCATTGGAACAGTCCAGCCTGAACTGGCAAGCCATGCCTTCCTTGGACTGGAAACAAGCTTCCGAGGACCGGTTTCTGGCATTTCAGCCGTCTTCAGCCCGGCATGCTTGAATCCAGTGGCAAAGTGAGCAAGGGACTCACGTCTCAGCATACCCTGCCAACTTATGGCGAACAAAGTGGTACAAAAGGGGGTGGTGATGGACGGAGCATCTGAACGAATCAAACACTCACACCCAGTCAAGAGATCTGGGTTTAATCCATCACCATTCTTTAGCCCACTCTGCCACCCCAGTTCAGACATGGCCATATGCAAATCAGTCTGACCCTGTGCCTCATGGGAACAGTCCAGCCCGAACTGGCAAGCCATGCCTTCCTTGGACTGGAAACAAGCTTCCAAGGACCAGTTTCTGGTATTGCAGCAGTCTTCAGCCCGGCTTGCTTGAATCCAGTGGCAAAGTGAGCAAGGGACTCACGTCTGAGCATACCCTGCCAACTTATGGAGAACAAAGTGGTACAAAAGGGGGTGGCGATGGACGGAGCATCTGAACCAATCAAACACTCACACCCAGTCAAGAGATCTGGGTTTAATCCATCACCATTCTTTAGCCCACTCTGCCACACCAGTTCAGACATGGCCATATGCAAATCAGTCTGACCCTGTGCCTCATTGGAACAGTCCAGCCCGAACTGCCAAGCCATGCCTTCCCTGGACCAGAAACAAGCATCCGAGGACCGGTTTCTGGCATTGCATCCGTTTTCAGCCTGGCTTGCTTGAATCCAGTGGCAAAGTGAGCAAGGGACTCACGTCGGAGCATACACTGCCAACTTATGGCGAACAAAGTGGTACAAAAGGGGGTGGTGATGGACGGAGCATCTGAACCAATCAAACACTCACACCCAGTCAAGAGATCTGGGTTTAATCCATCACCGTTCTTTAGCCCACTCTGTCACCCCAGTTCAGACATGGCCATATGCAAATCAGTCTACCCTGTGCCTCATGGGAACAGTCCAGCCCGAACTGCCAAGCCATGCCTTCCCTGGACCGGAAACAAGCTTCCGAGGACTGGTTTCTGGCATTGCAGCTGTCTTCAGCCTGGCTTGCTTGAATCCAGTGGCAAAGTGAGCAAGGGACTCACATCTGAGCATACCCTGTCAACTTATGGCGAACAAAGTGGAACAAAAGGGGGTGGTGATGGACGGAGCATCTGAACCAATCAAACACTCACACCCAGTCAAGAGATCTGGGTTTAATACATCACCGTTCTTTAGTCCACTCTGCCACCCCAGTTCAGACATGGCCATATGCAAATCAGTCTGACCCTGTGCCTCATGGGAACAGTCCAGCCCAAACTGCCAAGCCATGCCTTCCCTGGACCGGAAACAAGCTTCCGAGGACGGATTTCTGGCATTGCAGCTGTCTTCAGCCCGGCTTGCTTTAATCCAGTGGCAAAGTGAGCAAGGACTCACATCTGAGCATACCCTGCCAACTTATGGCGAACAAAGTGGTACAAAAGGGGGTGGTGATGTACGGAGCATCTGAACCAATCAAACACTCACGCCCAGTCAAGAGATCTGGGTTTAATCCATCACCGTACTTTAGCCCACTCTGTCACCCCAGTTCAGACATGGCCATATGCAAATCAGTCTGACCCTGTGCCTCATGGGAACAGTCCAGCTCGAACTGCCAAGCCCTGCCTTCCCTGGACCGGAAACAAGCTTCCGAGGGCCGGTTTCTTGCATTGCAGCCGTCTTCAGCCCGGCTTGCTTGAATCCAGTGGCAAAGTCAGCAAGGGACTCACGTCTGAGCATATCCTGCCAACTTATGGCGAACAAAGTGGTACAAAAGGGGGTAGTGATGGACGGAGCATCTGAACCAATCAAACACTCACACCCAGTCAAGAGATCTGGGTTTAATCCATCACCATTCTTTAGCCCACTCTGCCACCCCAGTTCAGACATGGCCATATGCAAATCAGTCTGACCCTGTGCCTCATGGGAACAGTCCAGCCCGAACTGCCAAGCCATGCCTTCCCTGTACCGGAAACAAGCATCCGAGGACCGGTTTCTGGCATTGCAGCCGTCTTCAGCCTGGCTTGCTTGAATCCAGTGGCAAAGTGAGCAAGGGACTCATGTCGGAGCATACCCTGCCAACTTATGGCAAACAAAGTGGAACAAAAGAGGGTGGTGATGGACGGGGCATCTGAACCAATCAAACACTCACACCCAGTCAAGAGATCTGGGTTTAATACATCACCGTTCTTTAGTCCACTCTGCCACCCCAGTTCAGACATGGCCATATGCAAATCAATCTGACCCTGTGCCTCATGGGAACAGTCCAGCCCGAACTGCCAAGCCATGCCTTCCCTGGACCGGAAACAAGCTTCCGAGGACCGATTGCTGGCATTGCTGCTGTCTTTAGCCCGGCTTGCTTTAATCCAGTGGCAAAGTGACCAAGGGATTCACGTCTGAGCATACCCTGCCAACTTATGGCGAACAAAGTGGTACAAAAGGGGGTGGTGATGTACGGAGCATCTGAACCAATCAAACAGTCACGCCCAGTCAAGAGATCTGGGTTTAATCCATCACCGTTCTTTAGCCCACTCTGTCACCCCAGTTCAGACATGGCCATATGCAAATCTGTCTGACCCTGTGCCTCATGGGAACAGTCCAGCCTGAACTGCCAAGCCATGCCTTCCCAGGACCGGAAACAAGCATCCGAGGACCGGTTTCTGGCATTGCAGCGGTCTTCAGCCTGGCCTGCTTGAATCCAGTGGCAAAGTGAGCAAGGGACTCACGTCTGAGCACACCCTGCCAACTTATGGAGAACAAAGTGGTACAAAAGGGGGTGGCGATGGACGGAGCATCTGAACCAATCAAACACTCACACCCAGTCAAGAGATCTGGGTTTAACCCATCACCATTCTTTAGCCCACTCTGCCACACCAGTTCAGACATGGCCATATGCAAATCAGTCTGACCCTGTGCCTCATTGGAACAGTCCAGCCCGAACTGCCAAGCCATGCCTTCCCTGGACCAGAAACAAGCATCCGAGGACCGGTTTCTGGCATTGCAGCCGTCTTCAGCCTGGCTTGCTTGAATCCAGTGGCAAAGTGAGCATGGGACTCACGTCGGAGCATACACTGCCAACTTATGGCGAACAAAGTGGTACAAAAGGGGGTGGTGATGGACGGAGCATCTGAACCAATCAAACACTCACACCCAGTCAAGAGATCTGGGTTTAATCCATCACCGTTCTTTAGCCCACTCTGTCACCCCAGTTCAGACATGGCCATATGCAAATCAGTCTACCCTGTGCCTCATGGGAACAGTCCAGCCCGAACTGCCAAGCCATGCCTTCCCTGGACCGGAAACAAGCTTCCGAGGACTGGTTTCTGGCATTGCAGCTGTCTTCAGCCTGGCTTGCTTGAATCCAGTGGCAAAGTGAGCAAGGGACTCACATCTGAGCATACCCTGTCAACTTATGGCGAACAAAGTGGAACAAAAGGGGGTGGTGATGGACGGAGCATCTGAACCAATCAAACACTCACACCCAGTCAAGAGATCTGGGTTTAATACATCACCGTTCTTTAGTCCACTCTGCCACCCCAGTTCAGACATGGCCATATGCAAATCAGTCTGACCCTGTGCCTCATGGGAACAGTCCAGCCCAAACTGCCAAGCCATGCCTTCCCTGGACCGGAAACAAGCTTCCGAGGACGGATTTCTGGCATTGCAGCTGTCTTCAGCCCGGCTTGCTTTAATCCAGTGGCACAGTGAGCAAGGACTCACGTCTGAGCATACCCTGCCAACTTATGGCGAACAAAGTGGTACAAAAGGGGGTGGTGATGTACGGAGGATCTGAACCAATCAAACACTCACGCCCAGTCAAGAGATCTGGGTTTAATCCATCACCGTACTTTAGCCCACTCTGTCACCCCAGTTCAGACATGGCCATATGCAAATCAGTCTGACCCTGTGCCTCATGGGAACAGTCCAGCTCGAACTGCCAAGCCCTGCCTTCCCTGGACCGGAATTAAGCTTCCGAGGGCCGGTTTCTTGCATTGCAGCCGTCTTCAGCCCGGCTTGCTTGAATCCAGTGGCAAAGTCAGCAAGGGACTCACGTCTGAGCATATCCTGCCAACTTATGGCGAACAAAGTGGTACAAAAGGGGGTAGTGATGGACGGAGCATCTGAACCAATCAAACACTCACACCCAGTCAAGAGATCTGGGTTTAATCCATCACCATTCTTTAGCCCACTCTGCCACCCCAGTTCAGACATGGCCATATGCAAATCAGTCTGACCCTGTGCCTCATGGGAACAGTCCAGCCCGAACTGCCAAGCCATGCCTTCCCTGGACCGGAAACAAGCATCCGAGGACCGGTTTCTGGCATTGCAGCCGTCTTCAGCCTGGCTTGCTTGAATCCAGTGGCAAAGTGAGCAAGGGACTCATGTCGGAGCATACCCTGCCAACTTATGGCAAACAAAGTGGAACAAAAGAGGGTGGTGATGGACGGGGCATCTGAACCAATCAAACACTCACACCCAGTCAAGAGATCTGGGTTTAATACATCACCGTTCTTTAGTCCACTCTGCCACCCCAGTTCAGACATGGCCATATGCAAATCAATCTGACCCTGTGCCTCATGGGAACAGTCCAGCCCGAACTGCCAAGCCATGCCTTCCCTGGACCGGAAACAAGCTTCCGAGGACCGATTGCTGGCATTGCTGCTGTCTTCAGCCCGGCTTGCTTTAATCCAGTGGCAAAGTGACCAAGGGATTCACGTCTGAGCATACCCTGCCAACTTATGGCGAACAAAGTGGTACAAAAGGGGGTGGTGATGTACGGAGCATCTGAACCAATCAAACAGTCACGCCCAGTCAAGAGATCTGGGTTTAATCCATCACCGTTCTTTAGCCCACTCTGTCACCCCAGTTCAGACATGGCCATATGCAAATCAGTCTGACCCTGTGCCTCATGGGAACAGTCCAGCCCGAACTGCCAAGCCATGCCTTCCCAGGACCGGAAACAAGCATCCGAGGACCGGTTTCTGGCATTGCAGCGGTCTTCAGCCTGGCCTGCTTGAATCCAGTGGCAAAGTGAGCAAGGGACTCACGTCGGAGCATACACTGCCAACTTATGGCGAACAAAGTGGTACAAAAGGGGGTGGTGATGGACGGAGCATCTGAACCAATCAAACACTCACACCCAGTAAAGACATCTGGGTTTAATCCATCACCGTTCTTTAGCCCACTCTGTCACCCCAGTTCAGACATGGCCATATGCAAATCAGTCTACCCTGTGCCTCATGGGAACAGTCCAGCCCGAACTGCCAAGCCATGCCTTCCCTGGACCGGAAACAAGCTTCCGAGGACTGGTTTCTGGCATTGCAGCTGTCTTCAGCCTGGCTTGCTTGAATCCAGTGGCAAAGTGAGCAAGGGACTCACATCTGAGCATACCCTGCCAACTTATGGCGAACAAAGTGGAACAAAAGGGGGTGGTGATGGACGGAGCATCTGAACCAATCAAACACTCACACCCAGTCAAGAGATCTGGGTTTAATATATCACCGTTCTTTAGTCCACTCTGCCACCCCAGTTCAGACATGGCCATATGCAAATCAGTCTGACCTTGTGCCTCATGGGAACAGTCCAGCTCGAACTGCCAAGCCCTGCCTTCCCTGGACCGGAAACAAGCTTCCGAGGACGGATTTCTGGCATTGCAGCTGTCTTCAGCCCGGCTTGCTTTAATCCAGTGGCAAAGTGAGCAAGGACTCACGTCTGAGCATACCCTGCCATCTTATGGCGAACAAAGTGGTACAAAAGGGGGTGGTGATGTACGGAGCATCTGAACCAATCAAACACTCACGCCCAGTCAAGAGATCTGGGTTTAATCCATCACCGTTCTTTAGCCCACTCTGTCACCCCAGTTTAGACATGGCCATATGCAAATCAGTCTGACCCTGTGCCTCATGGGAACAGTCCAGCTCGAACTGCCAAGCCCTGCCTTCCCTGGACCGGAAACAAGCATCCGAGGACCGGTTTCTGGCATTGCAGCCGTCTTCAGCCTGGCTTGCTTGAATCCAGTGGCAAAGTGAGCAAGGAACTCACGTCGGAGCATACCCTGCCAACTTATGGCAAACAAAGTGGAACAAAAGGGGGTGGTGATGGACGGAGCATCTGAACCAATCAAACACTCACACCCAGTCAAGAGATCTGGGTTTAATACATCACCGTTCTTTAGTCCACTCTGCCACCCCAGTTCAGACATGGCCATATGCAAATCAGTCTGACCCTGTGCCTCATCGGAACAGTCCAGCCCGAACTGCCAAGCCAAGCCTTCCCTGGACCGGAAACAAGCTTCTGAGGACCGGTTTCTTGCATTGCAGCCATCTTCAGCCCGGCTTGCTTGAATCCACTGGCAAAGTCAGTAAGGGACTCACGTCTGAGCATACCCTGCCAACTTATGGCGAACAAAATGGTACAAAAGGGGGAGGTGATGGATGGAGCATCTGAACCAATCAAACACTCACACCCAGTCAAGAGATCTGGGTTTAATCCATCACCGTTTTTTAGCCCACTCTGCCACCCCAGTTCAGACATGGCCATATGCAAATCAGTCTGTCCCTGTGCCTCATGGGAACAGTCCAGCCTGAACTGGCAAGCCATGCCTTCCTTGGACTGGAAACAAGCTTCCGAGGACCGGTTTCTGGCATTTCAGCCGTCTTCAGCCCGGCATGCTTGAATCCAGTGGCAAAGTGAGCAAGGGACTCACGTCTGAGCATACCCTGCCAAATTATGGCGAACAAAGTGGTACAAAAGGGGGTGGTGATGGACGGAGCATCTGAACCAATCAAACACTCACACCCAGTCAAGAGATCTGGGTTTAATCCATCACCATTCTTTAGCCCACTCTGCCACCCCAGTTCAGACATGGCCATATGCAAATCAGTCTGACCCTGTGCCTCATCGGAACAGTCCAGCCCGAACTGCCAAGTTAAGCCTTCCCTGGACTGGAAACAAGCTTCCGAGGACCGGTTTCTTGCATTGCAGCCGTCTTCAGCCCGGCTTGCTTGAATCCAGTGGCAAAGTGAGCAGGGGACTAACGGCTGAGCATACCCTGCCAACTTATGGCGAACAAAGTGGTACAAAAGGGGGTGCGATGGACGGAGCATCTGAACCAATCAAACACTCACACCCAGTCAAGAGATCTGTGTTTAATCCATCACCATTCTTTAGCCCACACCAGTTCAGACATGGCCATATACAAATCAGTCTGACCCTGTGCCTCATGGGAACAGTCCAGCCCGAACTGCCAAGCCATGCCTTCCCTGGACCGGAAACAAGCATCCGAGGACCGGTTTCTGGCATTGCAGCCGTCTTCAGCCTGGCTTGCTTGAATCCAGTTGCAAAGTGAGAAAGGAACTCACGTCGGAGCATACCCTGCCAACTTATGGCAAACAAAGTGGAACAAAAGGGGGTGGTGATGGACGGAGCATCTGAACCAATCAAACACTCACACCCAGTCAAGAGATCTGGGTTTAATACATCACTGTTCTTTAGTCCACTCTGCCACCCCAGTTCAGACATGGCCATATGCAAATCAGTCTGACCCTGTGCCTCATCGGAACAGTCCAGCCCGAACTGCCAAGCCAAGCCTTCCCTGGACCGGAAACAAGCTTCTGAGGACCGGTTTCTTGCATTGCAGCCATCTTCAGCCCGGCTTGCTTGAATCCAGTGGCAAAGTCAGTAAGGGACTCACGTCTGAGCATACCCTGCCAACTTATGGCGAACAAAATGGTACAAAAGGGGAAGGTGATGGATGGAGCATCTGAACCAATCAAACACTCACACCCAGTCAAGAGATCTGGGTTTAATCCATCACTGTTTTTTAGCCCACTCTGCCACCCCAGTTCAGACATGGCCATATGCAAATCAGTCTGTCCCTGTGCCTCATGGGAACAGTCCAGCCTGAACTGGCAAGCCATGCCTTCCTTGGACTGGAAACAAGCTTCCGAGGACCGGTTTCTGGCATTTCAGCCGTCTTCAGCCCGGCATGCTTGAATCCAGTGGCAAAGTGAGCAAGGGACTCACGTCTGAGCATACCCTGCCAACTTATGGCGAACAAAGTGGTACAAAAGGGGGTGGTGATGGACGGAGCATCTGAACCAATCAAACACTCACACCCAGTCAAGAGATCTGGGTTTAATCCATCACCATTCTTTAGCCCACTCTGCCACCCCAGTTCAGACATGGCCATATGCAAATCAGTCTGACCCTGTGCCTCATCGGAACAGTCCAGCCCGAACTGCCAAGTTAAGCCTTCCCTGGACTGGAAACAAGCTTCCGAGGACCGGTTTCTTGCATTGCAGCCGTCTTCAGCCCGGCTTGCTTGAATCCAGTGGCGAAGTGAGCAGGGACTAACGGCTGAGCATACCCTGCCAACTTATGGCGAACAAAGTGGTACAAAAGGGGGTGCGATGGACGGAGCATCTGAACCAATCAAACACTCACACCCAGTCAAGAGATCTGTGTTTAATCCATCACCATTCTTTAGCCCACACCAGTTCAGACATGGCCATATACAAATCAGTCTGACCCTGTGCCTCATGGGAACAGTCCAGCCCGAACTGCCAAGCCATGCCTTCCCTGGACCGGAAACAAGCATCCGAGGACCGGTTTCTGGCATTGCAGCCGTCTTCAGCCTGGCTTGCTTGAATCCAGTGGCAAAGTGAGCAAGGGACTCACGTCGGAGCATACCCTGCCAACTTATGGCGCACAAAGTGGTACAAAAGGGGGTGGTGATGGACGGAGCATCTGAACCAATCAAACACTCACACCCAGTCAAGAGATCTGGGTTTAATCCATCACCGTTCTTTAGCCCACTCTGTCACCCCAGTTCAGACAAGGCCATATGCAAATCAGTCTACCCTGTGCCTCATGGGAACAGTCCAGCCCGAACTGCCAAGCCATGCCTTTCCTGGACCGGAAACAAGCTTCCGAGGACTGGTTTCTGGCATTGCAGCTGTCTTCAGCCTGGCTTGCTTGAATCCAGTGGCAGAGTGAGCAAGGGACTCACATCTGAGCATACCCTGCCAACTTATGGCGAACAAAGTGGTACAAAAGGGGGTGGTGATGGACGGAGCATCTGAACCAATCAAACACTCACACCCAGTCAAGAGATCTGGGTTTAATCCATCACCGTTCTTTAGCCCACTCTGTCACCCCAGTTCAGACATGGCCATATGCAAGTCAGTATGACCCTGGGCCTCATGGGAACAGTCCAGCCCGAACTGCCAAGCCATGCCTTCCCTGGACCGGAAACAAGCTTCCGAGGACCGGTTTCTGGCATTGCAGCCGTCTTCAGCCCGGCTTCCTTGAATCCAGTGGCTAAGTGAGCAAGGGACTCACGTCTGAGCATACCCTGCCAACTTATGGCGAACAAAGTGGTACAAAAGGGGGTGGTGATGGACGGAGCATCTGAACCAATCAAACACTCACACCCAGTCAAGAGATCTGGGTTTAATCCATCACCATTCTTTAGCCCACTCTGCCACCCCAGTTCAGACATGGCCATATGCAAATCAGTCTGACCCTGTGCCTCATGGGAACAGTCCAGCCCGAACTGCCAAGCCATGCCTTCCCTGGACCGGAAACAAGCATCCGAGGAACGGTTTCTGGCATTGCAGCCATCTTCAGCCTGGCCTGCTTGAATCCAGTGGCAAAGTGAGCAAGGGACTCACGTCGGAGCATACCCTGCCAACTTATGGCGAACAAAGTGGTACAAAAGGGGGTGGTGATGGACGGAGCATCTGAACAAATCAAACACTCACACCCAGTCAAGAGATCTGGGTTTAATCCATCACCGTTCTTTAGCCCACTCTGTCACCCCAGTTCAGACATGGCCATATGCAAATCAGTCTACCCTGTGCCTCATGGGAACAGTCCAGCCCGAACTGCCAAGCCATGCCTTCCCTGGACCGGAAACAAGCTTCCGAGGACTGGTTTCTGGCATTGCAGCTGTCTTCAGCCTGGCTTGCTTGTATCCAGTGGCAAAGTGAGCAAGGGACTCACGTCTGAGCATACCCTGCCAACTTATGGCAAACAAAGTGGAACAAAAGGGGGAGGTGATGGACGGAGTATCTGAACCAATCAAATACTCACACCCAGTCAAGAGATCTGGGTTTAATCCATCACCGTTTTTTAGCCCATTTTGCCACCCCAGTTCAGACATGGCCATATGCAAATCAGTCTGTCCCTGTGCCTCATGGGAACAGTCCAGCCCGAACTGGCAAGCCATGCCTTCCTTGGACTGGAAACAAGCTTCCGAGGACCAGTTTCTGGTATTGCAGCCGTCTTCAGCCCGGCTTGCTTGAATCCAGTGGCAAAGTGAGCAAGGGACTCACGTCTGAGCATACCCTGTCAATTTATGGCGAACAAAGTGGAACAAAAGGGGGTGGTGATGGACGGAGCATCTGAACCAATCAAACACTCACACCCAGTCAAGAGATCTGGGTTTAATACATCGCCGTTCTTTAGTCCACTCTGCCACCCCAGTTCAGACATGGCCATATGCAAATCAGTCTGACCCTGTGCCTCATGGGAACAGTCCAGCTCGAACTGCCAAGCCCTGCCTTCCCTGGACCGGAAACAAGCTTCCGAGGGCCGGTTTCTTGCATTGCAGCCGTCTTCAGCCCGGCTTGCTTGAATCCAGTGGCAAAGTCAGCAAGGACTCACGTCTGAGCATACCCTGCCAACTTATGGCGAACAAAGTGGTACAAAAGGGGGTGGTGATGTACGGAGCATCTGAACCAATCAAACACTCACGCCCAGTCAAGAGATCTGGGTTTAATCCATCACCGTTCTTTAGCCCACTCTGTCACCCCAGTTCAGACATGGCCATATGCAAATCAGTCTGACCCTGTGCCTCATTGAAACAGTCCAGCCCGAACTGCCAAGCCATGCCTTCCCTGGACCGGAAACAAGCATCCGAGTACCGGTTTCTGGCATTGCAGCCGTCTTCAGCCTGGCTTGCTTGAATCCAGTGGCAAAGTGAGCAAGGGACTCACGTCGGAGCATACACTGCCAACTTATGGCGAACAAAGTGGTACAAAAGGGGGTGATGATGGACGGAGCATCTGAACCAATCAAACACTCACACCCAGTCAAGAGATCTGGGTTTAATCCATCACCGTTCTTTAGCCCACTCTGTCACCCCAGTTCAGTAATGGCCATATGCAAATCAGTCTACCCTGTGCCTCATGGGAACAGTCCAGCCCGAACTGCCAAGCCATGCCTTCCCTGGACCGGAAACAAGCTTCCGAGGACTGGTTTCTGGCATTACAGCTGTCTTCAGCCTGGCTTGCTTGAATCCAGTGGCAAAGTGAGCAAGGGACTCACATCTGAGCATACCCTGTCAACTTATGGCGAACAAAGTGGAACAAAAGGGGGTGGTGATGGACGGAGCATCTGAACCAATCAAACACTCACACTCAGTCAAGAGATCTGGGTTTCATACATCACCGTTCTTTAGTCCACTCTACCACTCCAGTTCAGACATGGCCATATGCAAATCAGTCTGACCCTGTGCCTCATGGGAACAGTCCAGCCCGAACTGCCAAGCCATGCCTTCCCTGGACCGGAAACAAGCTTCCGAGGACAGAATTCTGGCATTGCAGCTGTCTTCAGCCCGGCTTGCTTTAATCCAGTGGCAAAGTGAGCAAGGACTCACGTCTGAGCATACCCTGCCAACTTATGGCGAACAAAGTGGTACAAAAGGGGGTGGTGATGTACGGAGCATCTGAACCAATCAAACACTCACGCCCAGTCAAGAGATCTGGGTTTAATCCATCACCGTTCTTTAGCCCACTCTGTCACCCCAGTTCAGACATGGCCATATGCAAATCAGTCTGACCCTGTGCCTCATGGGAACAGTCCAGCTCGAACTGCCAAGCCCAGCCTTCCCTGGACCGGAAACAAGCTTCCGAGGGCCGGTTTCTTGCATTGCAGCCGTCTTCAGCCCGGCTTGCTTGAATCCAGTGGCAAAGTCAGCAAGGGACTCACGTCTGAGCATACCCTGCCAACTTATGGTGAACAAAGTGGTACAAAAGGGGGTGGTGATGGACGGAGCATCTGAATCAATCAAACACTCACACCCAGTCAAGAGATCTGGGTTTAATCCATCACCATTCTTTAGCCCACTCTGCCACCCCAGTTCAGACATGGCCATATGCAAATCAGTCTGACCCTGTGCCTCATGGGAACAGTCCAGCCCGAACTGCCAAGCCATGCCTTCCCTGGACCGGAAACAAGCATCCGAGGACCGGTTTCTGGCATTGCAGCCGTCTTCAGCCTGGCTTGCTTGAATCCAGTGGCAAAGTGAGCAAGGGACTCACGTCGGAGCATACCCTGCCAACTTATGGCAAACAAAGTGGAACAAAAGGGGGTGGTGATGGACGGAGCATCTGAACCAATCAAACACTCACACCCAGTCAAGAGATCTGGGTTTAATACATCACCGTTCTTTCGTCCACTCTGCCACCCCAGTTCAGACATGGCCATATGCAAATCAATCTGACCCTGTGCCTCATGGGAACAGTCCAGCCCGAACTGCCAAGCCATGCCTTCCCTGGACCGGAAACAAGCTTCCGAGGACCGATTTCTGGCATGGCAGCTGTCTTCAGCCCGGCTTGCTTTAATCCAGTGGCAAAGTGACCAAGGGATTCACGTCTGAGCATACCCTGCCAACTTATGGCGAACAAAGTGGTACAAAAGGGGGTGGTGATGTACGGAGCATCTGAACCAATCAAACAGTCACGCCCAGTCAAGAGATCTGGGTTTAATCCATCACCGTTCTTTAGCCCACTCTGTCACCCCAGTTCAGACATGGCCATATGCAAATCAGTCTGACCCTGTGCTTCATGGGAACAGTCCAGCCCGAACTGCCAAGCCCTGCCTTCCCTGGACCGGAAACAAGCTTCCGAGGACCGGTTTCTTGCATTGCAGCCGTCTTCAGCCCGGCTTGCTTGAATGCAGTGGCAAAGTGAGCAAGGGACTCACGGCTGAGCATACCCTGCCAACTTATGGCGAACAAAGTGGTACAAAACGGGGTGGTGATGGACGGAGCATCTGAACCATTCAAACACTCACACCCAGTCAAGAGATCTGGGTTTAATCCATCACCATTCTTCAGCCCACTCTGCCATCCCAGTTCAGACATGGCCATATGCAAATCAGTCTGACCCTGTGCCTCATGGGAACAGTCCAGCCCGAACTGCCAAGCCATGCCTTCCCTGGACCGGAAACAAGCTTCCGAGGACCGGTTTCTGGCATTGCAGCCGTCTTCTGCCTGGCTTGCTTGAATCCAGTGGCAAAGTGAGCAAGGGATTCACGTCTGAGCATACCCTGCCAACTTATGGCGAACAAAGTGGTACAAAAGGGGGTGGTGATGGACGTAGCATCTGAACCAATCAAACACTCACACCCAGTCAAGAGATCTGGGTTTAATCCATCACCATTCTTTAGCCCACTCTGCCACCCCAGTTCAGACATGGCCATATGCAAATCAGTCTGACCCTGTGCCTCATGGGAACAGTCCAGCCCGAACTGCCAAGCCATGCCTTCCCTGGACCGGAAACAAGCATCCGAGGACCGGTTTCTGGCATTGCAGCCGTCTTCAGCCTGGCTTGCTTGAATCCAGTGGCAAAGTGAGCAAGGGATTCACGTCTGAGCATACCCTGCCAACTTATGGCATACAAAGTGGTACAAAAGGGGGTGGTGATGTACGGAGCATCTGAACCAATCAAACAGTCACGCCCAGTCAAGAGATCTGGGTTTAATCCATCACCGTTCTTTAGCCCACTCTGTCACCCCAGTTCAGACATGGCCATATGCAAATCAGTCTGACCCTGTGCCTCATGGGAACAGTCCAGCCCGAACTGCCAAGCACTGCCTTCACTGGACCGGAAACAAGCTTCCGAGGACCGGTTTCTTGCATTGCTGCCGTCTTCAGCCCGGCTTGCTTGAATCCAGTGGCAAAGTGAGCAAGGGACTCATGGCTGAGCATACCCTGCCAACTTATGGCGAACAAAGTGGTACTAAAGGGGGTGGTGATGGACGGAGCATATGAACCATTCAAACACTCACACCCAGTCAAGAGATCTGGGTTTAATCCATCACCATTCTTTAGCCCACTCTGCCATCCCAGTTCAGACATGGCCATATGCAAATCAGTCTGACCCTGTGCCTCATGGGAACAGACCAGCCCGAACTGCCAAGCCATGCCTTCCCTGGACCGGAAACAAGCTTCCGAGGACCGGTTTCTGGCATTGCAGCCGTCTTCTGCCCGGCTTGCTTGAATCCAGTGGCAAAGTGAGCAAGGGACTCACGTCTGAGCATACAATGCTAACTTATGGCGAACAAAGTGGTACAAAAGGGGGTGGTGATGGACCGAGCATCTGAACCAATCAAACACTCACACCCAGTCAAGAGATCTGGGTTTAATCCATCACCATTCTTAGCCCACTCTGCCACCCCAGTTCAGACATGGCCATGTGCAAATCAGTCTGACCCTGTGCCTCATGGGAACAGTCCAGCCCGAACTGCCAAGCCATGCCTTCCCTGGACCGGAAACAAGCTTCCGAGGACCGGTTTCTGGTATTGCAGCCGTCTTCAGCCCGGCTTGCTTGAATCCAGTGGCAAAGTGAGCAAGGGACTCACGTCTGAGCATACCCTGCCAAATTATGGCGAACAAAGTGGTACAAAAGGGGGTGGTGATGGACGGAGCATCTGAACCAATCAAACACTCACACCCAGTCACCAGATCTGGGTTTAATCCATCACCGTTCTTTAGCCCACTCTGTCACCCCAGTTCAGACATGGCCATATGCAAATCAGTCTGACCCTGTGCCTCATCGGAACAGTCCAGCCCGAACTGCCAAGCCAAGCCTTCCCTGGACCGGAAACAAGCTTCTGAGGACCGGTTTCTTGCATTGCAGCCGTCTTCAGCCCGGCTTGCTTGAATCCAGTGGCAAAGTCAGTAAGGGACTCACGTCTGAGCATACACTGCCAACTTATGGCGAACAAAGTGGTACAAAAGGGGGAGGTGATGGACGGAGCATCTGAACCAATCAAACACTCACACCCAGTCAAGAGATCTGGGTTTAATCCATCACCGTTTTTTAGCCCACTAAGCCACCCCAGTTCAGACATGGCCATATGCAAATCAGTCTGTCCCTGTGCCTCATGGGAACAGTCCAGCCCGAACTGGCAAGCCATGCCTTCCTTGGACTGGAAACAAACTTCCGAGGACCGGTTTCTGGCATTGCAGCCGTCTTCAGCCCGGCTTGCTTGAATCCAGTGGCAAAGTGAGCAAGGGACTCACGTCTGAGCATACCCTGCCAACTTATGGCTAACAAAGGGGTACAAAAGGGGGTGGTGATGGACGGAGCATCTGAACCAATCAAACACTCACACCCAGTCAAGAGATCTGGGTTTAATCCATCACCATTCTTTAGCCCACTCTGCCACCCCAGTTCAGACAAGGCCATATGCAAATCAGTCTGACCCTGTGCCTCATCGGAACAGTCCAGCCCGAACTGCCAAGCCAAGCCTTCCCTGGACCGGAAACAAGCTTCCGAGGACCGGTTTCTTGCATTGCAGCCGTCTTCAGCCCGGCTTGCTTGAATCCAGTGGCAAAGTGAGCAGGGGACTAACGGCTGAGCATACCCTGCCAACTTATGGCGAAGAAAGTGGTACAAAAGGGGGTGGTGATTGACGGAGCATCTGAACCAATCAAACACTCACACCCAGTCAAGAGATCTGGGTTTAATCCATCACCGTTCTTAGCCCACTCTGCCACCCCAGTTCAGACATGGCCATATGCAAATCAGTCTGACCCTGTGCCTCATGGGAACAGTCCTGCCCGAACTGCCAAGCCATGCCTTCCCTGGACCGGAAACAAGCATCCGAGAACCGGTTTCTGGCATTGCAGCTGTCTTCAACCTGGCTTGCTTGAATCCAGTGGCAAAGTGAGCTAGGGACTCACGTCGGAGCATACCCTGCCAACTTATGGCGAACAAAGTGGTACAAAAGGGGGTGGTGATGGACGGAGCATCTGAACCAATCAAACACTCACACCCAGTCAAGAGATCTGGGTTTAATCCATCACCGTTCTTTAGCCCACTCTGTCACCCCAGTTCAGACATGGCCATATGCAAATCAGTCTACCCTGTGCCTCACGGGAACAGTCCAGCCCGAACTGCCAAGCCATGCCTTCCCTGGACCGGAAACAAGCTTCAGAGGACTGGTTTCTGGCATTGCAGCTGTCTTCAGCCTGGCTTACTTGAATCCAGTGGCAAAGTGAGCAAGGGACTCACGTCTGAGCATACCCTGCCAACTTATGGCGAACAAAGTGGAACAAAAGGGGGTGGTGATGGACGGAGCATCTGAACCAATCAAACACTCACACCCAGTCAAGAGATCTGGGTTTAATACATCACCGTTCTTTAGTCCACTCTGCCACCCCAGTTCAGACATGGCCATATGCAAATCAGTCTGACCCTGTGCCTCATGGGAACAGTCCAGCCCGAACTGCCAAGCCATGCCTTCCCTGGACCGGAAACAAGCTTCCGAGGACCGATTTCTGGCATTGCAGCTGTGTTCAGCCCGGCCTGCTTTAATCCAGTGGCAAAGTGAGCAAGGGACTCACGTCTGAGCATACCCTGCCAACTTATGGCGAACAAAGTGGTACAAAAGGGGGTGGTGATGTACGGAGCATCTGAACCAATCAAACACTCACGCCCAGTCAAGAGATCTGGGTTTAATCCATTACCGTTCTTTAGCCCACTCTGTCACCCCAGTTCAGACATGGCCATATGCAAATCAGTCTGACCCTGTGCCTCATGGGAACAGTCCAGCCCGAACTGCCAAGCCCTGCCTTCCCAGAACCGGAAACAAGCTTCAGAGGACTGGTTTCTTGCATTGCAGCCGTCTTCAGCCCGGCTTGCTTGAATCCAGTGGCAAAGTGAGCAGGGGACTTACGGCTGAGCATACCCTGCCAACTTATGGCGAACAAAGTGGTACAAAAGGGGGTGGTGATGGACGGAGCATCTGAACCAATCAAACACTCACACCCAGTCAAGAGATCTGGGTTTAATCCATCACCGTTTTTTAGCCCACTCTGCCACCCCAGTTCAGACATGGCCATATGCAAATCAGTCTGTCCCTGTGCCTCATGGGAACAGTCCAGCCGGAACTGGCAAGCCATGCCTTCCTTGGACTGGAAACAAGCTTCCGAGGACCGGTTTCTGGCATTGAAGACGTCTTCAGCCCAGCTTGCTTGAATCCACTGGCAAAGTGAGCAAGGGACTCACGTCTGAGCATACCCTGCCAACTTATGGCGAACAAAGTGGTACAAAAGGGGGTGGTGATGGATGGAGCATCTGAACCAATCAAACACTCACACCCAGTCAAGAGATCTGGGTTTAACCCATCACCATTCTTTAGCCCACTCTGCCACCCCAGTTCAGACATGGCCATATGCAAATCAGTCTGACCCTGTGCCTCATCGGAACAGTCCAGCCCGAACTGCCAAGCCAAGCCTTCCCTGGACCGGAAACAAGCTTCTGAGGACCGGTTTCTTGCATTGCAGCCGTCTTCAGCCCGGGTTGCTTGAATCCAGTGGCAAAGTCAGTAAGGGACTCACGTCTGACCATACCCTGCCAACTTATGGCGAACAAAGTGGTACAAAAGGGGGAGGTGATGAACGGAGCATCTGAACCAATCAAACACTCACACCCAGTCAAGAGATCTGGGTTTAATCCATCACCGTTTTTTAGCCCACTCTGCCACCCCAGTTCAGACATGGCCATATGCAAATCAGTCTGTCCCTGTGCCTCATGGGAACAGTCCAGCCCGAACTGGCAAGCCATGCCTTCCTTGGACTGGAAACAAGCTACCGAGGACCGGTTTCTGGCATTGCAGCCGTCTTCAGCCCGGCTTGCTTGAATCCAGTGGCAAAGTGAGCAAGGGACTCACGTCTGAGCATACTCTGCCAACTTATGGCGAACAAAGTGGTACAAAAGGGGGTGGTGATGGACGGAGCATCTGAACCAATCAAATACTCACACCCAGTCAAGAGATCTGGGTTTAATCCATCACCATTCTTTAGCCCACTCTGCCGCCCCAGTTCAGACATGGCCATATGCAAATCAGTCTGACCCAGTGCCTCATCGGAACAGTCCAGCCCGAACTGCCAAGCCATGCCTTCCCTGGACCGGAAACAAGCTTCCGAGGACTGGTTTCTGGCATTGCAGCTGTCTTCAGCCTGGCTTGATTGAATCCAGTGGCAAAGTGAGCAAGGGACTCACGTCTGAGCATACCCTGCCAACTTATGGCGAACAAAGTGGAACAAAAGGGGGTGGTGATGGACGGAGCATCTGAACCAATCAAACACTCACACCCAGTCAAGAGATCTGGGTTAATCCATCACCATTCTTTAGCCCACTCTGCCACCCCAGTTCAGACATGGCCATATGCAAATCAGTCTGACCCTGTGCCTCATCGGAACAGTCCAGCCCGAACTGCCAAGCCAAGACTTCCCTGGACCGGAAACAAGCTTCCTAGGACCGGTTTCTTGCATTGCAGCCGTCTTCAGCCTGGCTTGCTTGAATCCAGTGGCAAAGTGAGCAAGGGACTCACGTCGGAGCATACCCTGCCAAC
Organism: Lissotriton helveticus; assembly: GCF_964261635.1. NCBI lineage: Eukaryota > Metazoa > Chordata > Amphibia > Caudata > Salamandridae > Lissotriton > Lissotriton helveticus. The sequence goes on from NC_136067.1 coordinate 2,096,003,200, forward strand.
TTATGGTGAACAAAGTGGTACAAAAGGGGGTGGTGATGGACGGAGCATCTGAACCAATCAAACACTCACACCCAGTCAAGAGATCTGGGTTTAATCCATCACCGTTCTTTAGCCCACTCTGTCACCCAGGTTCAGACATGGCCATATGCAAATCAGTCTACCCTGTGCCTCACGGGAACAGTCCAGCCCGAACTGCCAAGCCATGCCTTCCCTGGACCGGAAACAAGCTTCCGAGGACTGGTTTCTGGCATTGCAGCTGTCTTCAGCCTGGCTTGCTTGAATCCGGTGGCAAAGTGAGCAAGGGACTCATGTCTGAGCATACCCTGCCAACTTATGGCGAACAAAGTGGAACAAAAGGGGGTGGTGATGGACGGAGCATCTGAACCAATCAAACACTCACACCCAGTCAAGAGATCTGGGTTTAATACATCACCGTTCTTTAGTCCACTCTGCCACCCCAGTTCAGACATGGCCATATGCAAATCAGTCTGACCCTGTGCCTCATGGGAACAGTCCAGCCCGAACTGCCAAGCCATGCCTTCCCTGGACCTGAAACAAGCTTCCGAGGACCGATTTCTGGCATTGCAGCTGTCTTCAGCCCGGCCTGCTTTAATCCAGTGGCAAAGTGAGCAAGGGACTCATGTCTGAGCATACCCTGCCAACTTATGGCGAACAAAGTGGTACAAAAGGGGGTGGTGATGGACGGAGCATCTGAACCAATCAAACACTCACACCCAGTCAAGAGATCTGGGTTTAATCCATCACCGTTTTTTAGCCCACTCCGCCACCCCAGTTCAGACATGGCCATATGCAAATCAGTCTGTCCCTGTGCCTCATGGGAACAGTCCAGCCCGAACTGGCAAGCCATGCCTTCCTTGGACTGGAAACAAGCTTCCGAGGACCGGTTTCTGGCATTGCAGCCGTCTTCAGCCCGGCTTGCTTGAATCCAATGGCAAAGTGAGCAAGGGACTCACGTCTGAGCATACCCTGCCAACTTATGGCGAACAAAGTGGTACAAAAGGGGGTGGTGATGGACGGAGCATCTGAACCAATCAAATACTCACACCCAGTCAAGAGATCTGGGTTTAATCCATCACCATTCTTTAGCCCACTCTGCCGCCCCAGTTCAGACATGGCCATATGCAAATCAGTCTGACCCTGTGCCTCATGGGAACAGTCCAGCCGGAACTGGCAAGCCATGCCTTCCTTGGACTGGAAACAAGCTTCCGAGGACCGGTTTCTGGCATTGCAGACGTCTTCAGCCCGGCTTGCTTGAATCCACTGGCAAAGTGAGCAAGGGACTCACGTCTGAGCATACCCTGCCAACTTATGGCGAACAAAGTGGTACAAAAGGGGGTGGTGATGGACCGAGCATCTGAACCAATCAAACACTCACACCCAGTCAAGAGATCTGGGTTTAATCCATCACCATTCTTTAGCCCACTCTGCCACCCCAGTTCAGGCATGGCCATATGCAAATCAGTCTGACCCTGTGCCTCATCGGAACAGTCCAGCCCGAACTGCCAAGCCAAGCCTTCCCTGGACCGGAAACAAGCTTCTGAGGACCGGTTTCTTGCATTGCAGCCGTCTTCAGCCCGGCTTGCTTGAATCCAGTGGCAAAGTCAGTAAGGGACTCACGTCTGAGCATACCCTGCCAACTTATGGCGAACAAAGTGGTACAAAAGGGGGAGGTGATGGACGGAGCATCTGAACCAATCAAACACTCACACCCAGTCAAGAGATCTGGGTTTAATCTATCACCGTTTTTTAGCCCACTCTGCCACCCCAGTTCAGACATGGCCATATGCAAATCAGTGTGTCCCTGTGCCTCATGGGAACAGTCCAGCCCGAACTGGCAAGCCATGCCTTCCTTGGACTGGAAACAAGCTTCCGAGGACCGGTTTCTGGCATTGCAGCCGTCTTCAGCCCGGCTTGCTTGAATCCAGTGGCAAAGTGAGCAAGGGACTCACGTCTGAGCATACTCTGCCAACTTATGGCGAACAAAGTGGTACAAAAGGGGGTGGTGATTGACGGAGCATCTGAACCAATCAAATACTCACACCCAGTCAAGAGATCTGGGTTTAATCCATCACTATTCTTTAGCCCACTCTGCCGCCCCAGTTCAGACATGGCCATATGCAAATCAGTCTGACCCTGTGCCTCATCGGAACAGTCCAGCCCGAACTGCCAAGCCATGCCTTCCCTGGACCGGAAACAAGCTTCCGAGGACCGATTTCTGGCATTGCAGCTGTCTTCAGCCCAGCTTGCTTTAATCCAGTGGCAAAGTGAGCAAGGGACTCACGTCTGAGCATACCCTGCCAACTTATGGCGAACAAAGTTGTACAAAAGCGGGTGGTGATGTACGGAGCATCTGAACCAATCAAACACTCACGCCCAGTCATGAGATCTGGGTTTAATCCATCACAGTTCTTTAGCCCACTCTGCCGCCCCAGTTCAGACATGGCCATATGCAAATCAGTCTGACCCTGTGCCTCATCGGAACAGTCCAGCCCGAACTGCCAAGCCATGCCTTCCCTGGACCGGAAACAAGCTTCCGAGGACCGATTTCTGGCATTGCAGCTGTCTTCAGCCCAGCTTGCTTTAATCCAGTGGCAAAGTGAGCAAGGGACTCACGTCTGAGCATACCCTGCCAACTTATGGCGAACAAAGTGGTACAAAAGGGGGAGGTGATGGAAGGAGCATCTGAACCAATCAAACACTCACATCCAGCCAAGAGATCTGGGTTTAATCCATCACAGTTTTTTAGCCCACTCTGCCACCCCAGTTCAGACATGGCCATATGCAAATCAGTCTGTCCCTGTGCCTCATGGGAACAGTCCAGCCCGAACTGGCAAGCCATGCCTTCCTTGGACTGGAAACAAGCTTCCGAGGACCGGTTTCTGGCATTGCAGCCGTCTTCAGCCCGGCTTGCTTGAATCCAGTGGCAAAGTGAGCAAGGGACTCACGTCTGAGCATACCCTGCCAACTTATGGCGAACAAAGTGGTACAAAAGGGGGTGGTGATGGACGGAGCATCTGAACCAATTAAACACTCACACGCAGTCAAGAGATCTGGGTTTAATCCATCACCGTTCTTTAGCCCACTCTGCCACCCCAGTTCAGACATGGCCATATGCAAATCAGTCTGACCCTGTGCCTCATCGGAACAGTGCAGCCCGAACTGCCAAGCCATGCCTTCCCTGGACCGGAAACAAGCTTCCGAGGACCGATTTCTGGCATTGCAGCTGTCTTCAGCCCGGCTTGCTTTAATCCAGTGGCAAAGTGAGCAAGGGCCTCACGTCTGAGCATACCCTGCCAACTTATGGCCAACAAAGTGGTACAAAAGGGGGTGGTGATGTACGGAGCATCTGAACCAATCAAACACTCACGCCCAGTCAAGAGATCTGGGTTTAATCCATCACAGTTCTTTAGCCCACTCTGCCACCCCAGTTCAGACATGGCCATATGCAAATCAGTCTGACCCTGTGCCTCATGGGAACAGTCCAGCCCGAACTGCCAAGCCCTGCCTTCCCTGGACCGGAAACAAGCTTCCGAGGACCGGTTTCCTGCATTGCAGCCGTCTTCAGCCCGGCTTGCTTGAATCCAGTGGCAAAGTCAGTAAGGGACTCACATCTGAGCATACCCTGCCAACTTATGGCGAACAAAGTGGTACAAAAGGGGGAGGTGATGGAAGGAGCATCTGAACCAATCAAACACTCACATCCAGCCAAGAGATCTGGGTTTAATCCATCACCGTTTTTTAGCCCACTCTGCCACCCCAGTTCAGACATGGCCATATGCAAATCAGTCTGTCCCTGTGCCTCATGGGAACAGTCCAGCCCGAACTGGCAAGCCATGCCTTCCTTGGACTGCAAACAAGCTTCCGAGGACCGGTTTCTGGCATTGCAGCCGTCTTCAGCCCGGCTTGCTTGAATCCAGTGGCAAAGTGAGCAAGGCACTCACGTCTGAGCATACCCTGCCAACTTATGGCGAACAAAGTGGTACAAAAGGGGGTGGTGATGGACGGAGCATCTGAACCAATTAAACACTCACACGCAGTCAAGAGATCTGGGTTTAATCCATCACCGTTCTTTAGCCCACTCTGCCACCCCAGTTCAGACATGGCCATATGCAAATCAGTCTGACCCTGTGCCTCATCGGAACAGTGCAGCCCGAACTGCCAAGCCATGCCTTCCCTGGACCGGAAACAAGTTCCGAGGACCGGTTTCTTGCATTGCAGCCGTCTTCAGCCCGGCTTGCTTGAATTCAGTGGCAAAGTCAGCAAGAGACTCACGTCTGAGCATACCCTGCCAATTTAGGGCGAACAAAGTGGTACAAAAGGGGGTGGTGCTGGACGGAGCATATGAACCAATCAAACACTCACACCCAGTCAACAGATCTGGGTTTAATCCATCACCATTCTTTAGCCCACTCTGTCACCCCAGTTCAGACATGGCCATATGCAAATCAGTCTGACCCTGTGCTCATGGGAACAGTCCAGCCCGAACTGCCAAGCCATGCCTTCCCTGGACCGGAAACAAGCTTCCGAGGACCGGTTTCTGGCATTGCAGCTGTCTTCAGCCCGGCTTGCTTGAATCCAGTGGCAAAGTGAGCAAGGGACTCACGTCTGAGCATACCCTGCCAACTTATGGCGAACAAAGTGGTACAAAAGGGGGTGGTGATGGACGGAGCATCTGAACCAATTAAACACTCACACGCAGTCAAGAGATCTGGGTTTAATCCATCACCGTTCTTTAGCCCACTCTGCCACCCCAGTTCAGACATGGCCATATGCAAATCAGTCTGACCCTGTGCCTCATCGGAACAGTGCAGCCCGAACTGCCAAGTCATGCCTTCCCTGGACCGGAAACAAGCTTCCGAGGACCGATTTCTGGCATTGCAGCTGTCTTCAGCCCGGCTTGCTTTAATCCAGTGGCAAAGTGAGCAAGGGCCTCACGTCTGAGCATACCCTGCCAACTTATGGCAAACAAAGTGGTACAAAAGGGGGTGGTGATGTACGGAGCATCTGAACCAATCAAACCCTCACGCCCAGTCAAGAGATCTGGGTTTAATCCATCACAGTTCTTTAGCCCACTCTGCCACCCCAGTTCAGACATGGCCATATGCAAATCAGTCTGACCCTGTGCCTCATGGGAACAGTCCAGCCCGAACTGCCAAGCCCTGCCTTCCCTGGACCGGAAACAAGCTTCCGAGGACCGGTTTCCTGCATTGCAGCCGTCTTCAGCCCGGCTTGCTTGAATCCAGTGGCAAAGTCAGTAAGGGACTCACGTCTGAGCATACCCTGCCAACTTATGGCGAACAAAGTGGTACAAAAGGGGGAGGTGATGGAAGGAGCATCTGAACCAATCAAACACTCACATCCAGCCAAGAGATCTGGGTTTAATCCATCACCGTTTTTTAGCCCACTCTGCCACCCCAGTTCAGACATGGCCATATGCAAATCAGTCTGTCCCTGTGCCTCATGGGAACAGTCCAGCCCGAACTGGCAAGCCATGCCTTCCTTGGACTGCAAACAAGCTTCCGAGGACCGGTTTCTGGCATTGCAGCCGCCTTCAGCCCGGCTTGCTTGAATCCAGTGGCAAAGTGAGCAAGGGACTCACGTCTGAGCATACCCTGCCAACTTATGGCGAACAAAGTGGTACAAAAGGGGGTGGTGATGGACGGAGCATCTGAACCAATTAAACACTCACACGCAGTCAAGAGATCTGGGTTTAATCCATCACCGTTCTTTAGCCCACTCTGCCACCCCAGTTCAGACATGGCCATATGCAAATCAGTCTGACCCTGTGCCTCATCGGAACAGTGCAGCCCGAACTGCCAAGCCATGCCTTCCCTGGACCGGAAACAAGTTCCGAGGACCGGTTTCTTGCATTGCAGCCGTCTTCAGCCCGGCTTGCTTGAATTCAGTGGCAAAGTCAGCAAGAGACTCACGTCTGAGCATACCCTGCCAATTTAGGGCGAACAAAGTGGTACAAAAGGGGGTGGTGCTGGACGGAGCATATGAACCAATCAAACACTCACACCCAGTCAACAGATCTGGGTTTAATCCATCACCATTCTTTAGCCCACTCTGTCACCACAGTTCAGACATGGCCATATGCAAATCAGTCTGACCCTGTGCTCATGGGAACAGTCCAGCCCGAACTGCCAAGCCATGCCTTCCCTGGACCGGAAACAAGCTTCCGAGGACCGGTTTCTGGCATTGCAGCTGTCTTCAGCCCGGCTTGCTTGAATCCAGTGGCAAAGTGAGCAAGGGACTCACGTCTGAGCATACCCTGCCAACTTATGGCGAACAAAGTGGTACAAAAGGGGGTGGTGATGGACGGAGCATCTGAACCAATCAAACACTCACACCCAGTCAAGAGATATGGATTTAATCCATCACCATTCTTTAGTCCACTCTGCCATCCCAGTTCAGACATGGCCATATGCAAATCAGTCTGACTCTGTGCCTCATGGGAACAGTCCAGCCCGAACTGCCAAGCCATGCCTTCCCTGGACCGGAAACAAGCTTCCGAGGACCGGTTTCTGGCATTGCAGCTGTCTTCAGCCTGGCTTGATTGAATCCAGTGGCAAAGTGAGCAAGGGACTCACGTCTGAGCATACCCTGCCAATTTAGGGCGAACAAAGTGGTACAAAAGGGGGTGGTGCTGGACGGAGCATATGAACCAATCAAACACTCACACCCAGTCAACAGATCTGGGTTTAATCCATCACCATTCTTTAGCCCACTCTGTCACCCCAGTTCAGACATGGCCATATGCAAATCAGTCTGACCCTGTGCTCATGGGAACAGTCCAGCCCGAACTGCCAAGCCATGCCTTCCCTGGACCGGAAACAAGCTTCCGAGGACCGGTTTCTGGCATTGCAGCTGTCTTCAGCCCGGCTTGCTTGAATCCAGTGGCAAAGTGAGCAAGGGACTCACGTCTGAGCATACCCTGCCAACTTATGGCGAACAAAGTGGTACAAAAGGGGGTGGTGATGGACGGAGCATCTGAACCAATTAAACACTCACACGCAGTCAAGAGATCTGGGTTTAATCCATCACCGTTCTTTAGCCCACTCTGCCACCCCAGTTCAGACATGGCCATATGCAAATCAGTCTGACCCTGTGCCTCATCGGAACAGTGCAGCCCGAACTGCCAAGCCATGCCTTCCCTGGACCGGAAACAAGCTTCCGAGGACCGATTTCTGGCATTGCAGCTGTCTTCAGCCCGGCTTGCTTTAATCCAGTGGCAAAGTGAGCAAGGGCCTCACGTCTGAGCATACCCTGCCAACTTATGGCAAACAAAGTGGTACAAAAGGGGGTGGTGATGTACGGAGCATCTGAACCAATCAAACCCTCACGCCCAGTCAAGAGATCTGGGTTTAATCCATCACAGTTCTTTAGCCCACTCTGCCACCCCAGTTCAGACATGGCCATATGCAAATCAGTCTGACCCTGTGCCTCATGGGAACAGTCCAGCCCGAACTGCCAAGCCCTGCCTTCCCTGGACCGGAAACAAGCTTCCGAGGACCGGTTTCCTGCATTGCAGCCGTCTTCAGCCCGGCTTGCTTGAATCCAGTGGCAAAGTCAGTAAGGGACTCACGTCTGAGCATACCCTGCCAACTTATGGCGAACAAAGTGGTACAAAAGGGGGAGGTGATGGAAGGAGCATCTGAACCAATCAAACACTCACATCCAGCCAAGAGATCTGGGTTTAATCCATCACCGTTTTTTAGCCCACTCTGCCACCCCAGTTCAGACATGGCCATATGCAAATCAGTCTGTCCCTGTGCCTCATGGGAACAGTCCAGCCCGAACTGGCAAGCCATGCCTTCCTTGGACTGCAAACAAGCTTCCGAGGACCGGTTTCTGGCATTGCAGCCGCCTTCAGCCCGGCTTGCTTGAATCCAGTGGCAAAGTGAGCAAGGGACTCACGTCTGAGCATACCCTGCCAACTTATGGCGAACAAAGTGGTACAAAAGGGGGTGGTGATGGACGGAGCATATGAACCAATTAAACACTCACACGCAGTCAAGAGATCTGGGTTTAATCCATCACCGTTCTTTAGCCCACTCTGCCACCCCAGTTCAGACATGGCCATATGCAAATCAGTCTGACCCTGTGCCTCATCGGAACAGTGCAGCCCGAACTGCCAAGCCATGCCTTCCCTGGACCGGAAACAAGTTCCGAGGACCGGTTTCTTGCATTGCAGCCGTCTTCAGCCCGGCTTGCTTGAATTCAGTGGCAAAGTCAGCAAGAGACTCACGTCTGAGCATACCCTGCCAATTTAGGGCGAACAAAGTGGTACAAAAGGGGGTGGTGCTGGACGGAGCATATGAACCAATCAAACACTCACACCCAGTCAACAGATCTGGGTTTAATCCATCACCATTCTTTAGCCCACTCTGTCACCACAGTTCAGACATGGCCATATGCAAATCAGTCTGACCCTGTGCTCATGGGAACAGTCCAGCCCGAACTGCCAAGCCATGCCTTCCCTGGACCGGAAACAAGCTTCCGAGGACCGGTTTCTGGCATTGCAGCTGTCTTCAGCCCGGCTTGCTTGAATCCAGTGGCAAAGTGAGCAAGGGACTCACGTCTGAGCATACCCTGCCAACTTATGGCGAACAAAGTGGTACAAAAGGGGGTGGTGATGGACGGAGCATCTGAACCAATCAAACACTCACACCCAGTCAAGAGATATGGATTTAATCCATCACCATTCTTTAGTCCACTCTGCCATCCCAGTTCAGACATGGCCATATGCAAATCAGTCTGACTCTGTGCCTCATGGGAACAGTCCAGCCCGAACTGCCAAGCCATGCCTTCCCTGGACCGGAAACAAGCTTCCGAGGACCGGTTTCTGGCATTGCAGCTGTCTTCAGCCTGGCTTGATTGAATCCAGTGGCAAAGTGAGCAAGGGACTCACGTCTGAGCATACCCTGCCAACTTATGGCGAACAAAGTGGAAGAAAAGGGGGTGGTGATGGACGGAGCATCTGAACCAATCAAACACTCACACCCAGTCAAGAGATCTGGGTTAATCCATCACCATTCTTTAGCCCACTCTGCCACCCCAGTTCAGACATGGCCATATGCAAATCAGTCTGACCCTGTGCCTCATCGGAACAGTCCAGCCCGAACTGCCAAGCCAAGCCTTCTCTGGACCGGAAACAAGCTTCCGAGGACCGGTTTCTTGCATTGCAGCCGTCTTCAGCCTGGCTTGCTTGAATCCAGTGGCAAAGTGAGCAAGGGACTCACGTCGGAGCATACCCTGCCAACTTATGGTGAACAAAGTGGTACAAAAGGGGGTTGTGATGGACGGAGCATCTGAACCAATTAAACACTCACACCCAGTCAAGAGATCTGGGTTTAATCCATCACCGTTCTTTAGCCCACTCTGTCACCCCAGTTCAGACATGGCCATATGCAAATCAGTCTACCCTGTGCCTCACGGGAACAGTCCAGCCCGAACTGCCAAGCCATGCCTTCCCTGGACCGGAAACAAGCTTCCGAGGACTGGTTTCTGGCATTGCAGCTGTCTTCAGCCTGGCTTGCTTGAATCCAGTGGCAAAGTGAGCAAGGGACTCACGTCTGAGCATACCCTGCCAACTTATGGCGAACAAAGTGTAACAAAAGGGGGTGGTGATGGACGGAGCATCTGAACCAATCAAACACTCACACCCAGTCAAGAGATCTGGGTTTAATACATCACCGTTCTTTAGTCCACTCTGCCACCCCAGTTCAGACATGGCCATATGCAAATCAGTCTGACCCTGTGCCTCATGGGAACAGTCCAGCCCGAACTGCCAAGCCATGCCTTCCCTGGACCGGAAACAAGCTTCCGAGGACCGATTTCTGGCATTGCAGCTGTCTTCAGCCCGGCCTGCTTTAATCCAGTGGCAAAGTGAGCAAGGGACTCACGTCTGAGCATACCCTGCCAACTTATGGTGAACAAAGTGGTACAAAAGGGGGTGATGATGTACGGAGCATCTGAACCAATCAAACACTCACGCCCAGTCAAGAGATCTGGGTTTAATCCATCACCGTTCTTTAGCCCACTCTGTCACCCCAGTTCAGACATGGCCATATGCAAATTAGTCTGACCCTGTGCCTCATGGGAACAGTCCAGCCCGAACTGCCAAGCCCTGCCTTCCCTGGACCGTAAACAAGCTTCAGAGGACTGGTTTCTTGCATTGCAGCCGTCTTTAGCCCGGCTTGCTTGAATCCAGTGGCAAAGTGAGCAGGGGACTTACGGCTGAGCATACCCTGCCAACTTATGGCGAACAAAGTGGTACAAAAGGGGGTGGTGATGGACGGAGCATCTGAACCAATCAAACACTCACACATAATCAAGAGATCTGGGTTTAATCCATCACCATTATTTAGCCCACTCTGCCATCCCAGTTCAGACATGGCCATATGCAAATCAGTCTAACCCAGTGCCTCATGGGAACAGTCCAGCCCGAACTGCCAAGCCATGCCTTCCCTGGACCGGAAACAAGCTTCCGAGGGCCGGTTTCTGGCATTGCACCCGTCTTCAGCCCGGCTTGCTTGAATCCAGTGGCAAAGTGAGCAAGGGACTCAAGTCTGAGCATACCCTGCCAACTTATGGCGAACAAAGTGATACAAAAGGGGGTGGTGATGGACCGAGCATCTGAACCAATCAAACACTCACACCCAGTCAAGAGATCTGGGTTTAATCCATCACCGTTCTTAGCCCACTCTGCCACCCCAGTTCAGACATGGCCATATGCAAATCAATCTGACCCTGTGCCTCATGGGAACAGTCCAGCACGAACTGCCAAGCCATGCCTTCCCTGGACCGGAAACAAGCTTCCAAGGACGGGTTTCTGGCATTGCAGCTGTCTTCAGCCCGGCTTGCTTGAATCCAGTGGCAAAGTGAGCAAGGGACTCATGTCTGAGCATACCCTGCCAACTTATGGCGAACAAAGTGGTACAAAAGGGGGTGGTGATGGACGGAGCATCTGAACCAATCAAACACTCACACCCAGTCAAGAGATCTGGGTTTAATCCATCACCGTTTTTTAGCCCACTCTGCCACCCCAGTTCAGACATGGCCATATGCAAATCAGTCTGTCCCTCTGCCTCATGGGAACAGTCCAGCCCGAACTGGCAAGCCATGCCTTCCTTGGACTGGAAACAAGCTTCCGAGGACCGGTTTCTGGCATTGCAGCCGTCTTCAGCCCGGCTTGCTTGAATCCAATCGCAAAGTGAGCAAGGGACTCATGTCTGAGCATACCCTGCCAACTTATGGCGAACAAAGTGGTACAAAAGGGGGTGGTGATGGACGGAGCATCTGAACCAATCAAATACTCACACCCAGTCAAGAGATCTGGGTTTAATCCATCACCATTCTTTAGCCCACTCTGCCGCCCCAGTTCAGACATGGCCATATGCAAATCAGTCTGACCCTGTGCCTCATGGGAACAGTCCAGCCGGAACTGGCAAGCCATGCCTTCCATGTACTGGAAACAAGCTTCGGAGGACCGGTTTCTGGCATTGCAGACGTCTTCAGCCCGGCTTGCTTGAATCCACTGGCAAAGTGAGCAAGGGACTCACGTCTGAGAATACTCTGCCAACTTATGGCGAACAAAGTGGTACAAAAGGGGGTGGTGATGGACGGAGCATCTGAACCAATGAAACACTCACACCCAGTCAAGAGATCTGGGTTTAATCCATCACCATTCTTTAGCCCACTCTGCCACCCCAGTTCAGACATGGCCATATGCAAATCAGTCTGACCCTGTGCCTCATCGGAACAGTCCAGCCCGATCTGCCAAGCCAAGCCTTCCCTGGACCGGAAACAAGCTTCTGAGGACCGGTTTCTTGCATTGCAGCCGTCTTCAGCCCGGCTTGCTTGAATCCAGTGGCAAAGTCAGTAAGGGACTCACGTCTGAGCATACCCTGCCAACTTATGGCGAACAAAGTGGTACAAAATGGGGAGGTGATGGACGGAGCATCTGAACCAATCAAACACTCACACCCAGTCAAGAGATCTGGGTTTAATCTATCACCGTTTTTTAGCCCACTCTGCCACCCCAGTTCAGACATGGCCATATGCAAATCAGTGTGTCCCTGTGCCTCATGGGAACAGTCCAGCCCGAACTGGCAAGCCATGCCTTCCTAGGACTGGAAACAAGCTTCCGAGGACTGGTTTCTGGCATTGCAGCTGTCTTCAGCCTGGCTTGATTGAATCCAGTGGCAAAGTGAGCAAGGGACTCACGTCTGAGCATACCCTGCCAACTTATGGCGAACAAAGTGGAAGAAAAGGGGGTGGTGATGGACGGAGCATCTGAACCAATCAAACACTCACACCCAGTCAAGAGATCTGGGTTAATCCATCACCATTCTTTAGCCCACTCTGCCACCCCAGTTCAGACATGGCCATATGCAAATCAGTCTGACCCTGTGCCTCATCGGAACAGTCCAGCCCGAACTGCCAAGCCAAGCCTTCTCTGGACCGGAAACAAGCTTCCGAGGACCGGTTTCTTGCATTGCAGCCGTCTTCAGCCTGGCTTGCTTGAATCCAGTGGCAAAGTGAGCAAGGGACTCACGTCGGAGCATACCCTGCCAACTTATGGTGAACAAAGTGGTACAAAAGGGGGTTGTGATGGACGGAGCATCTGAACCAATCAAACACTCACACCCAGTCAAGAGATCTGGGTTTAATCCATCACCGTTCTTTAGCCCACTCTGTCACCCCAGTTCAGACATGGCCATATGCAAATCAGTCTACCCTGTGCCTCACGGGAACAGTCCAGCCCGAACTGCCAAGCCATGCCTTCCCTGGACCGGAAACAAGCTTCCGAGGACTGGTTTCTGGCATTGCAGCTGTCTTCAGCCTGGCTTGCTTGAATCCAGTTGTGGAAAAGTAAATTTTACCATGTTCTGTGTCCCTACGCGTCCTCCATCATATGTTATGTGTACATGATTAATATATATATGTATTCCCTCTGTTCGATTAATGACGCAATTACAGTTGTGTCCATCTCTAGTATGCCTGTTTCCAGTCCTCGTGAATACTACGAATATCAGGCCTATGTAAAGCTACGTTGCCACGTTTCTCAGTGTGCACGTTATTTCATTGTAAAGTCCCCGTTTCTAGGCCTCACAAGGGCCCAGAAACCGGATTCTCAGCTCCTGTCTCCTGAGCCTCGCTGAGGAGCGATACAGCCCCCACCTGTATCCTCGACCCTTCACTTACTTCCTGCCTCACAGTGCCCGGCTCAGCCTGGCTCTGCCTACGAGTCTGCCAAGAGTATGTTATGATTCTAGTTATCAGTCCAGCCCTCCTTCTCTGCATTCCTAAGCTACTGAATCGCATCAATAGTTTCCGTCATTGTCTAGCCTTTACGTCTCCATGTAAGAGAAATACTGCATTTAATGGTCATTTAATATTCTTCATCACGCACTACATGTAGAATAATGCATGCTCCAGTCTTAGAGTCCGTTAGCCTCTCCCCTCCTGACTCTTAGTTTATATCAACATGTTCTCTAAACATCAGATACTAGATACTGTTTAGGTACATGTCGCCCTGACTCTCCAGACTTCAGTCTCTGCTCCTAGCACAGAGTTCATAGCCCCCAGCTTCTCCTAGTAACGCGTCATTGTCAGTTTGCGCGCACCATTAGGTTAGAGGTCCCGGCTCCTTAGGTAGCCCCCTCCATGTTTCCGCCCCATTTATGACATATTCTGTTACGTTTGCATCACATGTCTATGTATACGCCCCTGTTACACCCATTTTCACCCTTATCTTTCGCGACTGCTATTGACCACACCCACTGCTCCGCCTATCATATGTACTGTAATGCAACTGTTTTACTATATATGCTTGTGTATTGTTATTAAATGTTACGCCAGTCCTTTCCCCAGAGCGCGCTCATCCCAGATCCTGCCCGGCAGCTGTCGGGGCCCCCCTGTCAAGAGCTGCCATCCTATTCCTGTGCAGGTTGTCCTGTTCCTGTCCTTATGCTGTATTAAACCTGCAAACTCCTACTACCTCGAATCTTGACTCTTATTTATTGAGCTATCTGTTATTGCTATGCCTAGTCAAACCTAGATCCGGTATTATTTATTTATATACCACATAATGGCGCCCGAATAGGGACTTGCCCTTTCCCCACGCGCCGGTGAAGCCACGCCGGCCCCCTGACCCTCTGCAGCCGTGACGGAACCATACCGTGCACGTGCAGATATTTCTGCTTCAAGTATCCCTCAGGCCCACGGAGGAGACGGAGGTGGCGGTCCAGCATCCAGACGAGGCGGTGGAGGAACGCGGCGAGTCCCGACCAGAGCCCAAGCCGAGAGTCCAAGGTCCGAGGTATCCGGAGGCCCACCCGTAACAGAAGTCCGAAGTTCGTCCGTCCGGCGTCGAAGCAGTCCAGTCCAGTCCGAGGCCTTCCGTTCTTGCTGCCCGGTGAGTACCATTGCTGGGGTAGTATCTAGACAGGGTCAATCTAATTGACTCTGGTCCGTGGGTTGGTGGTACACAGACCCAAAACGAAGTGTCCACTTCGGTGGATGCGGGTCCTGACTTGTCTCTTTATGAGACCGGTAAGTTTCGTACTGTTTCAGCAGTGCATCTGGTTTCTGTTCTAGTCAGTTCTGTTCTCGAGAAAATTCATGTATTCTGTTTTCAGTATTCCAGGTAGTATTCTGTTCGAACTGTTATTTTAAATATTCTTCATGTATTTTAATGTTGTGGTATGAATGTGAAGTAATTATCGTGTTCATTGTGTATTGTATTGTGTCTAGATTACAGTCCAGTCATGCCGTTATTTTCCAGACTACGCCAGTTAAGAACTAGAAAAGGTCTGCTAGAAGCAGCAGTTCCTGTCCCGCCTAGGGACAGTCCAGGTCATTTTATGTATCAGAAGCATGGCATAAGTGCCATATTATATCTAGATTTATGGGTAGAGTATACCAAACAGTTAGAAAAAAAGTATAGATGGCCCGTATCGGGTACATGGGATGCCGAGTGCATCATGCGAGTAGAAGAAGCATTATGGAAAAAGAAGGCCAGACAGTCACAGAAAGATGCCATCGAGTTATGGCGCAAAGAATCTCATAAAAGAACCGAAAAAGAAATCAGAAAGTCAGAACTAAGTAGAGAATCCTTAGAACGAGCCCAAGAAAGGGAACTAATCGAGATAGGAGAACGAGTTAAAACAGAACAGTCAGACAGACAGAGGAATGCCCTCATCAAGGGTATGTATCCTCTTCTTGCCGAGGGCTTGCCAAAAGCGACCCCGGAGGCATCCAGTAATTTTCCGCCACCATTAGTTCCGACCAAGCTACGTCACAAACCGACCGCAGCTGATATTTTCATCTCGTCCTATTTGGACGACACAGTCCCGGAATATGCAAATCCTGTTCCGCCAGCTCCTGTAAATAATGTAAATCCTGCTCCTCCAGTCACCGGAGTACCTGCTACGGTACCCCCGGTCCAGCCTACATTACAATTTCCCACCGCGCTGGTACGAAGAGTATCAGTCGACGATTCCAGTTTAGGGGCCGCAGGAGGAGGTCCTCCTGGTACCCCGCCACCGCACCAACGTAGAACGTTGGCCGAGTTACATGAATGTGCGTTACAGCGTACGCCCAAATTTAAGTCCGTTGCAGAAATCCGACGAGCTCTCACTGAATGCCGCTATGATCCAGTTGCAGGTGATGATAGTACAGTAATATATTCCATCCGTGTAAGACGGGTGACCGGGTATTTAGACACCCTACCAGATATGAAAGGAGATCTAGACAGAATATATTGTTTCATCCGTACAGGGGATGATCCAGAAAGTATTGGTGAAGCCATGTCTCAAAGGAAAGCTGAGATCCAGCTCATGTTATTAAAGTTCCTGATTAATTGTCTAATAAGAGAACAAGATTCCCCGACTAAAGATCAGGCCGAAATGAAAATCCTGACAAGGTGGAGTGATAATATAGCCGAGGGTAAACACAAGACTATCAGTAGTATAGAGAGTATGTACAAGAAAATTCGTAAGGAAATACTAAAGTTACATGAACAACGTAAAGCAGCACAAGTAAACGAGAAAGAAAATGACTCTTCTACTGAAGAGGTAGAGGACGAGAATCCCGCCAGAATAGCGTATGTAGGAAAATCTAGATTTCCAGACCGACATTCACGTCTAGACTACAAGAAAACTGTTCCTCATCCGGCACCAGAACAAGGTTCTCTAGAACAAGTATTTCAAGCTACCGATCACATTCTGAAATCAAGAATCGGTTATAGCGAGTTAAGTACTATGCATGAACAAGAACTAGTCCGATCAGCGGTCCGATGGATTACTGATTCTACCACTTTTCCAGATGAAATAGTGGCACAAATGTTTCTGAAACTGCCCCCAGCCGAGCAACGACTGGTGGGTATGTATATGATCCAGCACCTCATTACTCTGTATGAGGGTCAACATTCTGATCCAGGTCCGTTACATGATGTCCTGAACGAGTTACTCCAGTATAGATGGAAAGGTTTAGGTACCGATTTAATTAGTGTCATTCTAGAACAGCGCCACAAATATAGTATGTTTTTAAACCCGCATTTCGTTCATGTCTCACCTCCAGAAAGTAAACCGTTTTACATAGACAGACAGAATCCGTTACGAGAAGTACACCCAGTCAGGACAACAGATGGTGAAATGCAACGAGTGTTTGTTTACACTCCGATTACAAAGATGGAACTCTTAGAGATGAAGAAATTAATTCCCTGTCATGACAAAGATCCAGCAGGGTTCCACCGAGAATTAAAAGACATGCTCCGTATGGGAGAATACACGTATCCAGATATAATTAAAATGTTAAAAGTCCTGTTGCCCGCAGGGGTATACGAGAAACTCAAGGAAAAAGATTGGGAGGTGGGAGAGAAAAAGATCGATTGGGCAGTTCTAGAAGCTGAAGATAAGGCACGAGTACCAGGTACCGGTCTAGGAGAAAAATGTAAAGAATTACCAGAGCTGTTAATTCAAGTTTTGCCAAGATTATTAGCCACTAAAAAGGAAGACTGGGATGCAATCTCAGCCTGTAAACAGAAACAAGACGAAGACACTAGTGATTTTTATTCTAGATTCGAGAAATGTTTTAGTATAAACAGTGGCCTCAAGACAAGTAGCGAGTCATACCCTCATCTTTTTGTTACTAAATTAGTCGAGAATTCAAGTCCACAAGTTAAGAATCGAGTTTTGAAAGTCGAAAGTACCTGGCAAGCTAATACCCCGTCCCAGATGTTACAGATGCTTCAATACCACCAGAATAGAATCTGAGAAGAACAAGATCATGAAAGGAAACGTATGAAAGACACGAAAATGAAAGTACTAGTTGCACAATCTATTCCACAAGACAGTCAGAAGAGGGGTACGAATCAAGCCAGTCATCCTGCAGTTCCCGTTAAAGGGACATGCAATTATTGTAAACAGCCAGGTCATTTCATAAACGAGTGTGCAGTTCTAAAACACAACATAGCTACTGGTAAGACTAAAGAAAGACCACGTCCGCCTAGACAAGAACAAGTTTCACAGACTTCTCAGCCACAGAATGCACAACAGACAGTTACCGTACCGCAGCCTATTGCTGCAACACAGCATGTTACACAGCAGATGTACCAGTATGCACAGTCCGAGTATCCAGAGTATCAGCCATATTCATGAAACAGCCTAGAGAGGGAGGTAGGCTTGCCTCTCATCGAGATTCCTGTAGATCAAGAGGGTCCCTATGTTCATAGTCAAGTACTAGGGAAAGACAGAAAGTTTCTGATTGACACAGGGGCAAGTAGGACCACCATTAGTCACGCCGAAGTTCCAGGGGCTCCGCTCTCAGGCTCAAGAAATGTTTCCCTTGGATTTTCAGGAAAGCCTATTGTAAATGAGATATCTAAGCCAGTTACTCTAGAAGTAGGTCCATTGTCCCGTACTACTGATCTGTTACTTACGAAGTCATGCCCAGAAAATTTATTAGGCATTAAAACACTGAAAGAATTAGGTGCAGTTATTTGCTGCTCCCCCGAGGGAATACGACTGTTCCTACGTGACTTCAAGGGTCACTATGTATTACGAGATTTTGATCCGAGATTGTCTAATGTTCCGCAGCATCTATGGGCACAAGGTCCAACTGATGTTGGTTATATGCAAATCACACCCCATCGTGTGACTCTCAAGCCAGGTGTAGTGTTACCACGAATCAGACAGTACAGATTGCCACCTGAGGCTGTAGCAGCCTTATCCAAAATTATTGACGAGCTTATGGCTCAAGGAGTAGTTGTAGAAACTGACTCCAATGTATGTAATTCTCCGATCATTCCAGTCATGAAACGTACTGATCCGAATGCACCCCCAGTATATCGATTAGTGATTGACCTACGAGAACTCAATAAATGTATTATTCCCCAGTACCCAGTTGTCCCAGATATCTCTTCCCTATTGACAGCCATTGATTCTGAAGCCTCATTTTTTTCAGTCATAGACCTCAAGAACGCATTTTTCAGTGTCCCCATTCATCCAGACAGCCAGTTCCTTTTCGGATTTTGTTTAAGTGGAAGGAGCTATATGTTCACACGCGCTCCTCAAGGTTTCACGGAAAGTCCAAGTATTTACAGTCAAGCACATAAAAGACAACTAGACAATATTCACATGCCAACTGACACTGCCCTGCTCCAGTATGTCGATGATCTACTGATCACAGCCCGTTCTGAATGTGCTTGCGAGCGAGCATCCCTTACAGTCTTGTATTTCCTAGCCGAGATGGGGCACAAGGTGTCCCCTTCTAAGCTTCAATTCTGTGTCCAGCAAGTGATCTATTTAGGCCACTTACTGTCCAAGAGGGGTAGGCAGTTGACACCAGACCGTATCCAGTTAATAGCGAGTCTTCCTCAGCCCAAGACCCAGAAGGAGGTACGTGCTTTTATCGGCCTTACTTCTTATTGCAGACAATGGATTCCTCAGTCTGCATTTCTAGCTAAGCCACTGATACAGTTAACGACACAGGAGGCAGCCGTATCGACTGTCCTCCCTTGGACATCTGAACATACACTTAGTTTTAATGAGTTAAAGAAAGCTTTATGCCAAGCTCCAGTTCTAGCAACACCGAACTACAGTAAGCCTTTTACACTTTTTGTCACTGAACGCGAAGGTACAGCATTATCTGTTCTTACACAAGATCAAGCAGGACAATACAAGCCCTGTGCTTATTTTTCGAGCACATTAGATCCTGTAGCCCAGGCTCTGCCTGCGTGCCTCAAGTCAGTTGCAGCCACAGCACTAGCTATCAGACAAAGTGATTCCATAGTATTAGGACATTCCTTGACAGTACAAGTTCCACACTCCGTGGAAGTTCTTTTAAACCGAACCCAGACTCAGCACTTGACAATTGCACGTTTAACAGGTTATGAATTGACACTGTTCCAGCCACACATAGAAATCAGACGCTGCAACGTTCTAAATCCTGCTACACTGTTACCATCAGTTAATTCGAATCCTGCCACACACGACTGTGTGGAAGTAGTTAACATTATGACAAAGCCAAGACAAGATCTGTCAGATATTCCATTACCAGATCCCGACCTGACACTTTATGTGGATGGTTCATGTATGAGAACAAGTACAGGAGAACTAGTAGCCGCGTATGCAGTGACTACTGACACTGAAGTTATAGAAACACACCGTATTGACACCCTGTCTGCTCAAGCAGCAGAGCTAGTTGCTCTGACACAAGCCTGCATACACGCCAAGAACCTGAAAGTTAATGTTTACACAGATTCACGTTACGCATTTGGAGTTGTACACGACTTCGGAGTGCTCTGGCAGGAGAGAGGTTTCATGACTTCTCATGGAACCAAGATTCAGCATGGTCTCCTTATTCAAGCTCTGTTAGATGCCATACACTTACCGACATCTATTGCTATTATGAAATGCAAAGCACATACGAAAGTTACTATTTCTCAAGGTAATGATCTAGCAGATCGCACAGCCAAGCTTACAGCACAGACGCCAGACATTCCAGTTAATAAGACACCGACATACACTCCAGATCCGACTACCTGTATGACAGTTAAGGACCCTACTCAAGATGTCATAGATATCCAGTTACATGCTACTCCCGAGGAAATCAAGAAATGGTCTGAACAAGGAGGGGTCCAGACAGATCAGGGATGGGTAACAAAGGGTAAAGCCACATGGTTTCTCCCCGACTCTATGGTTCAAGTCATTATCAATACCGCACATAGTCCAGCACATTTAGGAGAAAAAGCTATGTTAGATAGTATCCAGAACATTTGGTTCAACAAGCATTTACGAGCTGCAGCCAAGCAGAAGGTCCGTACCTGTATGATATGTTGCCAGTTTAATCCAGGTAAAAGTGTTCCGGTGGAACAAGGTGGATTCCAGCCTCCTGACCACCCTTTTGAAGTCCTCCAGATGGATTATATTCAGATGGAGCGATGTCGAGGTTTCAAGTATGTCCTTGTAGTTGTATGCGCTTTGTCCAGGTGGACAGAAGCATATCCAGTCCCAGATTACACAGCCGCGACCACTGCTAAGCAGTTGGTTCGTGAATTCTTCCCCCGTTATGGACTCCCTAGGGTCGTATATTCTGACAACGGCCAACCATTCTCATCCGAGCTTATGAAACATATTTCCCTGTTGTTAGGGTACCAGTGGAAGTTCCATTGTGTACGCCATCCAGAAGCAGCCGGTCTCGTAGAGAGACATAATCAGACCCTGAAAATCCGAATTGCAAAAGTATGTAAAGAGAAAGGTGTGGACTGGCTGGTAGCTCTGCCAGTTGCCTTGTTTTATATGTGCATGGTCGCACATTCTAGATCAGGTCTGTCCCCTTATGAGGTCGTATTCGGCCGCCCCCCTAATATGTGGGGTACACCTAGACCCCGAAGTATTACCGATGTTTCAAGTAATATGCTGACAAATTACCTAGCTTCCTTGATGTCTGCCCTCAACTCTTGTCGTTCACAGGTTGCTGCCGCATTTCCAGACAATACCGAGGTGGCACCGCATGAAATCGTTCCCGGATCCATGGTTCTTGTCCGAAATTTTGATCGTTCAAGTCCGCTGGAGCCTCGCTGGAAAGAACCCCGACAGGTCCTCCTCACCACCCGTACTGCCGTCAAGTTGGAAGGCAGGAAGGGCTGGGTCCACCTGTCACATGTGAAAAGATTTTTTGGACTACAGCCTGTTTCAAAGAACATTTCCGAGGATTCTAAAAACTGCCAAAGTACTATTCTTGAGGACTGTCCCGCAAAAGACATTGCTACGAACCCTTCCCTGTTAGAGAAAACTCCGCAGCAGGAGTATAAGCTTAAACTAAGGTCTAGTAAAATAAGTCAGCCAGTTTGATTGTCTAAGTCCTCCCCTAGGTGAAACGGTTAGACCGGTTTCTGACATGTATATAATAGACCCCCACAGAGAGAGAGTTAGTGAGAACTCTAGAAGTTGCACTAATATTTTATGTTTTCTGCTATATTTCAGCATTATGATTTCCTGCACCAGTTATGCATTTTATTTGTATTTTTCAGTTTCTCATGTAAATATGTCTGCTAATGTTACAGTAGAGCACACGTTTAGTGATCTGCCTCCTCATGAACTCTCATATCGTCTCGCTATGCGTAATAATTCTTTTATCCGCATGTTACATTATTCACACCAGACCAGCAATGCCACTAATTGTTGGGTGTGTGGTCGACTCCCCCCTTTCCAGACACCGAAGGGAGTTCTGCCACTCTTTCCTTATCCATTTTCACATAATGGTTCGTGTGGAGCATGGTCCACGTTAACGTCATCCTCAACAGATATGTCTTTACTTAACAGTACATGTTTCCCAGACAAGCAAGGTCTTCCCCACAGAACAGGGTTAGATCTAGAAAATGAAGTTTATAATTTGGGTAATTATTCTTCGAATTTTATGGTCCTGAATGTTCAGTCTGATTCTACTCCAGACTTACCTGCCATGTCAGTACTACCCGTCAAAGGTGAATTATGTGTCCGAAATAATGGTTCCATACATGTAGGCCATAGTGATTGTACTACTATTGTCAAGTATAGTGACAGTGGGAAATCTATTTTCAAAGCTTCACGTCATTCTTATTTTGTTTGTGGTCAGACCGCATATGTTCGTCTGCCCCTTGATTGGGATGGTACATGTTACATTGCCTTCCTACTGCCACCAGTTTTCCTAGCCCCACCTGACTATCATAGGAATTCCCACCTAGTACATACTAGACACAAGAGAAATTTCCCGATTGTCGATTATACTGAAACTGCTCTAGAACAATACATAGACATCAATAAAGGTGTCTTCCCCTACTTAGGTACTGTTGTAAATAGTAAACTGATACGTAGATTAACCAGAACACTTGAAGCAGTAGTGATTGAGACTACTTCTGCTCTAAGTAACTTAACCGAAGAGCAATCCTTTATGAGAATTGTCGTGCTCCAGAATCGTCTCGTCCTTGACGTCATACTGGCTGATAGGGGCGGGGCTTGTAGAGTCATTGGATCTAGTTGCTGCATTTTCATTCCAAATAACGCGCCGTCTGTTTATTCAGCTATAACCAGACTCCATAAAATTGCCCATCTGTTACACCAAGATCCAGGCACCTGGACATGGTCCGGTTGGTTCTGGAATATAATTTCCGCCTGGGGATGGAAAGTAATGTCCTTTCTAGGTATTGCAGTAGCAATCATATTCAGTTGCTGCCTCTGTATACAATGTGGCCCTGCGATTTGCGGCATTTGTGCTACCTCTTGTATTCCTAGTCCCAAGTCCCGTTCTAAATCCCGTTCCAAGAAAATTCGAGACGAGCAAATGATACTGTATGAAATGATAGATGGTATCATGAATATTGATGTTTCCTGATGGAAACGTAGTGACAAGGAGGGAATGTGGAAAAGTAAATTTTACCATGTTCTGTGTCCCTACGCGTCCTCCATCATATGTTATGTGTACATGATTAATATATATATGTATTCCCTCTGTTCGATTAATGACGCAATTACAGTTGTGTCCATCTCTAGTATGCCTGTTTCCAGTCCTCGTGAATACTACGAATATCAGGCCTATGTAAAGCTACGTTGCCACGTTTCTCAGTGTGCACGTTATTTCATTGTAAAGTCCCCGTTTCTAGGCCTCACAAGGGCCCAGAAACCGGATTCTCAGCTCCTGTCTCCTGAGCCTCGCTGAGGAGCGATACAGCCCCCACCTGTATCCTCGACCCTTCACTTACTTCCTGCCTCACAGTGCCCGGCTCAGCCTGGCTCTGCCTACGAGTCTGCCAAGAGTATGTTATGATTCTAGTTATCAGTCCAGCCCTCCTTCTCTGCATTCCTAAGCTACTGAATCGCATCAATAGTTTCCGTCATTGTCTAGCCTTTACGTCTCCATGTAGGAGAAATACTGCATTTAATGGTCATTTAATATTCTTCATCACGCACTACATGTAGAATAATGCATGCTCCAGTCTTAGAGTCCGTTAGCCTCTCCCCTCCTGACTCTTAGTTTATATCAACATGTTCTCTAAACATCAGATACTAGATACTGTTTAGGTACATGTCGCCCTGACTCTCCAGACTTCAGTCTCTGCTCCTAGCACAGAGTTCATAGCCCCCAGCTTCTCCTAGTAACGCGTCATTGTCAGTTTGCGCGCACCATTAGGTTAGAGGTCCCGGCTCCTTAGGTAGCCCCCTCCATGTTTCCGCCCCATTTATGACATATTCTGTTACGTTTGCATCACATGTCTATGTATACGCCCCTGTTACACCCATTTTCACCCTTATCTTTCGCGACTGCTATTGACCACACCCACTGCTCCGCCTATCATATGTACTGTAATGCAACTGTTTTACTATATATGCTTGTGTATTGTTATTAAATGTTACGCCAGTCCTTTCCCCAGAGCGCGCTCATCCCAGATCCTGCCCGGCAGCTGTCGGGGGCCCCCTGTCAAGAGCTGCCATCCTATTCCTGTGCAGGTTGTCCTGTTCCTGTCCTTATGCTGTATTAAACCTGCAAACTCCTACTACCTCGAATCTTGACTCTTATTTATTGAGCTATCTGTTATTGCTATGCCTAGTCAAACCTAGATCCGGTATTATTTATTTATATACCACACAGTGGCAAAGTGAGCAAGGGACTCACGTGTGAGCATACCCTGCCAACTTATGGCGAACAAAGTGTAACAAAAGGGGGTGGTGATGGACGGAGCATTTGAACCAATCAAACACTCACACCCAGTCAAGAGATCTGGGTTTAATACATCACCGTTCTTTAGTCCACTCTGCCACCCCAGTTCAGACATGGCCATATGCAAATCAGTCTGACCCTGTGCCTCATGGGAACAGTCCAGCCCGAACTGCCAAGCCATGCCTTCCCTGGACCGGAAACAAGCTTCCGAGGACCGATTTCTGGCATTGCAGCTGTCTTCAGCCCGGCCTGCTTTAATCCAGTGGCAAAGTGAGCAAGGGACTCACGTCTGAGCATACCCTGCCCACTTATGGCGAACAAAGTGGTACAAAAGGGGGTGGTGATGTACGGAGCATCTGAACCAATCAAACACTCACGCCCAGTCAAGAGATCTGGGTTTAATCCATCACCGTTCTTTAGCCCACTCTGTCACCCCAGTTCAGACATGGCCATATGCAAATTAGTCTGACCCTGTGCCTCATGGGAACAGTCCAGCCCGAACTGCCAAGCCCTGCCTTCCCTGGACCGGAAACAAGCTTCAGAGGACTGGTTTCTTGCATTGCAGCCGTCTTTAGCCCGGCTTGCTTGAATCCAGTGGCAAAGTGAGCAGGGGACTTACGGCTGAGCATACCCTGCCAACTTATGGCGAACAA
This sequence comes from Lissotriton helveticus, assembly GCF_964261635.1. Lineage (NCBI taxonomy): Eukaryota > Metazoa > Chordata > Amphibia > Caudata > Salamandridae > Lissotriton > Lissotriton helveticus. The sequence goes on from NC_136067.1 coordinate 2,096,028,081, forward strand.
AGTGGTACAAAAGGGGGTGGTGATGGACGGAGCATCTGAACCAATCAAACACTCACACCCAATCAAGAGATCTGGGTTTAATCCATCACCATTATTTAGCCCACTCTGCCATCCCAGTTCAGACATGGCCATATGCAAATCAGTCTAACCCAGTGCCTCATGGGAACAGTCCAGCCCGAACTGCCAAGCCATGCCTTCCCTGGACCGGAAACAAGCTTCCGAGGACCGGTTTCTGGCATTGCACCCGTCTTCAGCCCGGCTTGCTTGAATCCAGTGGCAAAGTGAGCAAGGGACTCAAGTCTGAGCATACCCTGCCAACTTATGGCGAACAAAGTGATACAAAAGGGGGTGGTGATGGACCGAGCATCTGAACCAATCAAACACTCACACCCAGTCAAGAGATCTGGGTTTAATCCATCACCGTTCTTAGCCCACTCTGCCACCCCAGTTCAGACATGGCCATATGCAAATCAGTCTGACCCTGTGCCTCATGGGAACAGTCCAGCACGAACTGCCAAGCCATGCCTTCCCTGGACCGGAAACAAGCTTCCAAGGACGGGTTTCTGGCATTGCAGCTGTCTTCAGCCCGGCTTGCTTGAATCCAGTGGCAAAGTGAGCAAGGGACTCATGTCTGAGCATACCCTGCCAACTTATGGCGAACAAAGTGGTACAAAAGGGGGTGGTGATGGACGGAGCATCTGAACCAATCAAACACTCACACCCAGTCAAGAGATCTGGGTTTAATTCATCACCGTTTTTTAGCCCACTCTGCCACCCCAGTTCAGACATGGCCATATGCAAATCAGTCTGTCCCTGTGCCTCATGGGAACAGTCCAGCCCGAACTGGCAAGCCATGCCTTCCTTGGACTGGAAACAAGCTTCCGAGGACCGGTTTCTGGCATTGCAGCCGTCTTCAGCCCGGCTTGCTTGAATCCAATGGCAAAGTGAGCAAGGGACTCACGTCTGAGCATACCCTGCCAACTTATGGCGAACAAAGTGGTACAAAAGGGGGTGGTGATGGACGGAGCATCTGAACCAATCAAATACTCACACCCAGTCAAGAGATCTGGGTTTAATCCATCACCATTCTTTAGCCCACTCTGCCGCCCCAGTTCAGACATGGCCATATGCAAATCAGTCTGACCCTGTGCCTCATGGGAACAGTCCAGCCGGAACTGGCAAGCCATGCCTTCCTTGTACTGGAAACAAGCTTCCGAGGACCGGTTTCTGGCATTGCAGACGTCTTCAGCCCGGCTTGCTTGAATCCACTGGCAAAGTGAGCAAGGGACTCACGTCTGAGAATATTCTGCCAACTTATGGCGAACAAAGTGGTACAAAAGGGGGTGGTGATGGACGGAGCATCTGAACCAATCAAACACTCACACCCAGTCAAGAGATCTGGGTTTAATCCATCACCATTCTTTAGCCCACTCTGCCACCCCAGTTCAGACATGGCCATATGCAAATCAGTCTGACCCTGTGCCTCATCGGAACAGTCCAGCCCGAACTGCCAAGCCAAGCCTTCCCTGGACGGGAAACAAGCTTCTGAGGACCGGTTTCTTGCATTGCAGCCGTCTTCAGCCCGGCTTGCTTGAATCCAGTGGCAAAGTCAGTAAGGGACTCACGTCTGAGCATACCCTGCCAACTTATGGCGAACAAAGTGGTACAAAAGGGGGAGGTGATGGACGGAGCATCTGAACCAATCAAACACTCACACCCAGTCAAGAGATCTGGGTTTAATCTATCACCGTTTTTTAGCCCACTCTGCCACCCCAGTTCAGACATGGCCATATGCAAATCAGTGTGTCCCTGTGCCTCATGGGAACAGTCCAGCCCGAACTGGCAAGCCATGCCTTCCTAGGACTGGAAACAAGCTTCCGAGGACCGGTTTCTGGCATTGCAGCCGTCTTCAGCCCGGCTTGCTTGAATCCAGTGGCAAAGTGAGCAAGGGACTCACGTCTGAGCATACTCTGCCAACTTATGGCGAACAAAGTGGTACAAAAGGGGGTGGTGATGGACGGAGCATCTGAACCAATCAAATACTCACACCCAGTCAAGAGATCTGGGTTTAATCCATCACCATTCTTTATCCCACTCTGCCGCCCCAGTTCAGACATGGCCATATGCAAATCAGTCTGACCCTGTGCCTCATCGGAACAGTCCAGCCCGAACTGCCAAGCCATGCCTTCCCTGGACCGGAAACAAGCTTCCGAGGACTGGTTTCTGGCATTGCAGCTGTCTTCAGCCTGGCTTGCTTGAATCCAGTGGCAAAGTGAGCAAGGGACTCACGTCTGAGCATACCCTGCCAACTTATGGCGAACAAAGTGGAACAAAAGGGGGTGGTGATGGACGGAGCATCTGAACCAATCAAACACTCACACCCAGTCAAGAGATCTGGGTTTAATCCATCACCGTTTTTTAGCCCACTCTGCCACCCCAGTTCAGACATGGCCATATGCAAATCAGTCTGTCGCTGTGCCTCATGGGAACAGTCCAGCCGGAACTGGCAAGCCATGCCTTCCTTGGACTGGAAACAAGCTTCCGAGGACCGGTTTCTGGCATTGCAGACCTCTTCAGCCCGGCTTGCTTGAATCCAGTGGCAAAGTGAGCAAGGGACTCACGTCGGAGCATACCCTGCCAACTTATGGCGAACAAAGTGGTACAAAAGGGGGTGGTGATGGACGGAGCATCTGAACCAATCAAACACTCACACCCAGTCAAGAGATCTGGGTTTAATCCATCACCGTTCTTTAGCCCACTCTGTCACCCCAGTTCAGACATGGCCATATGCAAATCAGTCTACCCTGTGCCTCATGGGAACAGTCCAGCCCGAACTGCCAAGCCATGCCTTCCCTGGACCGGAAACAAGCTTCCGAGGACTGGTTTCTGGCATTGCAGCTGTCTTCAGCCTGGCTTGCTTGAATCCAGTGGCAAAGTGAGCAAGGGACTCACGTCTGAGCATACCCTGCCAACTTATGGCGAACAAAGTGGAACAAAAGGGAGTGGTGATGGACGGAGCATCTGAACCAATCAAACACTCACACCCAGTCAAGAGATCTGGGTTTAATACATCACCGTTCTTTAGTCCACTCTGCCACCCCAGTTCAGACATGGCCATATGCAAATCAATCTGACCCTGTGCCTCATGGGAACAGTCCAGCCCGAACTGCCAAGCCATGCCTTCCCTGGACCGGAAACAAGCTTCCGAGGACCGATTTCTGGCATTGCAGCTGTCTTCAGCCCGGCTTGCTTTAATCCAGTGGCAAAGTGAGCAAGGGACTCACGTCTGAGCATACCCTGCCAACTTATGGCGAACAAAGTGGTACAAAAGGGGGTGGTGTTGTACGGAGCATCTGAACCAATCAAACACTCACGCCCAGTTAAGAGATCTGGGTTTAATCCATCACAGTTCTTTAGCCCACTCTGTCACCCCAGTTCAGACATGGCCATATGCAAATCAGTCTGACCCTGTGCCTCATGGGAACAGTCCAGCCCGAACTGCCAAGCCCTGCCTTCCCTGGACCGGAAACAAGCTTCCGAGGACCGGTTTCTTGCATTGCAGCCGTCTGTTCAGCCCAGCTTGCTTGAATCCAGTGGCAAAGTCAGTAAGGGACTCACGTCTGAGCATACCCTGCCAACTTATGGCGAACAAAGTGGTACAAAATGGGGAGGTGATGGAAGGAGCATCTGAACCAATCAAACACTCACATCCAGCCAAGAGATCTGGGTTTAATCCATCACCGTTTTTTAGCCCACTCTGCCACCCCAGTTCAGACATGGCCATATGCAAATCAGTCTGACCCTGTGCCTCATCGGAACAGTGCAGCCCGAACTGCCAAGCCATGCCTTCCCTGGACCGGAAACAAGTTCCGAGGACCGGTTTCTTGCATTGCAGCCGTCTTCAGCCCGGCTTGCTTGAATTCAGTGGCAAAGTCAGCAAGGGACTCACGTCTGAGCATACCCTGCCAATTTAGGGCGAACAAAGTGGTACAAAAGGGGGTGGTGATGGACGGAGCATCTGAACCAATCAAACACTCACACCCAGTCAAGAGATCTGGGTTTAATCCATCACCGTTCTTTAGCCCACTCTGTCACCCCAGTTCAGACATGGCCATATGCAAATCAGTCTACCCTGTGCCTCATGGGAACAGTCCAGCCCGAACTGCCAAGCCATGCCTTCCCTGGACCGGAAACAAGCTTCCGAGGACTGGTTTCTGGCATTGCAGCTGTCTTCAGCCTGGCTTGCTTGAATCCAGTGGCAAAGTGAGCAAGGGACTCACGTCTGAGCATACCCTGCCAACTTATGGCGAACAAAGTGGAACAAAAGGGGGTGGTGATGGACGGAGCATCTGAACCAATCAAACACTCACACCCAGTCAAGAGATCTGGGTTTAATACATCACCGTTCTTTAGTCCACTCTGCCACCCCAGTTCAGACATGGCCATATGCAAATCAATCTGACCCTGTGCCTCATGGGAACAGTCCAGCCCGAACTGCCAAGCCATGCCTTCCCTGGACCGGAAACAAGCTTCCGAGGACCGATTTCTGGCATTGCAGCTGTCTTCAGCCCGGCTTGCTTTAATCCAGTGGCAAAGTGAGCAAGGGACTCACGTCTGAGCATACCCTGCCAACTTATGGCGAACAAAGTGGTACAAAAGGGGGTGGTGATGTACGGAGCATCTGAACCAATCAAACACTCACGCCCAGTCAAGAGATCTGGGTTTAATCCATCACAGTTCTTTAGCCCACTCTGTCACCCCAGTTCAGACATGGCCATATGCAAATTAGTCTGACCCTGTGCCTCATGGGAACAGTCCAGCCCGAACTGCCAAGCCCTGCCTTCCCTGGACCGGAAACAAGCTTCAGAGGACTGGTTTCTTGCATTGCAGCCGTCTTTAGCCCGGCTTGCTTGAATCCAGTGGCAAAGTGAGCAGGGGACTTACGGCTGAGCATACCCTGCCAACTTATGGCGAACAAAGTGGTACAAAAGGGGGTGGTGATGGACGGAGCATCTGAACCAATCAAACACTCACACCCAATCAAGAGATCTGGGTTTAATCCATCACCATTATTTAGCCCACTCTGCCATCCCAATTCAGACATGGCCATATGCAAATCAGTCTAACCCAGTGCCTCATGGGAACAGTCCAGCCCGAACTGCCAAGCCATGCCTTCCCTGGACCGGAAACAAGCTTCCGAGGACCGGTTTCTGGCATTGCACCCGTCTTCAGCCCGGCTTGCTTGAATCCAGTGGCAAAGTGAGCAAGGGACTCAAGTCTGAGCATACCCTGCCAACTTATGGCGAACAAAGTGATACAAAAGGGGGTGGTGATGGACCGAGCATCTGAACCAATCAAACACTCACACCCAGTCAAGAGATCTGGGTTTAATCCATCACCGTTCTTAGCCCACTCTGCCACCCCAGTTCAGACATGGCCATATGCAAATCAGTCTGACCCTGTGCCTCATGGGAACAGTCCAGCACGAACTGCCAAGCCATGCCTTCCCTGGACCGGAAACAAGCTTCCAAGGACGGGTTTCTGGCATTGCAGCTGTCTTCAGCCCGGCATGCTTGAATCCAGTGGCAAAGTGAGCAAGGGACTCATGTCTGAGCATACCCTGCCAACTTATGGCGAACAAAGTGGTACAAAAGGGGGTGGTGATGGACGGAGCATCTGAACCAATCAAACACTCACACCCAGTCAAGAGATCTGGGTTTAATTCATCACCGTTTTTTAGCCCACTCTGCCACCCCAGTTCAGACATGGCCATATGCAAATCAGTCTGTCCCTGTGCCTCATGGGAACAGTCCAGCCCGAACTGGCAAGCCATGCCTTCCTTGGACTGGAAACAAGCTTCCGAGGACCGGTTTCTGGCATTGCAGCCGTCTTCAGCCCGGCTTGCTTGAATCCAATGGCAAAGTGAGCAAGGGACTCACGTCTGAGCATACCCTGCCAACTTATGGCGAACAAAGTGGTACAAAAGGGGGTGGTGATGGACGGAGCATCTGAACCAATCAAATACTCACACCCAGTCAAGAGATCTGGGTTTAATCCATCACCATTCTTTAGCCCACTCTGCCGCCCCAGTTCAGACATGGCCATATGCAAATCAGTCTGACCCTGTGCCTCATGGGAACAGTCCAGCCGGAACTGGCAAGCCATGCCTTCCTTGTACTGGAAACAAGCTTCCGAGGACCGGTTTCTGGCATTGCAGACGTCTTCAGCCCGGCTTGCTTGAATCCACTGGCAAAGTGAGCAAGGGACTCACGTCTGAGAATACTCTGCCAACTTATGGCGAACAAAGTGGTACAAAAGGGGGTGGTGATGGACGGAGCATCTGAACCAATCAAACACTCACACCCAGTCAAGAGATCTGGGTTTAATCCATCACCATTCTTTAGCCCACTCTGCCACCCCAGTTCAGACATGGCCATATGCAAATCAGTCTGACCCTGTGCCTCATCGGAACAGTCCAGCCCGAACTGCCAAGCCAAGCCTTCCCTGGACCGGAAACAAGCTTCTGAGGACCGGTTTCTTGCATTGCAGCCGTCTTCAGCCCGGCTTGCTTGAATCCAGTGGCAAAGTCAGTAAGGGACTCACGTCTGAGCATACCCTGCCAACTTATGGCGAACAAAGTGGTACAAAAGGGGGAGGTGATGGACGGAGCATCTGAACCAATCAAACACTCACACCCAGTCAAGAGATCTGGGTTTAATCTATCACCGTTTTTTAGCCCACTCTGCCACCCCAGTTCAGACATGGCCATATGCAAATCAGTGTGTCCCTGTGCCTCATGGGAACAGTCCAGCCCGAACTGGCAAGCCATGCCTTCCTAGGACTGGAAACAAGCTTCCGAGGAACGGTTTCTGGCATTGCAGCCGTCTTCAGCCCGGCTTGCTTGAATCCAGTGGCAAAGTGAGCAAGGGACTCACGTCTGAGCATACTCTGCCAACTTATGGCGAACAAAGTGGTACAAAAGGGGGTGGTGATGGACGGAGCATCTGAACCAATCAAAAACTCACACCCAGTCAAGAGATCTGGGTTTAATCCATCACCATTCTTTATCCCACTCTGCCGCCCCAGTTCAGACATGGCCATATGCAAATCAGTCTGACCCTGTGCCTCATCGGAACAGTCCAGCCCGAACTGCCAAGCCATGCCTTCCCTGGACCGGAAACAAGCTTCCGAGGACTGGTTTCTGGCATTGCAGCTGTCTTCAGCCTGGCTTGCTTGAATCCAGTGGCAAAGTGAGCAAGGGACTCACGTCTGAGCATACCCTGCCAACTTATGGCGAACAAAGTGGAACAAAAGGGGGTGGTGATGGACGGAGCATCTGAACCAATCAAACACTCACACCCAGTCAAGAGATCTGGGTTTAATCCATCACCGTTTTTTAGCCCACTCTGCCACCCCAGTTCAGACATGGCCATATGCAAATCAGTCTGTCGCTGTGCCTCATGGGAACAGTCCAGCCGGAACTGGCAAGCCATGCCTTCCTTGGACTGGAAACAAGCTTCCGAGGACCGGTTTCTGGCATTGCAGACCTCTTCAGCCCGGCTTGCTTGAATCCAGTGGCAAAGTGAGCAAGGGACTCACGTCGGAGCATACCCTGCCAACTTATGGCGAACAAAGTGGTACAAAAGGGGGTGGTGATGGACGGAGCATCTGAACCAATCAAACACTCACACCCAGTCAAGAGATCTGGGTTTAATCCATCACCGTTCTTTAGCCCACTCTGTCACCCCAGTTCAGACATGGCCATATGCAAATCAGTCTACCCTGTGCCTCATGGGAACAGTCCAGCCCGAACTGCCAAGCCATGCCTTCCCTGGACCGGAAACAAGCTTCCGAGGACTGGTTTCTGGCATTGCAGCTGTCTTCAGCCTGGCTTGCTTGAATCCAGTGGCAAAGTGAGCAAGGGACTCACGTCTGAGCATACCCTGCCAACTTATGGCGAACAAAGTGGAACAAAAGGGAGTGGTGATGGACGGAGCATCTGAACCAATCAAACACTCACACCCAGTCAAGAGATCTGGGTTTAATACATCACCGTTCTTTAGTCCACTCTGCCACCCCAGTTCAGACATGGCCATATGCAAATCAATCTGACCCTGTGCCTCATGGGAACAGTCCAGCCCGAACTGCCAAGCCATGCCTTCCCTGGACCGGAAACAAGCTTCCGAGGACCGATTTCTGGCATTGCAGCTGTCTTCTGCCCGGCTTGCTTTAATCCAGTGGCAAAGTGAGCAAGGGACTCACGTCTGAGCATACCCTGCCAACTTATGGCGAACAAAGTGGTACAAAAGGGGGTGGTGTTGTACGGAGCATCTGAACCAATCAAACACTCACGCCCAGTTAAGAGATCTGGGTTTAATCCATCACAGTTCTTTAGCCCACTCTGTCACCCCAGTTCAGACATGGCCATATGCAAATCAGTCTGACCCTGTGCCTCATGGGAACAGTCCAGCCCGAACTGCCAAGCCCTGCCTTCCCTGGACCGGAAACAAGCTTCCGAGGACCGGTTTCTTGCATTGCAGCCGTCTGTTCAGCCCGGCTTGCTTGAATCCAGTGGCAAAGTCAGTAAGGGACTCACGTCTGAGCATACCCTGCCAACTTATGGCGAACAAAGTGGTACAAAATGGGGAGGTGATGGAAGGAGCATCTGAACCAATCAAACACTCACATCCAGCCAAGAGATCTGGGTTTAATCCATCAGCGTTTTTTAGCCCACTCTGCCACCCCAGTTCAGACATGGCCATATGCAAATCAGTCTGTCCCTGTGCCTCATGGGAACAGTCCAGCCCGAACTGGCAAGCCATGCCTTCCTTGGACTGGAAACAAGCTTCCGAGGACCGGTTTCTGGCATTGCAGCCGTCTTCAGCCCGGCTTGCTTGAATCCAGTGGCAAAGTGAGCAAGGGACTCACGTCTGAGCATACCCTGCCAACTTATGGCGAACAAAGTGGTACAAAAGGGGGTGGTGATGGACGGAGCATCTGAACCAATTAAACACTCACACGCAGTCAAGAGATCTGGGTTTAATCCATCACTGTTCTTTAGCCCACTCTGCCACCCCAGTTCAGACATGGCCATATGCAAATCAGTCTGACCCTGTGCCTCATCGGAACAGTGCAGCCCGAACTGCCAAGCCATGCCTTCCCTGGACCGGAAACAAGTTCCGAGGACCGGTTTCTTGCATTGCAGCCGTCTTCAGCCCGGCTTGCTTGAATTCAGTGGCAAAGTCAGCAAGGGACTCACGTCTGAGCATACCCTGCCAATTTAGGGCGAACAAAGTGGTACAAAAGGGGGTAGTGATGGACGGAGCATCTGAACCAATCAAACACTCACACCCAGTCAAGAGATCTGGGTTTAATCCATCACCGTTCTTTAGCCCACTCTGTCACCCCAGTTCAGACATGGCCATATGCAAATCAGTCTACCCTGTGCCTCATGGGAACAGTCCAGCCCGAACTGCCAAGCCATGCCTTCCCTGGACCGGAAACAAGCTTCCGAGGACTGGTTTCTGGCATTGCAGCTGTCTTCAGCCTGGCTTGCTTGAATCCAGTGGCAAAGTGAGCAAGGGACTCACGTCTGAGCATACCCTGCCAACTTATGGCGAACAAAGTGGAACAAAAGGGGGTGGTGATGGACGGAGCATCTGAACCAATCAAACACTCACACCCAGTCAAGAGATCTGGGTTTAATACATCACCGTTCTTTAGTCCACTCTGCCACCCCAGTTCAGACATGGCCATATGCAAATCAATCTGACCCTGTGCCTCATGGGAACAGTCCAGCCCGAACTGCCAAGCCATGCCTTCCCTGGACCGGAAACAAGCTTCCGAGGACCGATTTCTGGCATTGCAGCTGTCTTCAGCCCGGCTTGCTTTAATCCAGTGGCAAAGTGAGCAAGGGACTCACGTCTGAGCATACCCTGCCAACTTATGGCGAACAAAGTGGTACAAAAGGGGGTGGTGATGTACGGAGCATCTGAACCAATCAAACACTCACGCCCAGTCAAGAGATCTGGGTTTAATCCATCACAGTTCTTTAGCCCACTCTGTCACCCCAGTTCAGACATGGCCATATGCAAATCAGTCTGACCCTGTGCCTCATGGGAACAGTCCAGCCCGAACTGCCAAGCCCTGCCTTCGCTGGACCGGAAACAAGCTTCCGAGGACCGGTTTCTTGCATTGCAGCCGTCTTCAGCCCGGCTTGCTTGAATCCAGTGGCAAAGTCAGTAAGGGACTCACGTCTGAGCATACCCTGCCAACTTATGGCGAACAAAGTGGTACAAAAGGGGGAGGTGATGGAAGGAGCATCTGAACCAATCAAACACTCACATCCAGCCAAGAGATCTGGGTTTAATCCATCACCGTTTTTTAGCCCACTCTGCCACCCCAGTTCAGACATGGCCATATGCAAATCAGTCTGTCCCTGTGCCTCATGGGAACAGTCCAGCCCGAACTGGCAAGCCATGCCTTCCTTGGACTGGAAACAAGCTTCCGAGGACCGGTTTCTGGCATTGCAGCCGTCTTCAGCCCGGCTTGCTTGAATCCAGTGGCAAAGTGAGCAAGGGACTCACGTCTGAGCATACCCTGCCAACTTATGGCGAACAAAGTGGTACAAAAGGGGGTGGTGATGGACGGAGCATCTGAACCAATTAAACACTCACACGCAGTCAAGAGACCTGGGTTTAATCCATCACCGTTCTTTAGCCCACTCTGCCACCCCAGTTCAGACATGGCCATATGCAAATCAGTCTGACCCTGTGCCTCATCGGAACAGTGCAGCCCGAATTGCCAAGCCATGCCTTCCCTGGACCGGAAACAAGTTCCGAGGACCTGTTTCTTGCATTGCAGCCGTCTTCAGCCCGGCTTGCTTGAAATCAGTGGCAAAGTCAGCAAGGGACTCACGTCTGAGCATACCCTGCCAATTTAGGGTGAACAAAGTGGTACAAAAGGGGGTGGTGCTGGACGGAGCATATGAACCAATCAAACACTCACAGCCAGTCAACAGATCTGGGTTTAATCCATCACCATTCTTTAGCCCACTCTGTCACCCCAGTTCAGACATGGCCATATGCAAATCAGTCTGACCCTGTGCTCATGGGAACAGTCCAGCCCGAACTGCCAAGCCATGCCTTCCCTGGACCGGAAACAAGCTTCCGAGGACCGGTTTCTGGCATTGCAGCTGTCTTCAGCCCGGCTTGCTTGAATCCAGTGGCAAAGTGAGCAAGGGACTCACGTCTGAGCATACCCTGCCAACTTATGGCGAACAAAGTGGTACAAAAGGGGGTGGTGATGGACGGAGCATCTGAACCAATCAAACACTCACACCCAGTCAAGAGATATGGATTTAATCCATCACCATTCTTTAGCCCACTCTGCAATCCCAGTTCAGACATGGCCATATGCAAATCAGTCTGACTCTGTGCCTCATGGGAACAGTCCAGCCCGAACTGCCAAGCCATGCCTTCCCTGGACCGGAAACAAGCTTCCGAGGACCCGTTTCTGGCATTGCAGCCGTCTTCAGCCCGGCTTGCTTGAATCCAGTGGCAAAGTGAGCAAGGGACTCACGTCTGAGCATACCCTGCCAACTTATGGCGAACAAAGTGGTACAAAAGGGGGTGGTGATGGACCGAGCATCTGAACCTATCAAACACTCACACCCAGTCAAGAGATCTGGGTTTAATCCATCACCGTTTTTAGCCCACTCTGCCACCCCAGTTCAGACATGGCCATATGCAAATCAGTCTGACCCAGTGCCTCATGGGAACAGTCCAGCCCGAACTGCCAAGCCATGCCTTCCCTGGACCGGAAACAAGCATCCGAGGACCGGTATCTGGCATTGCAGCCGTCTCCAGCCTGGCTTGATTGAATCCAGTGGCAAAGTGAGCAAGGGACTGACGTCGGAGCATACCCTGCCAACTTATGGCGAACAAAGTGGTACAAAAGGGGGTGGTGATGGACGGAGCATCTGAACCAATCAAACACTCACACCCAGTCAAGAGATCTGGGTTTAATCCATCACCGTTCTTTAGCCCACTCTGTCACCCCAGTTCAGACATGGCCATATGCAAATCAGTCTACCCTGTGCCTCATGGGAAGAGTCCAGCCCGAACTGCCAAGCCATGCCTTCCCTGGACCGGAAACAAGCTTCCGAGGACTGGTTTCTGGCATTGCAGCTGTCTTCAGCCTGGCTTGCTTGAATCCAGTGTCAAAGTGAGCAAGGGACTCACGTCTGAGCATACCCTGCCAACTTATGGCGAACAAAGTGGAACAAAAGGGGGTGGTGATGGACGGAGCATCTGAACCAATCAAACACTCACACCCAGTCAAGAGATCTGGGTTTAATACATCACCGTTCTTTAGTCCACTCTGCCACCCCAGTTCAGACATGGCCATATGCAAATCAGTCTGACCCTGTGCCTCATGGGAACAGTCCAGCCCGAACTGCCAAGCCATGCCTTCCCTGGACCGGAAACAAGCTTCCGAGGACCGATTTCTGGCATTGCAGCTGTCTTCAGCCCGGCTTGCTTTAATCCAGTGGCAAAGTGAGCAAGGGACTCACGTCTGAGCATACCCTGCCAACTTATGGCGAACAAAGTTGTACAAAAGGGGGTGGTGATGTACGGAGCATCTGAACCAATCAAACACTCACGCCCAGTCAAGAGATCTGGGTTTAATCCATCACCGTTCTTTAGCCCACTCTGTCACCCCAGTTCAGACATGGCCATATGCAAATCAGTCTGACCCTGTGCCTCATGGGAACAGTCCAGCCCGAACTGCCAAGCCCTGCCTTCCCTGGACCGGAAACAAGCTTCCGAGGACCGGTTTCTTGCATTGCAGCCGTCTTCAGCCCGGCTTGCTTGAATCCAGTGGCAAAGTGAGCAGGGGACTCACGGCTGAGCATACCCTGCCAACTTATGGCGAGCAAAGTGGTACAAAAGGGGGTGGTGATGGATGGAGCATCTGAACCAATCAAACACTCACACCCAGTCAAGAGATCTGGGTTTAATCCATCACCATTCTTTAGCCCACTCTTCCATCCCAGTTCAGACATGGCCATATGCAAATCAGTCTGACCCTGTGCCTCATGGGAACAGTCCAGCCCGAACTGCCAAGCCATGCCTTCCCTGGACCGGAAACAAGCTTCCGAGGACCGGTTCTGGCATTGCAGCCGTCTTCAGCCCGGCTTGCTTGAATCCAGTGGCAAAGTGAGCAAGGGATTTAAGTCTGAGCATACCCTGCCAACTTATGGCGAACAAAGTGGTACAAAAGGGGGTGGTGATGGACTGAGCATCTGAACCAATCAAACACTCACACCCAGTCAAGAGATCTGGGTTTAATCCATCACCATTCTTTAGCCCACTCTGCCACCCCAGTTCAGACATGGCCATATGCAAATCAGTCTGACCCTGTGCCTCATCGGAACAGTCCAGCCCGAACTGCCAAGCCATGCCTTCCCTGGACCGGAAACAAGCTTCCGAGGACTAGTTTCTGGCATTGCAGCTGTCTTCAGCCTGGCTTGCTTGAATCCAGTGGCAAAGTGAGCAAGGGACTCACGTCTGAGCATACCCTGCCAACTTATGGCGAACAAAGTGGAACAAAAGGGGGTGGTGATGGACGGAGCATCTGAACCAATCAAACACTCACACCCAGTCAAGAGATCTGGGTTTAATCCATCACTGTTTTTTAGCCCACTCTGCCACCCCAGTTCAGACATGGCCATATGCAAATCAGTCTGTCAATGTGCCTCATGGGAACAGTCCAGCCGGAACTGGCAAGCCATGCCTTCCTTGGACTGGAAACAAGCTTCCGAGGACCGGTTTCTGGCATTGCAGCCGTCTTCAGCCCGGCTTGCTTGAATCCAGTGGCAAAGTGAGCAAGGGACTCACGTCGGAGCATACCCTGCCAACTTATGGCGAACAAAGTGGTACAAAAGGGGGTGGTGATGGACGAAGCATCTGAACCAATCAAACACTCACACTCAGTTAAGAGATCTGGGTTTAATCCATCACCGTTCTTTAGCCCACTCTGTCACCCCAATTCAGACATGGCCATATGCAAATCAGTCTACCCTGTGCCTCATGGGAACAGTCCAGCCCGAACTGCCAAGCCATGCCTTCCCTGGACCGGAAACAAGCTTCCGAGGACCGATTTCTGGCATTGCAGCTGTCTTCAGCCCGGCTTGCTTTAATCCAGTGGCAAAGTGAGCAAGGGACTCACGTCTGAGCATACCCTGCCAACTTATGGCGAACAAAGTGGTACAAAAGGGGGTGGTGATGTACGGAGCATCTGAACCAATCAAACACTCACGCCCAGTCAAGAGATCTGGGTTTAATCCATCACAGTTCTTTAGCCCACTCTGTCACCCCAGTTCAGACATGCCCATATGCAAATCAGTCTGACCCTGTGCCTCATGGGAACAGTCCAGCCCGAACTGCCAAGCCATGCCTTCCCTGGACCGGAAACAAGCTTCCGAGGACCGGTTTCTGGCATTGCAGCCGTCTTCAGCCCGGCTTGCTTGAATCCAGTGCTAAAGTGAGCAAGGGACTCAAGTCTGAGCATACCCTGCCAACTTATGGCGAACAAAGTGGTACAAAAGGGGGTGGTGATGGACCGAGCATCTGAACCAATCAAACACTCACACCCAGTCAAGAGATCTGGGTTTAATCCATCATCGTTCTTAGCCCACCCTGCCACCCCTGTTCAGACATGGCCATATGCAAATCAGTCTGACCCTGTGCCTCATGGGAACAGTCCAGCCCGAACTGCCAAGCCATGCCTTCCCTGGACCGGAAACAAGCTTACGAGGACCGGTTTCTGGCATTGCAGCCGTCTTCAGCCCGGTTTGCTTGAATCCAGTGGCAAAGTGAGCAAGGGACTCACGTCTGAGCATACCCTGCCAACTTATGGCGAACAAAGTGGTACAAAAGGGGGTGGTGATGGACGGAGCATCTGAACCAATCAAATACTCACACCCAGTCAAGAGATCTGGGTTTAATCCATCACCATTCTTTAGCCCACTCTGCCGCCCCAGTTCAGACATGGCCATATGCAAATCAGTCTGACCCTGTGCCTCATGGGAACAGTCCAGCCCGAACTGCCAAGCCATGCCTTCCCTGGACCGGAAACAAGCTTCCGAGGACCGATTTCTGGCATTGCAGCTGTCTTCAGCCCGGCTTGCTTTAATCCAGTGGCAAAGTGAGCAAGGGACTCACGTCTGAGCATACCCTGCTAACTTATGGCGAACAAAGTGGTACAAAAGGGGGTGGTGATGTACGGAGCATCTGAACCAATCAAACACTCACGCCCCGTCAAGAGATCTGGGTTTAATCCATCGCAGTTCTTTAGCCCACTCTGTCACCCCAGTTCAGACATGCCCATATGCAAATCAGTCTGACCCTGTGCCTCATGGGAACAGTCCAGCCCGAACTGCCAAGCCATGCCTTCCCTGGACCGGAAACAAGCTTCCGAGGACCGGTTTCTGGCATTGCAGCCGTCTTCAGCCCGGCTTGCTTGAATCCAGTGCTAAAGTGAGCAAGGGACTCACGTCTGAGCATACCCTGCCAACTTATGGCGAACAAAGTGGTACAAAAGGGGGTGGTGATGGACCGAGCATCTGAACCAATCAAACACTCACACCCAGTCAAGAGATCTGGGTTTAATCCATCACCGTTCTTAGCCCACTCTGCCACCCCTGTTCAGACATGGCCATATGCAAATCAGTCTGACCCTGTGCCTCATGGGAACAGTCCAGCCCGAACTGCCAAGCCATGCCTTCCCTGGACCGGAAACAAGCTTCCGAGGACCGGTTTCTGGCATTGCAGCCGTCTTCAGCCCGGT
This sequence comes from Lissotriton helveticus, assembly GCF_964261635.1. Taxonomy (NCBI): domain Eukaryota; kingdom Metazoa; phylum Chordata; class Amphibia; order Caudata; family Salamandridae; genus Lissotriton; species Lissotriton helveticus. The sequence continues at coordinate 2,096,043,933 of NC_136067.1, forward strand.
TTGCTTGAATCCAGTGGCAAAGTGAGCAAGGGACTCACGTCTGAGCATACCCTGCCAACTTATGGCGAACAAAGTGGTACAAAAGAGGGTGGTGATGGACGGAGCTTCTGAACCAAGCAAACACTCACACCCAGTCAACAGATCTGGGTTTAATCCATCACCGTTCTTTAGCCCTCTCTGTCACCCCAGTTCCGATATGGCCATATGAAAATCAGTCTGACCCTGTGCCTCATGGGAACAGTCCAGCCCGAACTGCCAAGCCATGCCTTCCCTGGACCGGAAACAAGCTTCCAAGGACGGGTTTCTGGCATTGCAGCTGTCTTCAGCCCGGCTTGCTTGAATCCAGTGGCAAAGTGAGCAAGGGACTCACGTCTGAGCATACCCTGCCAACTTATGGCGAACAAAGTGGTACAAAAGGGGGTGGTGATGGACGGAGCATCTGAACCAATCAAACACTCACACCCAGTCAAGAGATCTGGGTTTAATCCATCACCATTCTTTAGCCCACTCTGCCACCCCAGTTCAGACATGGCCATATGCAAATCAGTCTGACCCTGTGCCTCATCGGAACAGTCCAGACCGAACTGCCAAGCCATGCCTTGACTGGACCGGAAACAAGCTTCCGAGGACCGGTTCCTAACATTGCAGCTGTCTTCAGCCCGGCTTGCTTGAATCCAGTGGCAAAGTGAGCAAGGGACTCACGTCTGAGCATACCCTGCCAACTTATGGCGAACAAAGTGGTACAAAAGGGGGTGGTGATGGACGGAGCATCTGAACCAATCAAACACTCACGCCCAGTCAAGAGATCTGGGTTTAATCCATCACCGTTTTTTAGCCCACTCTTCCACCCCAGTTCAGACATGGCCATATGCAAATCAGTTTGTCTCTGTGCCTCATGGAAACAGTCCAGCCCGAACTGGCAAGCCATGCCTTCCTTGGACTGGAAACAAGCTTCCGAGGACCGGTTTCTGGCATTGCAGCCGTCTTCAGCCCGGCTTGCTTGAATCCAGTGGCAAAGTGAGCAAGGGACTCACGTCGGAGCATACCCTGCCAACTTATGGCGAACAAAGTGGTACAAAAGGAGGTGGTGATGGACGGAGCATCTGAACCAATCAAACACTCACACCCAGTCAATAGATCTGGGTTTAATCCATCACCGTTCTTTAGCCCACTCTGCCACTCCAGTTTAGTTATGGCCATATGCAAATCAGTCTGACCCTGTGCCTCTTGGGAACAGTCCAGCCCGAACTGCCAAGCCATGCCTTCCCTGGACCGGAAACAAGATTCCAAGGACCGGTTTCTGGCATTGCAGCTCTCTTCAGCCCGGCTTGCTTGAATCCAGTGGCAAAGGGAGCAAGGGACTCACGTCTGAGCATACCCTGCCAACTTATGGCGAACAAAGTGGTACAAAAGGGGGTGGTGATGGACGGAGCATCTGAACCAATCAAACACTCACACCCAGTCAAGAGATCTGGGTTTAATCCATCACCATTCTTTAGCCCACTCTCCCACCCCAGTTCAGACATGGCCATATGCAAATCAGTCTGACCCTGTGCCTCATGGGAACAGTCCAGCCCGAACTGCCAAGCCATGCCTTCCCTGGACCGGAAACAAGTTTCCGGGGACCGGTTTCTTGCATTGCAGCCGTCTTCAGCCCGGCTTGCTTGAATACAGTAGCAAAGTCAGCAAGGGACTCAAGTCTGAGCATACCCTGCCAACTTATGGCGAACAAAGTGGTACAAAAGGGGGAGGTGATGGACGGAGCATCTGAACCAATCAAACACTCACACCCAGTCAAGAGATCTGGGTTTAATCCATCACCGTTTTTTAGCCCACTCTGCCACCTCAGTTCAGACATGGCCATATGCAAATCAGTCTGACCCTGTGCCTCATGGGAACAGTACAACCCGAACTGGCAAGCCATGCCTTCCTTGGACTGGAAACAAGCTTCCGAGGACCGGTTTCTGACATTGCAGCCGTCTTCAGCCCGGCATGCTTGAATCCAGTGACAAAGTGAGCAAGGGACTCAAGTCGGAGCATACCCTGCCAACTTATGGCGAACAAAGTGGTACAAAAGGGGGTGGTGATGGACGGAGCATCTGAACCAATCAAACACTCACACCCAGTCAAGAGATCTGGGTTTAATCTATCACCGTTCTTTAGCCCACTCTGCCACCCCAGTTCAGACATGGCCATATGCAAATCAGTCTGACCCTGTGCCTCATGGGAACAGTCCAGCCCGAACTGCCAAGCCATGCCTTCCCTGTACCGGAAACAAGCTTCCGAGGACCGGTTTCTGGCATTGCAGCTGTCTTCAGCCTGGCTTGCTTGAATCCAGTGGCAAAGTGAGCAAGGGACTCACGTCTGAGCCTACCTGCCAACTTAAGGCGAACAAAGTGGTACAAAAGGGGGTGGTGAAGGACGGAGCATCTGAACCAATCAAACACTCACACCCAGTCAAGAGATCTGGGTTTAATCCATCACCGTTCTTTAGTCCACTCTGTCACCCCAGTTCAGACATGGCCATATGCAAATCAGTCTGACCCTGTGCCTCATGGGAACAGTCCAGCCCGTACTGCCAAGCCATGACTTCCCTGGACCGGAAGCAAGCTTACGAGGACCGGTTTCTGGCATTGCAGCAGTCTTCAGCCCGGCTTGCTTGAATCCAGTGACAAAGTGAGCAAGGGACTCACGTCTGAGCATACCCTGCCAACTTATGGCGAACAAAGTGGTACAAAAGGGGGTGGTGATGGACGGAGCATCTGAACCAATCAAACACTCACACCCAGTCAAGAGATCTGGGTTTAATCCATCACCATTCTTTAGCCCACTCTGCCACCCCAGTTCAGACATGGCCATATGCAAATCAGTCTGACCCTGTGCCTCATCGGAACAGTCCAGCCCGAACTGCCAAGCCTAGCCTTCCCTGGACCGGAAACAAGCTTCCGAGGACCGGTTTCTTGCATTGCAGCCGTCTTCAGCCCGGCTTGCTTGAATCCAGTGGCAAAGTCAGCAAGGGACTCACGTCTGAGCATACCCTGCCAACTTATGGCGAACAAAGAGATACAAAAGGGGGAGGTGATGGACGGAGCATCTGAACCAATCAAACACTCACACCCAGTCAAGAGATCTGGGTTTAGTCCATCACCGTTTTTTAGCCCACTCTGCCACCTCAGTTCAGACATGGCCATATGCAAATCAGTCTGACCCTGTGCCTCATGGGAACAGTACAAACCGAACTGGCAAGCCATGCCTTCCTTGGACTGGAAACAAGCTTCCGAGGACTGGTTTCTGACATTGCAGCCGTCTTCAGCCCGGCATGCTTGAATCCAGTGACAAAGTGAGCAAGGGACTCAAGTCGGAGCATACCCTGCCAACTTATGGCAAACAAAGTGGTACAAAAGGGGGTGGTGATGGACGGAGCATCTGAACCAATCAAACACTCACACCCAGTCAAGAGATCTGGGTTTAATCTATCACCGTTCTTTAGCCCACTCTGCCACCCCAGTTCAGACATGGCCATATGCAAATCAGTCTGACCCTGTGCCTCATGGGAACAGTCCAGCCCGAACTGCCAAGCCATGCCTTCCCTGTACCGGAAACAAGCTTCCGAGGACCGGTTTCTGGCATTGCAGCTGTCTTCAGCTTGGCTTGCTTGAATCCAGTGGCAAAGTGAGCAAGGGACTCACGTCTGAGCCTACCTGCCAACTTAAGGCGAACAAAGTGGTACAAAAGGGGGTGGTGAAGGACGGAGCATCTGAACCAATCAAACACTCACACCCAGTCAAGAGATCTGGGTTTAATCCATCACCGTTCTTTAGTCCACTCTGTCACCCCAGTTCAGACATGGCCATATGCGAATCAGTCTGACCCTGTGCCTCATGGGAACAGTCCAGCCCGTACTGCCAAGCCATGACTTCCCTGGACCGGAAGCAAGCTTACGAGGACCGGTTTCTGGCATTGCAGCAGTCTTCAGCCCGGCTTGCTTGAATCCAGTGACAAAGTGAGCAAGGGACTCACGTCTGAGCATACCCTGCCAACTTATGGCGAACAAAGTGGTACAAAAGGGGGTGGTGATGGACGGAGCATCTGAACCAATCAAACACTCACACCCAGTCAAGAGATCTGGGTTTAATCCATCACCATTCTTTAGCCCACTCTGCCACCCCAGTTCAGACATGGCCATATGCAAATCAGTCTGTCCCTGTGCCTCATGGGAACAGTCCAGCCCGAACTGCCAAGCTATGCCTTCCCTGGACCGGAAACAAGCTTCCGAGGACCGGTTTCTGGCATTGCAGCCGTCTTCAGCCCGGCTTGCTTGAATCCAGTGGCAAAGTGAGCAAGGGACTCACGTCTGAGCATACCCTGCCAACTTATGGCGAACAAAGTGGTACAAAAGGGGGTGGTGATGGACGGAGCATCTGAACCAAGCAAACACTCACACCCAGTCAACAGATCTGGGTTTAATCCATCACCGTTCTTTAGCCCTCTCTGTCACCCCAGTTCAGACATGGCCATATGAAAATCAGTCTGACCCTGTGCCTCATGGGAACAGTCCAGCCCGAACTGCCAAGCCATGCCTTCCCTGGACCGGAAACAAGGTTCCAAGGACGGGTTTCTGGCATTGCAGCTGTCTTCAGCCCGGCTTGCTTGAATCCAGTGGCAAAGTGAGCAAGGGACTCACGTCTGAGCATACCCTGCCAACTTATGGCGAACAAAGTGGTACAAAAGGGGGTGGTGATGGACAGAGCATCTGAACCAATCAAACACTCACACCCAGTCAAGAGATCTGGGTTTAATCCATCACCATTCTTTAGCCCACTCTGCCACCCCAGTTCAGACATGGCCATATGCAAATCAGTCTGACCCGGTGCCTCATCAGAACAGTCCAGCCCGAACTGCCAAGCCATGCCTTGACTGGACCGGAAACAAGCTTCCGAGGACCGGTTTCTGACATTTCAGCTGTCTTCAGCCCGGCTTGCTTGAATCCAGTGGCAAAGTGAGCAAGGGACTCACGTCTGAGCATACCCTGCCAACTTATGGCAAACAAAGTGGTACAAAAGGGGGTGGTGATGGACGGAGCATCTGAACCAATCAAACACTCACGCCCAGTCAAGAGATCTGGGTTTAATCCATCACCGTCTTTTAGCCCACTCTTCCACCCCAGTTCAGAAATGGCCATATGCAAATCAGTTTGTCTCTGTGCCTCATGGGAACAGTCCAGCCCGAACTGGCAAGCCATGCCTTCCTTGGGCTGGAAACAAGCTTCCGAGGACCGGTTTCTGGCATTGCAGCCGTCTTCTGCCCGGCTTGCTTGAATCCAGTGGCAAAGTGAGCAAGGGACTCACGTCGGAGCATACCCTGCCAACTTATGGTGAACAAAGTGGTACAAAAGGGGGTGGTGATGGACGGAGCATCTGAACCAATCAAACACTCACACCCAGTCAAGAGATCTGGGTTTAATCCATCACCGTTCTTTAGCCCACTCTGCCACTCCAGTTTAGACATGGCCATATGCAAATCAGTCTGACCCTGTGCCTCTTGGGAACAGTCCAGCCCGAACTGCCAAGCCATGCCTTCCCTAGACCGGAAACAAGATTCCAAGGACCGGTTTCTGGCATTGCAGCTCTCTTCAGCCCGGCTTGCTGGAATCCAGTGGCAAAGGGAGCAAGGGACTCACGTCTGAGCATACCCTGCCAATTTATGGCGAACAAAGTGGTACAAAAGGGGGTGGTGATGGACGGAGCATCTGAACCAATCAAACACTCACACCCAGTCAAGAGATCTGGGTTTAATCCATCACCATTCTTTAGCCCACTCTGCCACCCCAGTTCAGACATGGCCATATGCAAATCAGTCTGACCCTGTGCCTCATCGGGACAGTCCAGCCCGAACTGCCAAGCCATCCCTTCCCTGGCCCGGAACCAAGTTTCCGAGGACCGGTTTCTTGCATTGCAGCCGTCTTCAGCCCGGCTTGCTTGAATACAGTAGCAAAGTCAGCAAGGGACTCAAGTCTGAGCATACCCTGCCAACTTATGGCGAACAAAGTGGTACAAAAGGGGGAGGTGATGGACGGAGCATCTGAACCAATCAAACACTCACACCCAGTCAAGAGATCTGGGTTTAATCCATCACCGTTTTTTAGCCCACTCTGCCACCCCAGTTCAGACATGGCCATATGCAAATCAGTCTGACCCTGTGCCTCATGGGAACAGTACAACCCGAACTGGCAAGCCATGCCTTCCTTGGACTGGAAACAAGCTTCCGAGGACCGGTTTCTGGCATTGCAGGCGTCTTCAGCCCGGCATGCTTGAATCCAGTGACAAAGTGAGCAAGGGACTCACGTCGGAGCATACCCTGCCAACTTATGGCGAACAAAGTGGTACAAAAGGGGGTGGTGATGGACGGAGCATCTGAACCAATCAAACACTCACACCCAGTCAAGAGATCTGGGTTTAATCTATCACCGTTCTTTAGCCCACTCTGCCACCTCAGTTCAGACATGGCCATATACAAATCAGTCTGACCCTGTGCCTCATGGGAACAGTCCAACCCGAACTGCCAAGCCATGCCTTCCCTGTACCGGAAACAAGCTACCGAGGACCGGTTTCTGGCATTGCAGCTGTCTTCAGCCTGGCTTGCTTGAATCCAGTGGCAAAGTGAGCAAGGGACTCACGTCTGAGCCTACCTGCCAACTTAAGGCGAACAAAGTGGTACAAAAGGGGGTGGTGAAGGACGGAGCATCTGAACCAATCAAACACTCACACCCAGTCAAGAGATCTGGGTTTAATCCATCACCGTTCTTTAGTCCACTCTGTCACCCCAGTTCAGACATGGCCATATGCAAATCAGTCTGACCCTGTGCCTCATGGGAACAGTCCAGCCCGTACTGCCAAGCCATGACTTCCCTGGACCGGAAGCAAGCTTACGAGGACCGGTTTCTGGCATTGCAGCAGTCTTCAGCCGGGCTTGCTTGAAGCCAGTCGCAAAGTGAGCAAGGGACTCACGTCTGAGCATACCCTGCCAACTTATGGCGAACAAAGTGGTACAAAAGGGGCTGGTGATGGATGGAGCATCTGAACCAATCAAACACTCACACCCAGTCAACAGATCTGGGTTTAATCCATCACTGTTCTTTAGCGCACTGTGTCCCCCAGTTCAGACATGGCCATATGCAAATCAGTCTGACCCTGTGCCTCATGGGAGCAGTCCAGCCCGAACTGCCAAGCCATGCCTTCCCTGGACCGGAAACAAGCTTCCAAGGACCGGTTTCTGGCATTGCAGCTGTCTTCAGCCCGGCTTGCTTGAATCCAGTGACAAAGTGAGCAAGGGACTCACGTCTGAGCATACCCTGCCAACTTATGGCGAACAAAGTGGTACAAAAGGGGGTGGTGATGGACGGAGCATCTGAACCAATCAAACTCTCACACCCAGTCAAGAGATCTGGGTTTAATCCATCACCATTCTTTAGCCCACTCTGCCACCCCAGTTCAGACATGGCCATATGCAAATCAGTCTGACCCTGTGCCTCATCGGGACAGTCCAGCCCGAACTGCCAAGCCATCCCTTCCCTGGCCCGGAACCAAGTTTCCGAGGACCGGTTTCTTGCATTGCAGCCGTCTTCAGCCCGGCTTGCTTGAATACAGTAGCAAAGTCAGCAAGGGACTCAAGTCTGAGCATACCCTGCCAACTTATGGCGAACAAAGTGGTACAAAAGGGGGTGGTGATGGACGGAGCATCTGAACCAATCAAACTCTCACACCCAGTCAAGAGATCTGGGTTTAATCCATCACCATTCTTTAGCCCACTCTGCCACCCCAGTTCAGACATGGCCATATGCAAATCAGTCTGACCCTGTGCCTCATCGGAACAGTCCAGCCCGTACTGCCAAGCCTAGCCTTCCCTGGACCGGAAACAAGCTTCCGAGGACCGGTTTCCTGCATTGCAGCCGTCTTCAGCCCGGCTTGCTTGAATCCAGTGGCAAAGTCAGCAAGGTACTCACGTCTGAGCATACCCTGCCAACTTATGGCGAACAAAGAGATACAAAAGGGGGAGGTGATGGACGGAGCATCTGAACCAATCAAACAGTCACACCCAGTCAAGAGATCTGGGTTTAATCCATCACCGTTTTTTAGCCCACTCTGCCACCCCAGTTCAGACATGGCCATATGCAAATCAGTCTGTCCCTGTGCCTCATGGGAACAGTCCAGCCCGAACTGGCAAGCCATGCCTTCCTTGGACTGGAAACAAGCTTCAGAGGACCGGTTTCTGGCATTGCAGCCGTCTTCAGCACGGCTTGCTTGAATCCAGAGGCAAATTGAGCAAGGGACTCACGTAGGAGCATACCCTGCCAACTTATGGCGAACAAAGTGGTACAAAAGGGGGTAGTGATGGACGGAGCATCTGAACCAATCAAACACTCACACCCAGTCAAGAGATCTGGGTTTAATCCATCACCGTTCTTTAGCCCACTTTGCCACTCCAGTTTAGACATGGCCATATGCAAATCAGTCTGACCCTGTGCCTCATGGGAACAGTCCAGCCCGAACTGCCAAGCCAAGCTATCCCTGGACCGGAAACAAGCTTCCGAGGACCGGTTTCTTGCATTGCAGCTGTCTTCAGCAAGACTTGCTTGAATCCAGTGGCAAAGTGAGCAAGGGACTCACGTCTGAGCATACCCTGCCAACTTATGACGAACAAAGTGGTACAAAAGGGGGTGGTGATGGACGGAGCATCTGAACCAATCAAACACTCACACCCAGTCAAGAGATCTGGGTTTAATCCATCACCATTCTTTAGCCCACTCTGCCACCCCAGTTCAGACATGGCCATATGCAAATCAGTCTGACCCTGTGCCTGATCGGAACAGTCCAGCCCGAACTGCCAAGCCATCCCTTCCCTGGCCCGGAAACAAGCTTCCGAGGACCGGTTTCTTGCATTGCAGCCGTCTTCAGCCCGGCTTGCTTGAATCCAGTAGCAAAGTCAGCAAGGGACTCAAGTCTGAGCATACCCTGCCAACTTATGGCGAACAAAGTGGTACAAAAGGGGGAGGTGATGGTCGGAGCATCTGAACCAATCAAACACTCACACCCAGTCAAGAGATCTGGGTTTAATCCATCACCGTTGTTAAGCCCAGTCTGCCACCCCAGTTCAGACATGGCCATATGCAAATCAGTCTGACCCTGTGCCTCATGGGAACAGTACAACCCGAACTGGCAAGCCATGCCTTCTTGGACTGGAAACAAGCTTCCGAGGACCGGTTTCTGACATTGCAGCCGTCTTCAGCCCGGCTTGCTTGAATCCAGTGGCAAAGTGAGCAAGGGACTCACGTCGGAGCATACCCTGCCAACTTATGGCGAACAAAGTGGTACAAAAGGGGGTGGTGATGGACGGAGCATCTGAACCAATCAAACACTCACACCCAGTCAAGGGATCTGGGTTTAATCCATCACCGTTCTTTAGCCCACTCTGCCACCCCAGTTCAGACATGGCCATATGCAAATCAGTCTGACCCTGTGCCTCATGGGAACAGTCCAGCCCGAACTGCCAAGCCATGCCTTGCCTGTACCGGAAACAAGCTTCCGAGGACCGGTTTCTGGCATTGCAGTTGTCTTCAGCCCGGCTTGCTTGAATCCAGTGGCAAAGTGAGCAAGGGACTCACGTCTGAGCCTACCTGCCAACTTATGGTGAACAAAGTGGTACAAAAGGGGGTGGTGAAGGACGGAGCATCTGAACCAATCAAACACTCACACCCAGTCAAGAGATCTGGGTTTAATCCATCACCGTTCTTTAGTCCACTCTGTCACCCCAGTTCAGACATGGCCATATGCAAATCAGTCTGACCCTGTGCCTCATGGGAACAGTCCAGCCCGTACTGCCAAGCCATGACTTCCCTGGACCGGAAGCAAGCTTCTGAGGACCGGTTTCTGGCATTGCAGCAGTCTTCAGCCGGGCTTGCTTGAAGCCAGTGGCAAAGTGAGCAAGGGACTCACGTCTGAGCATACCCTGCCAACTTATGGCGAACAAAGTGGTACAAAAGGGGGTGGTGATGGACGGAGCATCTGAACCAATCAAACACTCACACCCAGTCAACAGATCTGGGTTTAATCCATCACCGTTCTTTAGCACAAACTGTCACCACAGTTCAGACATGGCCATATGCAAATCAGTCTGACCCTGTGCCTCATGGGAGCAGTCCAGCCCGAACTGCCAAGCCATGCCTTCCCTGGACCGGAAACAAGCTTCCGAGGACCGGTTTCCGGCATTGCAGCTGTCTTCAGCCCGGCTTGCTTGAATCCAATGGCAAAGTCAGCAAGGGACTCACGTCTGAGCATACCCTGCCAATTTATGGCGAACAAAGAGATACAAAAGGGGGAGGTGATCGACGGAGCATCTGAACCAATCAAACACTCACACCCAGTCAAGAGATCTGGGTTTAATCCATCACCGTTTTTTTAGCCCACTCTGCCACCCCAGTTCAGACATGGCCATATGCAAATCAGTCTGTCCCTGTGCCTCATGGAAACAGTCCAGCCCGAACTGACAAGCCTAGCCTTCCCTAGACCGGAAACAAGCTTACGAGGACCGGTTTCTTGCATTGCAGCCGTCTTCAGCCCGGCTTGCTTGAATCCAATGGCAAAGTCAGCAAGGGACTCACGTCTGAGCATACCCTGCCAATTTATGGCGAACAAAGAGATACAAAAGGGGGAGGTGATCGACGGAGCATCTGAACCAATCAAACACTCACACCCAGTCAAGAGATCTGGGTTTAATCCATCACCGTTTTTTTAGCCCACTCTGCCACCCCGGTTCAGACATGGCCATATGCAAATCAGTCTGTCCCTGTGCCTCATGGGAACAGTCCAGCCCGAACTGGCAAGCCATGCCTTGACTGGACCGGAAACAAGCTGCCGAGGACCGGTTTCTGACATTGCAGCTGTCTTCAGCCCGGCTTGCTTGAATCCAGTGGCAAAGTGAGCAAGGGACTCACGTCTGAGCATACCCTGACAACTTATGGCGAACAAAGTGGTACAAAAGGGGGTGGTGATGGACGGAGCATCTGAACCAATCAAACACTCACGCCCAGTCAAGAGATCTGGGTTTAATCCATCACCGTTCTTTAGCCCACTCTGTCACCCCAGTTCAGACATGGCCATATGCAAATCAGTCTGACCCTGTGCCTCATGGGAACAGTCCAGCCCGAACTGCCAAGCCCTGCCTTCCCTGGACCGGAAAAAAGCTTCCGAGGACCGGTTTCTTGCATTGCAGCCGTGTTCAGCCCGGCTTGCTTGAATCCAGTGGCAAAGTGAGCAAGGGACTCACGTCTGAGCATACCGTGCCAACTTATGGCGAACAAAGTGGTACAAAAGGGGGTGGTGATGGATGGAGCATCTGAACCAATCAAATACTCACACCCAGTCAAGAGATCTGGGTTTAATCCATCACCGTTCTTTAGCCCACTCTGCCATTCCAGTTCAGACATGACCATATGCAAATCAGTCTCACCCTGGGCCTCATGGTAACAGTCCAGCCTGAACTGCCAAGCCATGCCTTCCCTGGACCGGAAACAAGCTTCTGAGGACCGGTTTCTGGCATTGCACCCGTCTTCAGCCCGGCTTGCTTGAATCCAGTGGCAAAGTGAGCAAGGGACTCCTGTCTGAGCATACCCTGCCTACTTATGGCGAACAAATTGGTACAAAAGGGGGTGGTGATGGACCGAGCATCTGAACCAATCAAACACTCACACCCAGTCAAGAGATCTGGGTTTAATCCATCACTGTTTTTTAGCCCACTCTGCCACCCCAGTTCAGACATGGCCATATGCAAATCAGTCTGTCAATGTGCCTCATGGGAACAGTCCAGCCGGAACTGGCAAGCCATGCCTTCCTTGGACTGGAAACAAGCTTCCGAGGACCGGTTTCTGGCATTGCAGCCGTCTTCAGCCCGGCTTGCTTGAATCCAGTGGCAAAGTGAGCAAGGGACTCACGTCGGAGCATACCCTGCCAACTTATGGCGAACAAAGTGGTACAAAAGGGGGTGGTGATGGACGAAGCATCTGAACCAATCAAACACTCACACTCAGTTAAGAGATCTGGGTTTAATCCATCACCGTTCTTTAGCCCACTCTGTCACCCCAGTTCAGACATGGCCATATGCAAATCAGTCTACCCTGTGCCTCATGGGAACAGTCCAGCCCGAACTGCCAAGCCATGCCTTCCCTGGACCGGAAACAAGCTTCCGAGGACCGATTTCTGGCATTGCAGATGTCTTCAGCCCGGCTTGCTTTAATCCAGTGGCAAAGTGAGCAAGGGACTCACGTCTGAGCATACCCTGCCAACTTATGGCGAACAAAGTGGTACAAAAGGGGGTGGTGATGTACGGAGCATCTGAACCAATCAAACACTCACGCCCAGTCAAGAGATCTGGGTTTAATCCATCACAGTTCTTTAGCCCACTCTGTCACCCCAGTTCAGACATGCCCATATGCAAATCAGTCTGACCCTGTGCCTCATGGGAACAGTCCAGCCCGAACTGCCAAGCCATGCCTTCCCTGGACCGGAAACAAGCTTCCGAGGACCGGTTTCTGGCATTGCAGCCGTCTTCAGCCCGGCTTGCTTGAATCCAGTGCTAAAGTGAGCAAGGGACTCAAGTCTGAGCATACCCTGCCAACTTATGGCGAACAAAGTGGTACAAAAGGGGGTGGTGATGGACCGAGCATCTGAACCAATCAAACACTCACACCCAGTCAAGAGATCTGGGTTTAATCCATCACCGTTCTTAGCCCACCCTGCCACCCCTGTTCAGACATGGCCATATGCAAATCAGTCTGACCCTGTGCCTCATGGGAACAGTCCAGCCCGAACTGCCAAGCCATGCCTTCCCTGGACCGGAAACAAGCTTACGAGGACCGGTTTCTGGCATTGCAGCCGTCTTCAGCCCGGTTTGCTTGAATCCAGTGGCAAAGTGAGCAAGGGACTCACGTCTGAGCATACCCTGCCAACTTATGGCGAACAAAGTGGTACAAAAGGGGGTGGTGATGGACGGAGCATCTGAACCAATCAAATACTCACACCCAGTCAAGAGATCTGGGTTTAATCCATCACCATTCTTTAGCCCACTCTGCCGCCCCAGTTCAGACATGGCCATATGCAAATCAGTCTGACCCTGTGCCTCATGGGAACAGTCCAGCCCGAACTGCCAAGCCATGCCTTCCCTGGACCGGAAACAAGCTTCCGAGGACCGATTTCTGGCATTGCAGCTGTCTTCAGCCCGGCTTGCTTTAATCCAGTGGCAAAGTGAGCAAGGGACTCACGTCTGAGCATACCCTGCCAACTTATGGCGAACAAAGTGGTACAAAAGGGGGTGGTGATGTACGGAGCATCTGAACCAATCAAACACTCATGCCCCGTCAAGAGATCTGGGTTTAATCCATCACAGTTCTTTAGCCCACTCTGTCACCCCAGTTCAGACATGCCCATATGCAAATCAGTCTGACCCTGTGCCTCATGGGAACAGTCCAGCCCGAACTGCCAAGCCATGCCTTCCCTGGACCGGAAACAAGCTTCCGAGGACCGGTTTCTGGCATTGCAGCCGTCTTCAGCCCGGCTTGCTTGAATCCAGTGCTAAAGTGAGCAAGGGACTCACGTCTGAGCATACCCTGCCAACTTATGGCAAACAAAGTGGTACAAAAGGGGGTGGTGATGGACCGAGCATCTGAACCAATCAAACACTCACACCCAGTCAAGAGATCTGGGTTTAATCCATCACCGTTCTTAGCCCACTCTGCCACCCCTGTTCAGACATGGCCATATGCAAATCAGTCTGACCCTGTGCCTCATGGGAACAGTCTAGCCCGAACTGCCAAGCCATGCCTTCCCTGGACCGGAAACAAGCTTCCGAGGACCGGTTTCTGGCATTGCAGCCGTCTTCAGCCCGGTTTGCTTGAATCCAGTGGCAAAGTGAGCAAGGGACTCACGTCTGAACATACCCTGCCAACTTATGGCGAACAAAGTGGTACAAAAGAGGGTGGTGATGGACGGAGCTTCTGAACCAAGCAAACACTCACACCCAGTCAACAGATCTGGGTTTAATCCATCACCGTTCTTTAGCCCTCTCTGTCACTCCAGTTCCGACATGGCCATATGAAAATCAGTCTGACCCTGTGCCTCATGGGAACAGTCCAGCCCGAACTGCCAAGCCATGCCTTCCCTGGACCGGAAACAAGCTTCCAAGGACGGGTTTCTGGCATTGCAGCTGTCTTCAGCCCGGCTTGCTTGAATCCAGTGGCAAAGTGAGCAAGGGACTCACGTCTGAGCATACCCTGCCAACTTATGGCGAACAAAGTGGTACAAAAGGGGGTGGTGATGGACGGAGCATCTGAACCAATCAAACACTCACACCCAGTCAAGAGATCTGGGTTTAATCCATCACCATTCTTTAGCCCACTCTGCCACCCCAGTTCAGACATGGCCATATGCAAATCAGTCTGACCCTGTGCCTCATCGGAACAGTCCAGCCCGAACTGCCAAGCCATGCCTTGACTGGACCGGAAACAAGCTTCCGAGGACCGGTTTCTGACATTGCAGCTGTCTTCAGCCCGGCTTGCTTGAATCCAGTGGCAAAGTGAGCAAGGGACTCACGTCTGAGCATACCCTGCCAACTTATGGCGAACAAAGTGGTACAAAAGGGGGTGGTGATGGACGGAGCATCTGAACCAATCAAACACTCACACCCAGTCAAGAGATCTGGGTTTAATCCATCACCGTTCTTTAGCCCACTCTGCCACTCCAGTTTAGTTATGGCCATATGCAAATCAGTCTGACCCTGTGCCTCTTGGGAACAGTCCAGCCCGAACTGCCAAGCCATGCCTTCCCTGGACCGGAAACAAGATTCCAAGGACCGGTTTCTGGCATTGCAGCTCTCTTCAGCCCGGCTTGCTTGAATCCAGTGGCAAAGGGAGCAAGGGACTCACGTCTGAGCATACCCTGCCAACTTATGGCGAACAAAGTGGTACAAAAGGGGGTGGTGATGGACGGAGCATCTGAACCAATCAAACACTCACACCCAGTCAAGAGATCTGGGTTTAATCCATCACCATTCTTTAGCCCACTCTCCCACCCCAGTTCAGACATGGCCATATGCAAATCAGTCTGACCCTGTGCCTCATGGGAACAGTCCAGCCCGAACTGCCAAGCCATGCCTTCCCTGGACCGGAAACAAGTTTCCGGGGACCGGTTTCTTGCATTGCAGCCGTCTTCAGCCCGGCTTGCTTGAATACAGTAGCAAAGTCAGCAAGGGACTCAAGTCTGAGCATACCCTGCCAACTTATGGCGAACAAAGTGGTACAAAAGGGGGAGGTGATGGACGGAGCATCTGAACCAATCAAACACTCACACCCAGTCAAGAGATCTGGGTTAAATCCTCACCAATTTTTAGCCCACTCTGCCACCTCAGTTCAGACATGGCCATATGCAAATCAGTCTGACCCTGTGCCTCATGGGAACAGTACAACCCGAACTGGCAAGCCATGCCTTCCTTGGACTGGAAACAAGCTTCCGAGGACCGGTTTCTGACATTGCAGCCGTCTTCAGCCCGGTATGCTTGAATCCAGTGACAAAGTGAGCAAGGGACTCAAGTCGGAGCATACCCTGCCAACTTATGGCGAACAAAGTGGTACAAAAGGGGGTGGTGATGGACGGAGCATCTGAACCAATCAAACACTCACACCCAGTCAAGAGATCTGGGTTTAATCTATCACCGTTCTTTAGCCCACTCTGCCACCCCAGTTCAGACATGGCCATATTCAAATCAGTCTGACCCTGTGCCTCATGGGAACAGTCCAGCCCGAACTGCCAAGCCATGCCTTCCCTGTACCGGAAACAAGCTTCCGAGGACCGGTTTCTGGCATTGCAGCTGTCTTCAGCCTGGCTTGCTTGAATCCAGTGGCAAAGTGAGCAAGGGACTCACGTCTGAGCCTACCTGCCAACTTAAGGCGAACAAAGTGGTACAAAAGGGGGTGGTGAAGGACGGAGCATCTGAACCAATCAAACACTCACACCCAGTCAAGAGATCTGGGTTTAATCCATCACCGTTCTTTAGTCCACTCTGTCACCCCAGTTCAGACATGGCCATATGCAAATCAGTCTGACCCTGTGCCTCATGGGAACAGTCCAGCCCGTACTGCCAAGCCATGACTTCCCTGGACCGGAAGCAAGCTTACGAGGACCGGTTTCTGGCATTGCAGCAGTCTTCAGCCCGGCTTGCTTGAATCCAGTGACAAAGTGAGCAAGGGACTCACGTCTGAGCATACCCTGCCAACTTATGGCGAACAAAGTGGTACAAAAGGGGGTGGTGATGGACGGAGCATCTGAACCAATCAAACACTCACACCCAGTCAAGAGATCTGGGTTTAATCCATCACCATTCTTTAGCCCACTCTGCCACCCCAGTTCAGACATGGCCATATGCAAATCAGTCTGACCCTGTGCCTCATCGGAACAGTCCAGCCCGAACTGCCAAGCCTAGCCTTCCCTGGACCGGAAACAAGCTTCCGAGGACCAGTTTCTTGCATTGCAGCCGTCTTCAGCCCGGCTTGCTTGAATCCAGTGGCAAAGTCAGCAAGGGACTCACGTCTGAGCATACCCTGCCAACTTATGGCGAACAAAGAGATACAAAAGGGGGAGGTGATGGACGGAGCATCTGAACCAATCAAACACTCACACCCAGTCAAGAGATCTGGGTTTAGTCCATCACCGTTTTTTAGCCCACTCTGCCACCTCAGTTCAGACATGGCCATATGCAAATCAGTCTGACCCTGTGCCTCATGGGAACAGTACAACCCGAACTGGCAAGCCATGCCTTCCTTGGACTGGAAACAAGCTTCCGAGGACCGGTTTCTGACATTGCAGCCGTCTTCAGCCCGGCATGCTTGAATCCAGTGACAAAGTGAGCAAGGGACTCAAGTCGGAGCATACCCTGCCAACTTATGGCAAACAAAGTGGTACAAAAGGGGGTGGTGATGGACGGAGCATCTGAACCAATCAAACACTCACACCCAGTCAAGAGATCTGGGTTTAATCTATCACCGTTCTTTAGCCCACTCTGCCACCCCAGTTCAGACATGGCCATATGCAAATCAGTCTGACCCTGTGCCTCATGGGAACAGTCCAGCCCGAACTGCCAAGCCATGCCTTCCCTGTACCGGAAACAAGCTTCCGAGGACCGGTTTCTGGCATTGCAGCTGTCTTCAGCCTGGCTTGCTTGAATCCAGTGGCAAAGTGAGCAAGGGACTCACGTCTGAGCCTACCTGCCAACTTAAGGCGAACAAAGTGGTACAAAAGGGGGTGGTGAAGGACGGAGCATCTGAACCAATCAAACACTCACACCCAGTCAAGAGATCTGGGTTTAATCCATCACCATTCTTTAGCCCACTCTGCCACCCCAGTTCAGACATGGCCATATGCAAATCAGTCTGACCCTGTGCCTCATCGGAACAGTCCAGCCCAAACTGCCAAGCCTAGCCTTCCCTGGACCGGAAACAAGCTTCCGAGGACCGGTTTCTTGCATTGCAGCCGTCTTCAGCCCGTCTTGCTTGAATCCAGTGGCAAAGTCAGCAAGGGACTCACGTCTGAGCATACCCTGCCAACTTATGGCGAACAAAGAGATACAAAAGGGGGAGGTGATGGACGGAGCATCTGAACCAATCAAACACTCACACCCAGTCAAGAGATCTGGGTTTAATCCATCCCCGTTTTTTAGCCCGCTCTGCCACCCCAGTTCAGACATGGCCATATGCAAATCAGTCTGTCCCTGTGCCTCATGGGAACAGTCCAGCCCGAACTGCCAAGCCATGCCTTCCCTGGACCGGAAACAAGCTTCCGAGGACCGGTTTCTGGCATTGCAGCCGTCTTCAGCCCGGCTTGCTTGAATCCAGTGGCAAAGTGAGCAAGGGACTCACGTCTGAGCATACCCTGCCAACTTATGGCGAACAAAGTGGTACAAAAGGGGGTGGTGATGGACGGAGCATCTGAACCAAGCAAACACTCACACCCAGTCAACAGATCTGGGTTTAATCCATCACCGTTCTTTAGCCCTCTCTGTCACCCCAGTTCAGACATGGCCATATGAAAATCAGTCTGACCCTGTGCCTCATGGGAACAGTCCAGCCCGAACTGCCAAGCCATGCCTTCCCTGGACCGGAAACAAGGTTCCAAGGACGGGTTTCTGGCATTGCAGCTGTCTTCAGCCCGGCTTGCTTGAATCCAGTGGCAAAGGGAGCAAGGGACTCACGTCTGAGCATACCCTGCCAACTTATGGCGAACAAAGTGGTACAAAAGGGGGTGGTGATGGACGGAGCATCCGAACCAATCAAACACTCACACCCAGTCAAGAGATCTGGGTTTAATCCATCACCATTCTTTAGCCCACTCTGCCACCCCAGTTCAGACATGGCCATATGCAAATCAGTCTGACCCGGTGCCTCATCGGAACAGTCCAGCCCGAACTGCCAAGCCATGCCTTGACTGGACCGGAAACAAGCTTCCGAGGACCGGTTTCTGACATTTCAGCTGTCTTCAGCCCGGCTTGCTTGAATCCAGTGGCAAAGTGAGCAAGGGACTCACGTCTGAGCATACCCTGCCAACTTATGGCAAACAAAGTGGTACAAAAGGGGGTGGTGATGGACGGAGCATCTGAACCAATCAAACACTCACGCCCAGTCAAGAGATCTGGGTTTAATCCATCACCGTCTTTTAGCCCACTCTTCCACCCCAGTTCAGAAATGGCCATATGCAAATCAGTTTGTCTCTGTGCCTCATGGGAACAGTCCAGCCCGAACTGGCAAGCCATGCCTTCCTTGGACTGGAAACAAGCTTCCGAGGACCGGTTTCTGGCATTGCAGCCGTCTTCTGCCCGGCTTGCTTGAATACAGTGGCAAAGTGAGCAAGGGACTCACGTCGGAGCATACCCTGCCAACTTATCGTGAACAAAGTGGTACAAAAGGGGGTGGTGATGGACGGAGCATCTGAACCAATCAAACACTCACACCCTGTCAAGAGATCTGGGTTTAATCCATCACCGTTCTTTAGCCCACTCTGCCACTCCAGTTTAGAGATGGCCATATGCAAATCAGTCTGACCCTGTGCCTCTTGGGAACAGTCCAGCCCGAACTGCCAAGCCATGCCTTCCCTAGACCGGAAACAAGATTCCAAGGACCGGTTTCTGGCATTGCAGCTCTCTTCAGCCCGGCTTGCTGGAATCCAGTGGCAAAGGGAGCAAGGGACTCACGTCTGAGCATACCCTGCCAACTTATGGCGAACAAAGTGGTACAAAAGGGGGTGGTGATGGACGGAGCATCTGAACCAATCAAACACTCACACCCAGTCAAGAGATCTGGGTTTAATCCATCACCATTCTTTAGCCCACTCTGCCACCCCAGTTCAGACATGGCCATATGCAAATCAGTCTGACCCTGTGCCTCATCGGGACAGTCCAGCCCGAACTGCCAAGCCATCCCTTCCCTGGCCCGGAACCAAGTTTCCGAGGACCGGTTTCTTGCATTGCAGCCGTCTTCAGCCCGGCTTGCTTGAATACAGTAGCAAAGTCAGCAAGGGACTCAAGTCTGAGCATACCCTGCCAACTTATGGCGAACAAAGTGGTACAAAAGGGGGAGGTGATGGACGGAGCATCTGAACCAATCAAACACTCACACCCAGTCAAGAGATCTGGGTTTAATCCATCACCGTTTTTTAGCCCACTCTGCCACCCCAGTTCAGACATGGCCATATGCAAATCAGTCTGACCCTGTGCCTCATGGGAACAGTACAACCCGAACTGGCAAGCCATGCCTTCCTTGGACTGGAAACAAGCTTCCGAGGACCGGTTTCTGGCATTGCAGCCGTCTTCAGCCCGGCATGCTTGAATCCAGTGACAAAGTGAGCAAGGGACTCACGTCGGAGCATACCCTGCCAACTTATGGCGAACAAAGTGGTACAAAAGGGGGTGGTGATGGACGGAGCATCTGAACCAATCAAACACTCACACCCAGTCAAGAGATCTGGGTTTAATCTATCACCGTTCTTTAGCCCACTCTGCCACCCCAGTTCAGACATGGCCATATACAAATCAGTCTGACCCTGTGCCTCATGGGAACAGTCCAGCCCGAACTGCCAAGCCATGCCTTCCCTGTACCGGAAACAAGCTACCGAGGACCGGTTTCTGGCATTGCAGCCGTCTTCAGCCCGGCATGCTTGAATCCAGTGACAAAGTGAGCAAGGGACTCACGTCGGAGCATACCCTGCCAACTTATGGCGAACAAAGTGGTACAAAAGGGGGTGGTGAAGGACGGAGCATCTGAACCAATCAAACACTCACACCCAGTCAAGAGATCTGGGTTTAATCCATCACCGTTCTTTAGTCCACTCTGTCACCCCAGTTCAGACATGGCCATATGCAAATCAGTCTGACCCTGTGCCTCATGGGAACAGTCCAGCCCGTACTGCCAAGCCATGACTTCCCTGGACCGGAAGCAAGCTTACGAGGACCGGTTTCTGGCATTGCAGCAGTCTTCAGCCGGGCTTGCTTGAAGCCAGTCGCAAAGTGAGCAAGGGACTCACGTCTGAGCATACCCTGCCAACTTATGGCGAACAAAGTGGTACAAAAGGGGCTGGTGATGGACGGAGCATCTGAACCAATCAAACACTCACACCCAGTCAACAGATCTGGGTTTAATCCATCACTGTTCTTTAGCGCACTGTGTCCCCCAGTTCAGACATGGCCATATGCAAATCAGTCTGACCCTGTGCCTCATGGGAGCAGTCCAGCCCGAACTGCCAAGCCATGCCTTCCCTGGACCGGAAACAAGCTTCCGAGGACCGGTTTCTGGCATTGCAGCTGTCTTCAGCCCGGCTTGCTTGAATCCAGTGACAAAGTGAGCAAGGGACTCACGTCTGAGCATACCCTGCCAACTTATGGCGAACAAAGTGGTACAAAAGGGGGTGGTGATGGACGGAGCATCTGAACCAATCAAACTCTCACACCCAGTCAAGAGATCTGGGTTTAATCCATCACCATTCTTTAGCCCACTCTGCCACCCCAGTTCAGACATGGCCATATGCAAATCAGTCTGACCCTGTGCCTCATCGGGACAGTCCAGCCCGAACTGCCAGGCCATCCCTTCCCTGGCCCGGAACCAAGTTTCCGAGGACCGGTTTCTTGCATTGCAGCCGTCTTCAGCCCGGCTTGCTTGAATACAGTAGCAAAGTCAGCAAGGGACTCAAGTCTGAGCATACCCTGCCAACTTATGGCGAACAAAGTGGTACAAAAGGGGGTGGTGATGGACGGAGCATCTGAACCAATCAAACTCTCACACCCAGTCAAGAGATCTGGGTTTAATCCATCACCATTCTTTAGCCCACTCTGCCACCCCAGTTCAGACATGGCCATATGCAAATCAGTCTGACCCTGTGCCTCATCGGAACAGTCCAGCCCGAACTGCCAAGCCTAGCCTTCCCTGGACCGGAAACAAGCTTCCGAGGACCGGTTTCCTGCATTGCAGCCGTCTTCAGCCCGGCTTGCTTGAATCCAGTGGCAAAGTCAGCAAGGTACTCACGTCTGAGCATACCCTGCCAACTTATGGCGAACAAAGAGATACAAAAGGGGGAGGTGATGGACGGAGCATCTGAACCAATCAAACACTCACACCCAGTCAAGAGATCTGGGTTTAATCCATCACCGTTTTTTAGCCCACTCTGCCACCCCAGTTCAGACATGGCTATATGCAAATCAGTCTGTCCCTGTGCCTCATGGGAACAGTCCAGCCCGAACTGGCAAGCCATGCCTTCCTTGGACTGGAAACAAGCTTCAGAGGACCGGTTTCTGGCATTGCAGCCGTCTTCAGCCCGGCTTGCTTGAATCCAGAGGCAAATTGAGCAAGGGACTCACGTAGGAGCATACCCTGCCAACTTATGGCGAACAAAGTGGTACAAAAGGGGGTAGTGATGGACGGGGCATCTGAACCAATCAAACACTCACACCCAGTCAAGAGATCTGGGTTTAATCCATCACCGTTCTTTAGCCCACTTTGCCACTCCAGTTTAGACATGGCCATATGCAAATCAGTCTGACCCTGTGCCTCATGGGAACAGTCCAGCCTGAACTGCCAAGCCAAGCTATCCCTGGACCGGAAACAAGCTTCCGAGGACCGGTTTCTTGCATTGCAGCTGTCTTCAGCAAGACTTGCTTGAATCCAGTGGCAAAGTGAGCAAGGGACTCACGTCTGAGCATACCCTGCCAACTTATGACGAACAAAGTGGTACAAAAGGGGGTGGTGATGGACGGAGCATCTGCACCAATCAAACACTCACACCCAGTCAAGAGATCTGGGTTTAATCCATCACCATTCTTTAGCCCACTCTGCCACCCCAGTTCAGACATGGCCATATGCAAATCAGTCTGACCCTGTGCCTCATCGGAACAGTCCAGCCCGAACTGGCAAGCCATCCCTTCCCTGGTCCGGAAACAAGCTTCCGAGGACCGGTTTCTTGCATTGCAGCCGTCTTCAGCCCGGCTTGCTTGAATACAGTAGCAAAGTCAGCAAGGGACTCAAGTCTGAGCATACCCTGCCAACTTATGGCGAACAAAGTGGTACAAAAGGGGGTGGTGATGGACGGAGCATCTGAACCAATCAAACTCTCACACCCAGTCAAGAGATCTGGGTTTAATCCATCACCATTCTTTAGCCCACTCTGCCACCCCAGTTCAGACATGGCCATATGCAAATCAGTCTGACCCTGTGCCTCATCGGAACAGTCCAGCCCGAACTGCCAAGCCTAGCCTTCCCTGGACCGGAAACAAGCTTCCGAGGACCGGTTTCCTGCATTGCAGCCGTCTTCAGCCCGGCTTGCTTGAATCCAGTGGCAAAGTCAGCAAGGTACTCACGTCTGAGCATACCCTGCCAACTTATGGCGAACAAAGAGATACAAAAGGGGGAGGTGATGGACGGAGCATCTGAACCAATCAAACACTCACACCCAGTCAAGAGATCTGGGTTTAATCCATCACCGTTTTTTAGCCCACTCTGCCACCCCAGTTCAGACATGGCTATATGCAAATCAGTCTGTCCCTGTGCCTCATGGGAACAGTCCAGCCCGAACTGGCAAGCCATGCCTTCCTTGGACTGGAAACAAGCTTCAGAGGACCGGTTTCTGGCATTGCAGCCGTCTTCAGCCCGGCTTGCTTGAATCCAGAGGCAAATTGAGCAAGGGACTCACGTAGGAGCATACCCTGCCAACTTATGGCGAACAAAGTGGTACAAAAGGGGGTAGTGATGGACGGGGCATCTGAACCAATCAAACACTCACACCCAGTCAAGAGATCTGGGTTTAATCCATCACCGTTCTTTAGCCCACTTTGCCACTCCAGTTTAGACATGGCCATATGCAAATCAGTCTGACCCTGTGCCTCATGGGAACAGTCCAGCCTGAACTGCCAAGCCAAGCTATCCCTGGACCGGAAACAAGCTTCCGAGGACCGGTTTCTTGCATTGCAGCTGTCTTCAGCAAGACTTGCTTGAATCCAGTGGCAAAGTGAGCAAGGGACTCACGTCTGAGCATACCCTGCCAACTTATGACGAACAAAGTGGTACAAAAGGGGGTGGTGATGGACGGAGCATCTGCACCAATCAAACACTCACACCCAGTCAAGAGATCTGGGTTTAATCCATCACCATTCTTTAGCCCACTCTGCCACCCCAGTTCAGACATGGCCATATGCAAATCAGTCTGACCCTGTGCCTCATCGGAACAGTCCAGCCCGAACTGGCAAGCCATCCCTTCCCTGGTCCGGAAACAAGCTTCCGAGGACCGGTTTCTTGCATTGCAGCCGTCTTCAGCCCGGCTTGCTTGAATCCAGTAGCAAAGTCAGCAAGGGACTCAAGTCTGAGCATACCCTGCCAACTTATGGCGAACAAAGTGGTACAAAAGGGGGAGGTGATGGTCGGAGCATCTGAACCAATCAAAGACTCACACCCAGTCAAGAGATCTGGGTTTAATCCATCACCGTTGTTTAGCCCACTCTGCCACCCCAGTTCAGACATGGCCATATGCAAATCAGTCTGACCCTGTGCCTCATGGGAACAGTACAACCCGAACTGGCAAGCCATGCCTTCTTGGACTGGAAACAAGCTTCCGAGGACCGGTTTCTGACATTGCAGCCGTCTTCAGCCCGGCTTGCTTGAATCCAGTGGCAAAGTGAGCAAGGGACTCACGTCGGAGCATACCCTGCCAACTTATGGCGAACAAAGTGGTACAAAAGGGGGTGGTGATGGACGGAGCATCTGAACCAATCAAACACTCACACCCAGTCAAGAGATCTGGGTTTAATCCATCACCGTTCTTTAGCCCACTCTGCCACCCCAGTTCAGACATGTCCATATGCAAATCAGTCTGACCCTGTGCCTCATGGGAACAGTCCAGCCCGAACTGCCAAGCCATGCCTTCCCTGTACCGGAAACAAGCTTCCGAGGACCGGTTTCTGGCATTGCAGTTGTCTTCAGCCCGGCTTGCTTGAATCCAGTGGCAAAGTGAGCAAGGGACTCACGTCTGAGCCTACCTGCCAACTTATGGTGAACAAAGTGGTACAAAAGGGGGTGGTGAAGGACGGAGCATCTGAACCAATCAAACACTCACACCCAGTCAAGAGATCTGGGTTTAATCCATCACCGTTCTTTAGTCCACTCTGTCACCCCAGTTCAGACATGGCCATATGCAAATCAGTCTGACCCTGTGCCTCATGGGAACAGTCCAGCCCGTACTGCCAAGCCATGACTTCCCTGGACCGGAGGCAAGCTTCTGAGGACCGGTTTCTGGCATTGCAGCAGTCTTCAGCCAGGCTTGCTTGAAGCCAGTGGCAAAGTGAGCAAGGGACTCACGTCTGAGCATACCCTGCCAACTTATGGCGAACAAAGTGGTACAAAAGGGGGTGGTGATGGACGGAGCATCTGAACCAATCAAACACTCACACCCAGTCAACAGATCTGGGTTTAATCCATCACCGTTCTTTAGCACAAACTGTCACCACAGTTCAGACATGGCCATATGCAAATCAGTCTGACCCTGTGCCTCATGGGAGCAGTCCAGCCCGAACTGCCAAGCCATGCCTTCCCTGGACCGGAAACAAGCTTCCGAGGACCGGTTTCCGGCATTGCAGCTGTCTTCAGCCCGGCTTGCTTGAATCCAGTGAAAAAGTGAGCAAGGGACTCACGTCTGAGCATACCCTGCCAACTTATGGCGAACAAAGTGGTACAAAAGGGGGTGGTGATGGACGGAGCATCTGAACCAATCAAACACTCACATCCAGTCAAGAGATCTGGGTTTAATCCATCACCATTCTTTAGCCCACTCTGCCACCCCAGTTCAGACATGGCCATATGCAAATAAGTCTGACCCTGTGCCTCATCGAAACAGTCCAGCCCGAACTGACAAGCCTAGCCTTCCCTAGACCGGAAACAAGCTTACGAGGACCGGTTTCTTGCATTGCAGCCGTCTTCAGCCCGGCTTGCTTGAATCCAATGGCAAAGTCAGCAAGGGACTCACGTCTGAGCATACCCTGCCAATTTATGGCGAACAAAGAGATACAAAAGGGGGAGGTGATCGACGGAGCATCTGAACCAATCAAACACTCACACCCAGTCAAGAGATCTGGGTTTAATCCATCACCGTTTTTTTAGCCCACTCTGCCACCCCAGTTCAGACATGGCCATATGCAAATCAGTCTGTCCCTGTGCCTCATGGGAACAGTCCAGCCCGAACTGGCAAGCCATGCCTTGACTGGACCGGAAACAAGCTGCCGAGGACCGGTTTCTGACATTGCAGCTGTCTTCAGCCCGGCTTGCTTGAATCCAGTGGCAAAGTGAGCAAGGGACTCACGTCTGAGCATACCCTGACAACTTATGGCGAACAAAGTGGTACAAAAGGGTGTGGTGATGGACGGAGCATCTGAACCAATCAAACACTCACGCCCAGTCAAGAGATCTGGGTTTAATCCATCACCGTTCTTTAGCCCACTCTGTCACCCCAGTTCAGACATGGCCATATGCAAATCAGTCTGACCCTGTGCCTCATGGGAACAGTCCAGCCCGAACTGCCAAGCCCTGCCTTCCCTGGACCGGAAAAAAGCTTCCGAGGACCGGTTTCTTGCATTGCAGCCGTGTTCAGCCCGGCTTGCTTGAATCCAGTGGCAAAGTGAGCAAGGGACTCACGTCTGAGCATACCGTGCCAACTTATGGCGAACAAAGTGGTACAAAAGGGGGTGGTGATGGATTGAGCATCTGAACCAATCAAATACTCACACCCAGTCAAGAGATCTGGGTTTAATCCATCACCGTTCTTTAGCCCACTCTGCCATTCCAGTTCAGACATGGCCATATGCAAATCAGTCTCACCCTGGGCCTCATGGTAACAGTCCAGCCTGAACTGCCAAGCCATGCCTTCCCTGGACCGGAAACAAGCTTCCGAGGACCAGTTTCTTGCATTGCAGCCGTCTTCAGCCCGGCTTGCTTGAATCCAGTAGCAAAGTCAGCAAGGGACTCAAGTCTGAGCATACCCTGCCAACTTATGGCGAACAAAGTGGTACAAAAGGGGGAGGTGATGGTCGGAGCATCTGAACCAATCAAAGACTCACACCCAGTCAAGAGATCTGGGTTTAATCCATCACCGTTGTTTAGCCCACTCTGCCACCCCAGTTCAGACATGGCCATATGCAAATCAGTCTGACCCTGTGCCTCATGGGAACAGTACAACCCGAACTGGCAAGCCATGCCTTCTTGGACTGGAAACAAGCTTCCGAGGACCGGTTTCTGACATTGCAGCCGTCTTCAGCCCGGCTTGCTTGAATCCAGTGGCAAAGTGAGCAAGGGTCTCACGTCGGAGCATACCCTGCCAACTTATGGCGAACAAAGTGGTACAAAAGGGGGTGGTGATGGACGGAGCATCTGAACCAATCAAACACTCACACCCAGTCAAGAGATCTGGGTTTAATCCATCACCGTTCTTTAGCCCACTCTGCCACCCCAGTTCAGACATGTCCATATGCAAATCAGTCTGACCCTGTGCCTCATGGGAACAGTCCAGCCCGAACTGCCAAGCCATGCCTTCCCTGTACCGGAAACAAGCTTCCGAGGACCGGTTTCTGGCATTGCAGTTGTCTTCAGCCCGGCTTGCTTGAATCCAGTGGCAAAGTGAGCAAGGGACTCACGTCTGAGCCTACCTGCCAACTTATGGTGAACAAAGTGGTACAAAAGGGGGTGGTGAAGGACGGAGCATCTGAACCAATCAAACACTCACACCCAGTCAAGAGATCTGGGTTTAATCCATCACCGTTCTTTAGTCCACTCTGTCACCCCAGTTCAGACATGGCCATATGCAAATCAGTCTGACCCTGTGCCTCATGGGAACAGTCCAGCCCGTACTGCCAAGCCATGACTTCCCTGGACCGGAGGCAAGCTTCTGAGGACCGGTTTCTGGCATTGCAGCAGTCTTCAGCCGGGCTTGCTTGAAGCCAGTGGCAAAGTGAGCAAGGGACTCACGTCTGAGCATACCCTGCCAACTTATGGCGAACAAAGTGGTACAAAAGGGGGTGGTGATGGACGGAGCATCTGAACCAATCAAACACTCACACCCAGTCAACAGATCTGGGTTTAATCCATCACCGTTCTTTAGCACAAACTGTCACCACAGTTCAGACATGGCCATATGCAAATCAGTCTGACTCTGTGCCTCATGGGAGCAGTCCCGCCCGAACTGCCAAGCCATGCCTTCCCTGGACCGGAAACAAGCTTCCGAGGACCGGTTTCCGGCATTGCAGCTGTCTTCAGCCCGGCTTGCTTGAATCCAGTGAAAAAGTGAGCAAGGGACTCACGTCTGAGCATACCCTGCCAACTTATGGCGAACAAAGTGGTACAAAAGGGGGTGGTGATGGACGGAGCATCTGAACCAATCAAACACTCACACCCAGTCAAGAGATCTGGGTTTAATCCATCACCATTCTTTAGCCCACTCTGCCACCCCAGTTCAGACATGGCCATATGCAAATAAGTCTGACCCTGTGCCTCATCGAAACAGTCCAGCCCGAACTGACAAGCCTAGCCTTCCCTAGACCGGAAACAAGCTTACGAGGACCGGTTTCTTGCATTGCAGCCGTCTTCAGCCCGGCTTGCTTGAATCCAATGGCAAAGTCAGCAAGGGACTCACGTCTGAGCATACCCTGCCAATTTATGGCGAACAAAGAGATACAAAAGGGGGAGGTGATCGACGGAGCATCTGAACCAATCAAACACTCACACCCAGTCAAGAGATCTGGGTTTAATCCATCACCGTTTTTTTAGCCCACTCTGCCACCCCAGTTCAGACATGGCCATATGCAAATCAGTCTGTCCCTGTGCCTCATGGGAACAGTCCAGCCCGAACTGGCAAGCCATGCCTTGACTGGACCGGAAACAAGCTGCCGAGGACCGGTTTCTGACATTGCAGCTGTCTTCAGCCCGGCTTGCTTGAATCCAGTGGCAAAGTGAGCAAGGGACTCACGTCTGAGCATACCCTGACAACTTATGGCGAACAAAGTGGTACAAAAGGGGGTGGTGATGGACGGAGCATCTGAACCAATCAAACACTCACGCCCAGTCAAGAGATCTGGGTTTAATCCATCACCGTTCTTTAGCCCACTCTGTCACCCCAGTTCAGACATGGCCATATGCAAATCAGTCTGACCCTGTGCCTCATGGAAACAGTCCAGCCCGAACTGCCAAGCCCTGCCTTCCCTGGACCGGAAAAAAGCTCCCGAGGACCGGTTTCTTGCATTGCAGCCGTGTTCAGCCCGGCTTGCTTGAATCCAGTGGCAAAGTGAGCAAGGGACTCACGTCTGAGCATACCGTGCCAACTTATGGTGAACAAAGTGGTACAAAAGGGGGAGGTGATGGATGGAGCATCTGAACCAATCAAACACTCACACCCAGTCAAGAGATCTGGGTTTAATTCATCACCGTTCTTTAGCCCACTCTGTCACCCCAGTTCGGACATGGCCATATGCAAATCAGCCTGACCCTGTGCCTCATGGGAACAGTCCAGCCCGAACTGCCAAGCCATGCCTTCCCTGTACCGGAAACAAGCATCCGAGGACCGGTTTCTGGCATTGCAGCCGTCTTCAGCCTGGCTTGCTTGAATTCAGTGGCAAAGTGAGCAAGGGACTCACGTCGGAGCATACCCTGCCAACTTATGGCGAACAAAGTGGTACAAAAGGGGGTGGTGATGGACGGAGCATCTGAACCAATCAAACACTCACACCCAGTCAAGAGATCTGGGTTTAATCCATCACCGTTCTTTAGCCCACTCTGTCACCCCAGTTCAGACATGGCCATATGCAAATCAGTCTACCCTGTGCCTCATGGGAACAGTCCAGCCTGAACTGCCAAGCCATGCCTTCCCTGGACCGGAAACAAGCTTCTGAGGACCGGTTTCTGGCATTGCAGCAGTCTTCAGCCAGGCTTGCTTGAAGCCAGTGGCAAAGTGAGCAAGGGACTCACGTCTGAGCCTACCTGCCAACTTATGGTGAACAAAGTGGTACAAAAGGGGGTGGTGAAGGACGGAGCATCTGAACCAATCAAACACTCACACCCAGTCAAGAGATCTGGGTTTAATCCATCACCGTTCTTTAGTCCACTCTGTCACCCCAGTTCAGACATGGCCATATGCAAATCAGTCTGACCCTGTGCCTCATGGGAACAGTCCAGCCCGTACTGCCAAGCCATGACTTCCCTGGACCGGAGGCAAGCTTCTGAGGACCGGTTTCTGGCATTGCAGCAGTCTTCAGCCAGGCTTGCTTGAAGCCAGTGGCAAAGTGAGCAAGGGACTCACGTCTGAGCATACCCTGCCAACTTATGGCGAACAAAGTGGTACAAAAGGGGGTGGTGATGGACGGAGCATCTGAACCAATCAAACACTCACACCCAGTCAACAGATCTGGGTTTAATCCATCACCGTTCTTTAGCACAAACTGTCACCACAGTTCAGACATGGCCATATGCAAATCAGTCTGACCCTGTGCCTCATGGGAGCAGTCCAGCCCGAACTGCCAAGCCATGCCTTCCCTGGACCGGAAACAAGCTTCCGAGGACCGGTTTCCGGCATTGCAGCTGTCTTCAGCCCGGCTTGCTTGAATCCAGTGAAAAAGTGAGCAAGGGACTCACGTCTGAGCATACCCTGCCAACTTATGGCGAACAAAGTGGTACAAAAGGGGGTGGTGATGGACGGAGCATCTGAACCAATCAAACACTCACATCCAGTCAAGAGATCTGGGTTTAATCCATCACCATTC
Source organism: Lissotriton helveticus (assembly GCF_964261635.1). Lineage (NCBI taxonomy): Eukaryota > Metazoa > Chordata > Amphibia > Caudata > Salamandridae > Lissotriton > Lissotriton helveticus. The sequence goes on from NC_136067.1 coordinate 2,096,074,296, forward strand.
TTTAGCCCACTCTGCCACCCCAGTTCAGACATGGCCATATGCAAATAAGTCTGACCCTGTGCCTCATCGAAACAGTCCAGCCCGAACTGACAAGCCTAGCCTTCCCTAGACCGGAAACAAGCTTACGAGGACCGGTTTCTTGCATTGCAGCCGTCTTCAGCCCGGCTTGCTTGAATCCAATGGCAAAGTCAGCAAGGGACTCACGTCTGAGCATACCCTGCCAATTTATGGCGAACAAAGAGATACAAAAGGGGGAGGTGATCGACGGAGCATCTGAACCAATCAAACACTCACACCCAGTCAAGAGATCTGGGTTTAATCCATCACCGTTTTTTTAGCCCACTCTGCCACCCCAGTTCAGACATGGCCATATGCAAATCAGTCTGTCCCTGTGCCTCATGGGAACAGTCCAGCCCGAACTGGCAAGCCATGCCTTGACTGGACCGGAAACAAGCTGCCGAGGACCGGTTTCTGACATTGCAGCTGTCTTCAGCCCGGCTTGCTTGAATCCAGTGGCAAAGTGAGCAAGGGACTCACGTCTGAGCATACCCTGACAACTTATGGCGAACAAAGTGGTACAAAAGGGTGTGGTGATGGACGGAGCATCTGAACCAATCAAACACTCACGCCCAGTCAAGAGATCTGGGTTTAATCCATCACCGTTCTTTAGCCCACTCTGTCACCCCAGTTCAGACATGGCCATATGCAAATCAGTCTGACCCTGTGCCTCATGGGAACAGTCCAGCCCGAACTGCCAAGCCCTGCCTTCCCTGGACCGGAAAAAAGCTTCCGAGGACCGGTTTCTTGCATTGCAGCCGTGTTCAGCCCGGCTTGCTTGAATCCAGTGGCAAAGTGAGCAAGGGACTCACGTCTGAGCATACCGTGCCAACTTATGGCGAACAAAGTGGTACAAAAGGGGGTGGTGATGGATTGAGCATCTGAACCAATCAAATACTCACACCCAGTCAAGAGATCTGGGTTTAATCCATCACCGTTCTTTAGCCCACTCTGCCATTCCAGTTCAGACATGGCCATATGCAAATCAGTCTCACCCTGGGCCTCATGGTAACAGTCCAGCCTGAACTGCCAAGCCATGCCTTCCCTGGACCGGAAACAAGCTTCCGAGGACCAGTTTCTTGCATTGCAGCCGTCTTCAGCCCGGCTTGCTTGAATCCAGTAGCAAAGTCAGCAAGGGACTCAAGTCTGAGCATACCCTGCCAACTTATGGCGAACAAAGTGGTACAAAAGGGGGAGGTGATGGTCGGAGCATCTGAACCAATCAAAGACTCACACCCAGTCAAGAGATCTGGGTTTAATCCATCACCGTTGTTTAGCCCACTCTGCCACCCCAGTTCAGACATGGCCATATGCAAATCAGTCTGACCCTGTGCCTCATGGGAACAGTACAACCCGAACTGGCAAGCCATGCCTTCTTGGACTGGAAACAAGCTTCCGAGGACCGGTTTCTGACATTGCAGCCGTCTTCAGCCCGGCTTGCTTGAATCCAGTGGCAAAGTGAGCAAGGGTCTCACGTCGGAGCATACCCTGCCAACTTATGGCGAACAAAGTGGTACAAAAGGGGGTGGTGATGGACGGAGCATCTGAACCAATCAAACACTCACACCCAGTCAAGAGATCTGGGTTTAATCCATCACCGTTCTTTAGCCCACTCTGCCACCCCAGTTCAGACATGTCCATATGCAAATCAGTCTGACCCTGTGCCTCATGGGAACAGTCCAGCCCGAACTGCCAAGCCATGCCTTCCCTGTACCGGAAACAAGCTTCCGAGGACCGGTTTCTGGCATTGCAGTTGTCTTCAGCCCGGCTTGCTTGAATCCAGTGGCAAAGTGAGCAAGGGACTCACGTCTGAGCCTACCTGCCAACTTATGGTGAACAAAGTGGTACAAAAGGGGGTGGTGAAGGACGGAGCATCTGAACCAATCAAACACTCACACCCAGTCAAGAGATCTGGGTTTAATCCATCACCGTTCTTTAGTCCACTCTGTCACCCCAGTTCAGACATGGCCATATGCAAATCAGTCTGACCCTGTGCCTCATGGGAACAGTCCAGCCCGTACTGCCAAGCCATGACTTCCCTGGACCGGAGGCAAGCTTCTGAGGACCGGTTTCTGGCATTGCAGCAGTCTTCAGCCGGGCTTGCTTGAAGCCAGTGGCAAAGTGAGCAAGGGACTCACGTCTGAGCATACCCTGCCAACTTATGGCGAACAAAGTGGTACAAAAGGGGGTGGTGATGGACGGAGCATCTGAACCAATCAAACACTCACACCCAGTCAACAGATCTGGGTTTAATCCATCACCGTTCTTTAGCACAAACTGTCACCACAGTTCAGACATGGCCATATGCAAATCAGTCTGACTCTGTGCCTCATGGGAGCAGTCCCGCCCGAACTGCCAAGCCATGCCTTCCCTGGACCGGAAACAAGCTTCCGAGGACCGGTTTCCGGCATTGCAGCTGTCTTCAGCCCGGCTTGCTTGAATCCAGTGAAAAAGTGAGCAAGGGACTCACGTCTGAGCATACCCTGCCAACTTATGGCGAACAAAGTGGTACAAAAGGGGGTGGTGATGGACGGAGCATCTGAACCAATCAAACACTCACACCCAGTCAAGAGATCTGGGTTTAATCCATCACCATTCTTTAGCCCACTCTGCCACCCCAGTTCAGACATGGCCATATGCAAATAAGTCTGACCCTGTGCCTCATCGAAACAGTCCAGCCCGAACTGACTGCCAATCCACGCCTTCCCTGGACCGGAAACAAGCTTCTGAGGACCGGTTTCTGGCATTGCAGCTGTCTTCAGCCCGGCTTGCTTGAATCCAGTGGCAAAGTGAGCAAGGGACTCACGTCTGAGCATACCCTGCCAACTTATGGCGAACAAAGTGGTACAAAAAGGGGGTGGTGATGGACAGAGCATCTGAACCAATCAAACACCACACCCAGTCAAGAGATCTGGGTTTAATCCATCACCATTCTTTAGCCCACTCTGCCACCCCAGTTCAGACATGGCCATATGCAAATCAGTCTGACCCTGTGCCTCATCGGAACAGTCCAGCCCGAACTGCCAAGCCAAGCCTTCCCTGAACCGGAAACAAGCTTCCGAGGACCGGTTTCTTGCATTGCAGCCGTCTTCATCCCGGCTTGCTTGAATCCAGTGGCAAAGTCAGCAAGGGACTCACGTCTGAGCATACCCTGCCAACTTATGGCGAACAAAGTGGTACAAAAGGGGGAGGTGATGGACGGAGCATCTGAACCAATCAAACACTCACACCCAGTCAAGAGATCTGGGATTAATCCATCACCGTTCTTTAGCCCACTCTGCCACCCCAGTTCAGACATGGCCATATGCAAATCAGTCTGACCCTCTGCCTCATGGGAACAGTCCAGCCCGAACTGGCAAGCCATGCCTTCCTTGGACTGGAAACAAGGTTCCGAGGACCGGTTTCTGGCATTGCAGCCGTCTTCATCCCGGCTTGCTTGAATCCAGTGGCAAAGTCAGCAAGGGACTCACGTCTGAGCATACCCTGCCAACTTATGGCGACCAAAGTGGTACAAAAGGTGGTGGTGATGGACCGAGCATCTGAACCAATCAAACACTCACACCCAGTCAAGAGATCTGGGTTTAATCCATCACCGTTCTTTAGCCCACTCTGCCACCCCAGTTCAGACATGGCCATATGCAAATCAGTCTGACCCTGTGCCTCATGGGAACAGTCCAGCCCGAACTGCCAAGCCATGCCTTCCCTGGACCGGAAACAAGCTTCCGAGGACCGGTTTCTGGCATTGCAGCTGTCTTCAGCCCGGCTTGCTTGAATCCAGTGGCAAAGTGAGCAAGGGACTCACGTCTGAGCATACCCTGCCAACTTATGGCGAACAAAGTGGTACAAAAGGGGGTGGTGATGGACGGAGCATCTGAACCAATCAAACACTCACACCCAGTCAAGAGATCTGGGTTTAATACATCACCGTTCTTTAGTCCACTCTGCCACCCCTGTTCAGACATGGCCATATGCAAATCAGTCTGACCCTGTGCCTCATGGGAACAGTCCAGCCCGAACTGCCAAGCCATGCCTTGACTGGACCGGAAACAAGCTTCCGAGGACCGGTTTCTGACATTGCAGCTGTCTTCAGCCCGGCTTGCTTGAATCCAGTGGCAAAGTGAGCAAGGGGCTCACGTCTGAGCATACCCTGCCAACTTATGGCGAACAAAGTGGTACAAAAGGGGGTGGTGATGGACGGAGCATCTGAACCAATCAAAAACTCATACCCAGTCAAGAGATCTGGGTTTAATCCATCACCGTTCTTTAGCCCACTCTGCCATCCCAGTTCAGACATGGCCATATGCAAATCAGTCTGACCCTGTGCCTCATGGGAACAGTCCAACCCAAACTGCCAAGCCATGCCTTCCCTGGACCGGAAACAAGCTTCCGAGGACCGGTTTCTGGCATTGCAGCCGTCTTCAGCCCTGCTTGCTTGAATCCAGTGGCAAAGTGAGCAAGGGACTCACGTCTGACATACCCTGCCAACTTATGGCGAACAAAGTGGTACAAAAGGGGGTGGTGATGGACCGAGCATCTGAACCAATCAAACACTCACACCCAGTCAAGAGATCTGGGTTTAATCCATCACCGTTCTTAGCCCACTCTGCCACCCCAGTTCAGACATGGCCATATGCAAATCAGTCTGACCCTGTGCCTCATGGGAACAGTCCAGCCCGAACTGCCAAGCCATGCCTTCCCTGGATCGGAAACAAGCTTCCGAGGACCGGTTTCTGGCATTGCAGCCATCTTCAGCCCGGCTTGCTTGAATCCAGTGGCAAAGTCAGCAAGGGACTCACGTCTGAGCATACCCTGCCAACTTATGGCGAACAAAGTGGTACAAAAGGGGGTGGTGATGGATGGAGCATCTTAACCAATCAAACACTCACACCCAGTCAAGAGATCTGGGTTTAATCCATCACCATTCTTTAGCCCACTCTGCCACCCCAGTTCAGACATGGCCATATGCAAATCAGTCTGACCCTGTGCCTCATCGGAACAGTCCAGCCCGAACTGCCAAGCCATCCCTTCCCTGGCCCGGAAACAAGCTTCCGAGGACCGGTTTCTTGCATTGCAGCCGTCTTCAGCCCGGCTTGCTTGAATCCAGTAGCAAAGTCAGCAAGGGACTCAAGTCTGAGCATACCCTGCCAACTTATGGCGAACAAAGTGGTACAAAAGGGGGAGGTGATGGTCGGAGCATCTGAACCAATCAAAGACTCACACCCAGTCAAGAGATCTGGGTTTAATCCATCACCGTTGTTTAGCCCACTCTGCCACCCCAGTTCAGACATGGCCATATGCAAATCAGTCTGACCCTGTGCCTCATGGGAACAGTACAACCCGAACTGGCAAGCCATGCCTTCTTGGACTGGAAATAAGCTTCCGAGGACCGGTTTCTGACATTGCAGCCGTCTTCAGCCCGGCTTGCTTGAATCCAGTGGCAAAGTGAGCAAGGGACTCACGTCGGAGCATACCCTGCCAACTTATGGCGAACAAAGTGGTACAAAAGGGGGTGGTGATGGACGGAGCATCTGAACCAATCAAACACTCACACCCAGTCAAGAGATCTGGGTTTAATCCATCACCGTTCTTTAGCCCACTCTGCCACCCCAGTTCAGACATGTCCATATGCAAATCAGTCTGACCCTGTGCCTCATGGGAACAGTCCAGCCCGAACTGCCAAGCCATGCCTTCCCTGTACCGGAAACAAGCTTCCGAGGACCGGTTTCTGGCATTGCAGTTGTCTTCAGCCCGGCTTGCTTGAATCCAGTGGCAAAGTGAGCAAGGGACTCACGTCTGAGCCTACCTGCCAACTTATGGTGAACAAAGTGGTACAAAAGGGGGTGGTGAAGGACGGAGCATCTGAACCAATCAAACACTCACACCCAGTCAAGAGATCTGGGTTTAATCCATCACCGTTCTTTAGTCCACTCTGTCACCCCAGTTCAGACATGGCCATATGCAAATCAGTCTGACCCTGTGCCTCATGGGAACAGTCCAGCCCGTACTGCCAAGCCATGACTTCCCTGGACCGGAAGCAAGCTTCTGAGGACCGGTTTCTGGCATTGCAGCAGTCTTCAGCCGGGCTTGCTTGAAGCCAGTGGCAAAGTGAGCAAGGGACTCACGTCTGAGCATACCCTGCCAACTTATGGCGAACAATGTGGTACAAAAGGGGGTGGTGATGGACGGAGCATCTGAACCAATCAAACACTCACACCCAGTCAACAGATCTGGGTTTAATCCATCACCGTTCTTTAGCACAAACTGTCACCACAGTTCAGACATGGCCATATGCAAATCAGTCTGACCCTGTGCCTCATGGGAGCAGTCCAGCCCGAACTGCCAAGCCATGCCTTCCCTGGACCGGAAACAAGCATCCGAGGACCGGTTTCTGGCATTGCAGCCGTCTTCAGCCTGGCTTGCTTGAATTCAGTGGCAAAGTGAGCAAGGGACTCACGTCGGAGCATACCCTGCCAACTTATGGCGAACAAAGTGGTACAAAAGGGGGTGGTGATGGACGGAGCATCTGAACCAATCAAACACTCACACCCAGTCAAGAGATCTGGGTTTAATCCATCACCGTTCTTTAGCCCACTCTGTCACCCCAGTTCAGACATGGCCATATGCAAATCAGTCTACCCTGTGCCTCATGGGAACAGTCCAGCCTGAACTGCCAAGCCATGCCTTCCCTGGACCGGAAACAAGCTTCCGAGGACCGGTTTCTGGCATTGCAGCTGTCTTCAGCCCGGCTTGCCCGAATCCAGTGGCAAAGTGAGCAAGGGACTCACGTCTGAGCATACCCTGCCAACTTATGGTGAACAAAGTGGTACAAAAGGGGGTAGTGATGGACGGAGCATCTGAACCAATCAAACACTCACACCCAGTCAAGAGATCTGGCTTTAATACATCACCGTTCTTTAGTCCACTCTGCCACCCCAGTTCAGACATGGTCATATGCAAATCAGTCTGACCCTGTGCCTCATGGGAACAGTCCAGCCCGAACTGCCAAGCCATGCCTTCCCTGGACCGGAAACAAGCTTCTGAGGACCGGTTTCTGGCATTGCAGCTGTCTTCAGCCCGGCTTGCTTGAATCCAGTGGCAAAGTGAGCAAGGGACTCACGTCTGAGCATGCCCTGCCAACTTATGGCGAACAAAGTGGTACAAAAGGGGGTGGTGATGGACGGAGCATCTGAACCAATCAAACACTCACGCCCAGTAAAGAGATCTGGGTTTAATCCATCACCGTTCTTTAGCCCACTCTGTCACCCCAGTTCAGACATGGCCATATGCAAATCAGTCTGACCCTGTGCCTCATGGGAACAGTCCAGCCCGAACTGCCAAGCCCTGCCTTCCCTGGACCGGAAAAACAGCTTCCGAGGACCGGTTTCTTGCATTGCAGCCGTCTTCAGCCCGGCTTGCTTGAATCCAGTGGCAAAGTGAGCAAGGGACTCACGTCTGAGCATACCCTGCCAACTTATGGCGAACAAAGTGGTACAAAAGGGGGTGGTGATGGACGGAGCATCTCAACCAATCAAATACTCACACCCAGTCAAGAGATCTGGGTTTAATCCATCACCGTTATTTAGCCCACTCTGCCATCCCAGTTCAGACATGGCCATATGCAAATCAGTCTGACCCTGTGCCTCATGGGAACAGTCCAGCCCGAACTGCCAAGCCTAGCCTTCCCTGGACCGGAAACAAGCTTCCGAAGACCGGTTTCTGGCATTGCAGCTGTCTTCAGCCCGGCTTGCTTGAATCCAGTGGCAAAGTGAGCAAGGGACTCACGTCTGAGCATACCCTGCCAACTTATGGCGAACAAAGTGGTACAAAAGGGGGTGGTGATGGACCGAGCATCTGCACCAATCAAACACTCACACCCAGTCAAGAGATCTGGGATTAATCCATCACCGTTCTTAGCCCACTCTGCCACCCCAGTTCAGACATGGCCATATGCAAATCAGTCTGACCCTGTGCCTCATGGGAACAGTCCAGCCCGAACTGCCAATCCACGCCTTCCCTGGACCGGAAACAAGCTTCTGAGGACCGGTTTCTGGCATTGCAGCTGTCTTCAGCCCGGCTTGCTTGAATCCAGTGGCAAAGTGAGCAAGGGACTCACGTCTGAGCATACCCTGCCAACTTATGGCGAACAAAGTGGTACAAAAAGGGGGTGGTGATGGACAGAGCATCTGAACCAATCAAACACCACACCCAGTCAAGAGATCTGGGTTTAATCCATCACCATTCTTTAGCCCACTCTGCCACCCCAGTTCAGACATGGCCATATGCAAATCAGTCTGACCCTGTGCCTCATCGGAACAGTCCAGCCCGAACTGCCAAGCCAAGCCTTCCCTGAACCGGAAACAAGCTTCCGAGGACCGGTTTCTTGCATTGCAGCCGTCTTCATCCCGGCTTGCTTGAATCCAGTGGCAAAGTCAGCAAGGGACTCACGTCTGAGCATACCCTGCCAACTTATGGCGAACAAAGTGGTACAAAAGGGGGAGGTGATGGACGGAGCATCTGAACCAATCAAACACTCACACCCAGTCAAGAGATCTGGGATTAATCCATCACCGTTCTTAGCCCACTCTGCCACCCCAGTTCAGACATGGCCATATGCAAATCAGTCTGACCCTCTGCCTCATGGGAACAGTCCAGCCCGAACTGGCAAGCCATGCCTTCCTTGGACTGGAAACAAGGTTCCGAGGACCGGTTTCTGGCATTGCAGCCGTCTTCATCCCGGCTTGCTTGAATCCAGTGGCAAAGTCAGCAAGGGACTCACGTCTGAGCATACCCTGCCAACTTATGGCGACCAAAGTGGTACAAAAGGTGGTGGTGATGGACCGAGCATCTGAACCAATCAAACACTCACACCCAGTCAAGAGATCTGGGTTTAATCCATCACCGTTCTTTAGCCCACTCTGCCACCCCAGTTCAGACATGGCCATATGCAAATCAGCCTGACCCTGTGCCTCATGGGAACAGTCCAGCCCGAACTGCCAAGCCATGCCTTCCCTGGACCGGAAACAAGCTTCCGAGGACCGGTTTCTGGCATTGCAGCTGTCTTCAGCCCGGCTTGCTTGAATCCAGTGGCAAAGTGAGCAAGGGACTCACGTCTGAGCATACCCTGCCAACTTATGGCGAACAAAGTGGTACAAAAGGGGGTGGTGATGGACGGAGCATCTGAACCAATCAAACACTCACACCCAGTCAAGAGATCTGGGTTTAATACATCACCGTTCTTTAGTCCACTCTGCCACCCCTGTTCAGACATGGCCATATGCAAATCAGTCTGACCCTGTGCCTCATGGGAACAGTCCAGCCCGAACTGCCAAGCCATGCCTTGACTGGACCGGAAACAAGCTTCCGAGGACCGGTTTCTGACATTGCAGCTGTCTTCAGCCCGGCTTGCTTGAATCCAGTGGCAAAGTGAGCAAGGGGCTCACGTCTGAGCATACCCTGCCAACTTATGGCGAACAAAGTGGTACAAAAGGGGGTGGTGATGGACGGAGCATCTGAACCAATCAAAAACTCATACCCAGTCAAGAGATCTGGGTTTAATCCATCACCGTTCTTTAGCCCACTCTGCCATCCCAGTTCAGACATGGCCATATGCAAATCAGTCTGACCCTGTGCCTCATGGGAACAGTCCAACCCAAACTGCCAAGCCATGCCTTCCCTGGACCGGAAACAAGCTTCCGAGGACCGGTTTCTGGCATTGCAGCCGTCTTCAGCCCTGCTTGCTTGAATCCAGTGGCAAAGTGAGCAAGGGACTCACGTCTGACATACCCTGCCAACTTATGGCGAACAAAGTGGTACAAAAGGGGGTGGTGATGGACCGAGCATCTGAACCAATCAAACACTCACACCCAGTCAAGAGATCTGGGTTTAATCCATCACCGTTCTTAGCCCACTCTGCCACCCCAGTTCAGACATGGCCATATGCAAATCAGTCTGACCCTGTGCCTCATGGGAACAGTCCAGCCCGAACTGCCAAGCCATGCCTTCCCTGGATCGGAAACAAGCTTCCGAGGACCGGTTTCTGGCATTGCAGCCATCTTCAGCCCGGCTTGCTTGAATCCAGTGGCAAAGTCAGCAAGGGACTCACGTCTGAGCATACCCTGCCAACTTATGGCGAACAAAGTGGTACAAAAGGGGGTGGTGATGGATGGAGCATCTTAACCAATCAAACACTCACACCCAGTCAAGAGATCTGGGTTTAATCCATCACCATTCTTTAGCCCACTCTGCCACCCCAGTTCAGACATGGCCATATGCAAATCAGTCTGACCCTGTGCCTCATCGGAACAGTCCAGCCCGAACTGCCAAGCCATCCCTTCCCTGGCCCGGAAACAAGCTTCCGAGGACCGGTTTCTTGCATTGCAGCCGTCTTCAGCCCGGCTTGCTTGAATCCAGTAGCAAAGTCAGCAAGGGACTCAAGTCTGAGCATACCCTGCCAACTTATGGCGAACAAAGTGGTACAAAAGGGGGAGGTGATGGTCGGAGCATCTGAACCAATCAAAGACTCACACCCAGTCAAGAGATCTGGGTTTAATCCATCACCGTTGTTTAGCCCACTCTGCCACCCCAGTTCAGACATGGCCATATGCAAATCAGTCTGACCCTGTGCCTCATGGGAACAGTACAACCCGAACTGGCAAGCCATGCCTTCTTGGACTGGAAATAAGCTTCCGAGGACCGGTTTCTGACATTGCAGCCGTCTTCAGCCCGGCTTGCTTGAATCCAGTGGCAAAGTGAGCAAGGGACTCACGTCGGAGCATACCCTGCCAACTTATGGCGAACAAAGTGGTACAAAAGGGGGTGGTGATGGACGGAGCATCTGAACCAATCAAACACTCACACCCAGTCAAGAGATCTGGGTTTAATCCATCACCGTTCTTTAGCCCACTCTGCCACCCCAGTTCAGACATGTCCATATGCAAATCAGTCTGACCCTGTGCCTCATGGGAACAGTCCAGCCCGAACTGCCAAGCCATGCCTTCCCTGTACCGGAAACAAGCTTCCGAGGACCGGTTTCTGGCATTGCAGTTGTCTTCAGCCCGGCTTGCTTGAATCCAGTGGCAAAGTGAGCAAGGGACTCACGTCTGAGCCTACCTGCCAACTTATGGTGAACAAAGTGGTACAAAAGGGGGTGGTGAAGGACGGAGCATCTGAACCAATCAAACACTCACACCCAGTCAAGAGATCTGGGTTTAATCCATCACCGTTCTTTAGTCCACTCTGTCACCCCAGTTCAGACATGGCCATATGCAAATCAGTCTGACCCTGTGCCTCATGGGAACAGTCCAGCCCGTACTGCCAAGCCATGACTTCCCTGGACCGGAAGCAAGCTTCTGAGGACCGGTTTCTGGCATTGCAGCAGTCTTCAGCCGGGCTTGCTTGAAGCCAGTGGCAAAGTGAGCAAGGGACTCACGTCTGAGCATACCCTGCCAACTTATGGCGAACAATGTGGTACAAAAGGGGGTGGTGATGGACGGAGCATCTGAACCAATCAAACACTCACACCCAGTCAACAGATCTGGGTTTAATCCATCACCGTTCTTTAGCACAAACTGTCACCACAGTTCAGACATGGCCATATGCAAATCAGTCTGACCCTGTGCCTCATGGGAGCAGTCCAGCCCGAACTGCCAAGCCATGCCTTCCCTGGACCGGAAACAAGCATCCGAGGACCGGTTTCTGGCATTGCAGCCGTCTTCAGCCTGGCTTGCTTGAATTCAGTGGCAAAGTGAGCAAGGGACTCACGTCGGAGCATACCCTGCCAACTTATGGCGAACAAAGTGGTACAAAAGGGGGTGGTGATGGACGGAGCATCTGAACCAATCAAACACTCACACCCAGTCAAGAGATCTGGGTTTAATCCATCACCGTTCTTTAGCCCACTCTGTCACCCCAGTTCAGACATGGCCATATGCAAATCAGTCTACCCTGTGCCTCATGGGAACAGTCCAGCCTGAACTGCCAAGCCATGCCTTCCCTGGACCGGAAACAAGCTTCCGAGGACCGGTTTCTGGCATTGCAGCTGTCTTCAGCCCGGCTTGCCCGAATCCAGTGGCAAAGTGAGCAAGGGACTCACGTCTGAGCATACCCTGCCAACTTATGGTGAACAAAGTGGTACAAAAGGGGGTAGTGATGGACGGAGCATCTGAACCAATCAAACACTCACACCCAGTCAAGAGATCTGGCTTTAATACATCACCGTTCTTTAGTCCACTCTGCCACCCCAGTTCAGACATGGTCATATGCAAATCAGTCTGACCCTGTGCCTCATGGGAACAGTCCAGCCCGAACTGCCAAGCCATGCCTTCCCTGGACCGGAAACAAGCTTCTGAGGACCGGTTTCTGGCATTGCAGCTGTCTTCAGCCCGGCTTGCTTGAATCCAGTGGCAAAGTGAGCAAGGGACTCACGTCTGAGCATGCCCTGCCAACTTATGGCGAACAAAGTGGTACAAAAGGGGGTGGTGATGGACGGAGCATCTGAACCAATCAAACACTCACGCCCAGTAAAGAGATCTGGGTTTAATCCATCACCGTTCTTTAGCCCACTCTGTCACCCCAGTTCAGACATGGCCATATGCAAATCAGTCTGACCCTGTGCCTCATGGGAACAGTCCAGCCCGAACTGCCAAGCCCTGCCTTCCCTGGACCGGAAAAACAGCTTCCGAGGACCGGTTTCTTGCATTGCAGCCGTCTTCAGCCCGGCTTGCTTGAATCCAGTGGCAAAGTGAGCAAGGGACTCACGTCTGAGCATACCCTGCCAACTTATGGCGAACAAAGTGGTACAAAAGGGGGTGGTGATGGACGGAGCATCTCAACCAATCAAATACTCACACCCAGTCAAGAGATCTGGGTTTAATCCATCACCGTTATTTAGCCCACTCTGCCATCCCAGTTCAGACATGGCCATATGCAAATCAGTCTGACCCTGTGCCTCATGGGAACAGTCCAGCCCGAACTGCCAAGCCTAGCCTTCCCTGGACCGGAAACAAGCTTCCGAAGACCGGTTTCTGGCATTGCAGCTGTCTTCAGCCCGGCTTGCTTGAATCCAGTGGCAAAGTGAGCAAGGGACTCACGTCTGAGCATACCCTGCCAACTTATGGCGAACAAAGTGGTACAAAAGGGGGTGGTGATGGACCGAGCATCTGCACCAATCAAACACTCACACCCAGTCAAGAGATCTGGGATTAATCCATCACCGTTCTTAGCCCACTCTGCCACCCCAGTTCAGACATGGCCATATGCAAATCAGTCTGACCCTGTGCCTCATGGGAACAGTCCAGCCCGAACTGCCAATCCACGCCTTCCCTGGACCGGAAACAAGCTTCTGAGGACCGGTTTCTGGCATTGCAGCTGTCTTCAGCCCGGCTTGCTTGAATCCAGTGGCAAAGTGAGCAAGGGACTCACGTCTGAGCATACCCTGCCAACTTATGGCGAACAAAGTGGTACAAAAAGGGGGTGGTGATGGACAGAGCATCTGAACCAATCAAACACCACACCCAGTCAAGAGATCTGGGTTTAATCCATCACCATTCTTTAGCCCACTCTGCCACCCCAGTTCAGACATGGCCATATGCAAATCAGTCTGACCCTGTGCCTCATCGGAACAGTCCAGCCCGAACTGCCAAGCCAAGCCTTCCCTGAACCGGAAACAAGCTTCCGAGGACCGGTTTCTTGCATTGCAGCCGTCTTCATCCCGGCTTGCTTGAATCCAGTGGCAAAGTCAGCAAGGGACTCACGTCTGAGCATACCCTGCCAACTTATGGCGAACAAAGTGGTACAAAAGGGGGAGGTGATGGACGGAGCATCTGAACCAATCAAACACTCACACCCAGTCAAGAGATCTGGGATTAATCCATCACCGTTCTTAGCCCACTCTGCCACCCCAGTTCAGACATGGCCATATGCAAATCAGTCTGACCCTCTGCCTCATGGGAACAGTCCAGCCCGAACTGGCAAGCCATGCCTTCCTTGGACTGGAAACAAGGTTCCGAGGACCGGTTTCTGGCATTGCAGCCGTCTTCATCCCGGCTTGCTTGAATCCAGTGGCAAAGTCAGCAAGGGACTCACGTCTGAGCATACCCTGCCAACTTATGGCGACCAAAGTGGTACAAAAGGTGGTGGTGATGGACCGAGCATCTGAACCAATCAAACACTCACACCCAGTCAAGAGATCTGGGTTTAATCCATCACCGTTCTTTAGCCCACTCTGCCACCCCAGTTCAGACATGGCCATATGCAAATCAGCCTGACCCTGTGCCTCATGGGAACAGTCCAGCCCGAACTGCCAAGCCATGCCTTCCCTGGACCGGAAACAAGCTTCCGAGGACCGGTTTCTGGCATTGCAGCTGTCTTCAGCCCGGCTTGCTTGAATCCAGTGGCAAAGTGAGCAAGGGACTCACGTCTGAGCATACCCTGCCAACTTATGGCGAACAAAGTGGTACAAAAGGGGGTGGTGATGGACGGAGCATCTGAACCAATCAAACACTCACACCCAGTCAAGAGATCTGGGTTTAATACATCACCGTTCTTTAGTCCACTCTGCCACCCCTGTTCAGACATGGCCATATGCAAATCAGTCTGACCCTGTGCCTCATGGGAACAGTCCAGCCCGAACTGCCAAGCCATGCCTTGACTGGACCGGAAACAAGCTTCCGAGGACCGGTTTCTGACATTGCAGCTGTCTTCAGCCCGGCTTGCTTGAATCCAGTGGCAAAGTGAGCAAGGGGCTCACGTCTGAGCATACCCTGCCAACTTATGGCGAACAAAGTGGTACAAAAGGGGGTGGTGATGGACGGAGCATCTGAACCAATCAAAAACTCATACCCAGTCAAGAGATCTGGGTTTAATCCATCACCGTTCTTTAGCCCACTCTGCCATCCCAGTTCAGACATGGCCATATGCAAATCAGTCTGACCCTGTGCCTCATGGGAACAGTCCAACCCAAACTGCCAAGCCATGCCTTCCCTGGACCGGAAACAAGCTTCCGAGGACCGGTTTCTGGCATTGCAGCCGTCTTCAGCCCTGCTTGCTTGAATCCAGTGGCAAAGTGAGCAAGGGACTCACGTCTGACATACCCTGCCAACTTATGGCGAACAAAGTGGTACAAAAGGGGGTGGTGATGGACCGAGCATCTGAACCAATCAAACACTCACACCCAGTCAAGAGATCTGGGTTTAATCCATCACCGTTCTTAGCCCACTCTGCCACCCCAGTTCAGACATGGCCATATGCAAATCAGTCTGACCCTGTGCCTCATGGGAACAGTCCAGCCCGAACTGCCAAGCCATGCCTTCCCTGGATCGGAAACAAGCTTCCGAGGACCGGTTTCTGGCATTGCAGCCATCTTCAGCCCGGCTTGCTTGAATCCAGTGGCAAAGTCAGCAAGGGACTCACGTCTGAGCATACCCTGCCAACTTATGGCGAACAAAGTGGTACAAAAGGGGGTGGTGATGGATGGAGCATCTTAACCAATCAAACACTCACACCCAGTCAAGAGATCTGGGTTTAATCCATCACCATTCTTTAGCCCACTCTGCCACCCCAGTTCAGACATGGCCATATGCAAATCAGTCTGACCCTGTGCCTCATCGGAACAGTCCAGCCCGAACTGCCAAGCCATCCCTTCCCTGGCCCGGAAACAAGCTTCCGAGGACCGGTTTCTTGCATTGCAGCCGTCTTCAGCCCGGCTTGCTTGAATCCAGTAGCAAAGTCAGCAAGGGACTCAAGTCTGAGCATACCCTGCTAACTTATGGCGAACAAAGTGGTACAAAAGGGGGAGGTGATGGTCGGAGCATCTGAACCAATCAAAGACTCACACCCAGTCAAGAGATCTGGGTTTAATCCATCACCGTTGTTTAGCCCACTCTGCCACCCCAGTTCAGACATGGCCATATGCAAATCAGTCTGACCCTGTGCCTCATGGGAACAGTACAACCCGAACTGGCAAGCCATGCCTTCTTGGACTGGAAACAAGCTTCCGAGGACCGGTTTCTGACATTGCAGCCGTCTTCAGCCCGGCTTGCTTGAATCCAGTGGCAAAGTGAGCAAGGGACTCACGTCGGAGCATACCCTGCCAACTTATGGCGAACAAAGTGGTACAAAAGGGGGTGGTGATGGACGGAGCATCTGAACCAATCAAACACTCACACCCAGTCAAGAGATCTGGGTTTAATCCATCACCGTTCTTTAGCCCACTCTGCCACCCCAGTTCAGACATGTCCATATGCAAATCAGTCTGACCCTGTGCCTCATGGGAACAGTCCAGCCCGAACTGCCAAGCCATGCCTTCCCTGTACCGGAAACAAGCTTCCGAGGACCGGTTTCTGGCATTGCAGTTGTCTTCAGCCCGGCTTGCTTGAATCCAGTGGCAAAGTGAGCAAGGGACTCACGTCTGAGCCTACCTGCCAACTTATGGTGAACAAAGTGGTACAAAAGGGGGTGGTGAAGGACGGAGCATCTGAACCAATCAAACACTCACACCCAGTCAAGAGATCTGGGTTTAATCCATCACCGTTCTTTAGTCCACTCTGTCACCCCAGTTCAGACATGGCCATATGCAAATCAGTCTGACCCTGTGCCTCATGGGAACAGTCCAGCCCGTACTGCCAAGCCATGACTTCCCTGGACCGGAAGCAAGCTTCTGAGGACCGGTTTCTGGCATTGCAGCAGTCTTCAGCCGGGCTTGCTTGAAGCCAGTGGCAAAGTGAGCAAGGGACTCACGTCTGAGCATACCCTGCCAACTTATGGCGAACAAAGTGGTACAAAAGGGGGTGGTGATGGACGGAGCATCTGAACCAATCAAACACTCACACCCAGTCAACAGATCTGGGTTTAATCCATCACCGTTCTTTAGCACAAACTGTCACCACAGTTCAGACATGGCCATATGCAAATCAGTCTGACCCTGTGCCTCATGGGAGCAGTCCAGCCCGAACTGCCAAGCCATGCCTTCCCTGGACCGGAAACAAGCTTCCGAGGACCGGTTTCCGGCATTGCAGCTGTCTTCAGCCCGGCTTGCTTGAATCCAGTGAAAAAGTGAGCAAGGGACTGTGGAAAAGTAAATTTTGCCATGTTCTGTGTCCCTACGTGTCATCCATCATATGTTATGTGTGCATGATTAAATATGCATATGCATTCCCCATGTCCGATTAATGACGCAATTACAGTTGTGTCCACCTCTAGTATGCCAGTTTCCAGTCCTCGTGAATACTACGAATATCAGGCCTATGTAAAGCTACGTTGCCACGTTTCTCAGTGTGCACGTTATTCCATTATAAAGTCCCCGTTTCTAGGCCTCAAATGGGCCCGGACACCAGATTCAGCTCCTGTCTCCTGAAGCCTCGCTGAGGAGGGATACAGCCCCCACCTGTATCCTCGACCCTTCACTTACTTCCTGCCTCGCAGTGCCCGGCCCAGCCTGGCTCAGTCTCTGAGTCTGCCAAAAGTATGTTATGATTCCAGTTATCAGTTCAGCCCTCCTTCTCTGCATTCCTAAGCTACTGAATCGCATCAATAGTTTCCGTCATTGTCTAGCCTTCACGTCTCCACGTTAGAGAAATACTGCATTCAATGGTCATTTAATATTCTTCATCACGCACTACATGTAGAATAATGCATGGTCCAGTCTTAGAATTAAGTTAGCCTTTCCCCTCCTAACTTCTAGTTTATATCAACATGTTCTCTAAACATCAGATACTAGATAGGGTTTAGGTACATGTCGCTCCGACCCTCCAGACTTCAGTCTCTGCTCCTAGCACAGAGTTCATAGCCCCCAGCTTCTCCTAGTGATACGTCATTGCCAGTTTGCGCGCACCACTAGGTTAGAGGTCCCGGCTTCCCAGGTAGCCCCCTCCATGGTTTCCGCCCCATTCATGACATATCCTGTTACGTTTGCATCACATGTCTATGTATACGCCCAGTTACACCTACTTTCGCCCTTATCTTTCGCGACTGCTACGCGTCACGCCTTCTGCTCCACCCACTGCTACGCCTACTGCAATGTAATGCTATGTGTTTGCGTTATGTATATATGCTCATGTATTGTTATTAAAAGTCAGCGCGCTCATCCCAGACCCAGCCCCAGCAGCTGCTGGGCCCTGTCATCCTATTCCTATGCAGGTTGTCCTGTTCCTGTCCTTATGCTGTATTAAACCTGCAAAACTCCTACTACCTCGAATCTTGACTCTTATTTTATTGAGCTATCTGTTATGATATACGTCTAGTCAAAAAAAGAGAGGTATTATTTATTTATTTACCACATAATGGCGCCCGAACAGGGACTTGCCCTTTCCCCACGCGTCGGTGAAGCCACGCCGACCCCCTGACCCTCTGCAGTCGTGACGGAACTCTTCTGCGCAGTGGCAGATATTTCTGCTCAAGTATCCCTCAGGCCCACGGAGGAGACGGAGGAGGCGGTCCAGCATCCAGACGAGACGGTGGAGGAACGCGGCGAGTCCCGACCAGAGCCCAAGCCAAGAGTCCAAGGTCCGAGGTATCCGGAGGTCCACCCGTAACTGAAGTCCGAAGTCCGAAGTTCGTCGTCCGTCGTCGTAGCAGTCCAGTCCAGTCTGAGGCCTTCCGTTCTTGCTGCCCGGTGAGTACCGTTACTGGGGTGGTATCTAGACAGGGTCAATTTAATTGACTCTGGTCTGTGGGTTGGTGGTACACAGTCCCACAAACGAAGTGTCCACTTCGGTGGATGCGGGTCCTGACGTGTCTCTTTATGAGACCGGTAAGTTTCGTACTGTTTCAGCAGTGCATCTAGTTTCTGTTCTAGTCAGTTTCTGTTCTCGAGAAAATGTATGTGTTCTGTTCTCAGTATTTCCAGGTAGTATTCTGTTCGAACTGTTATTTTTAAATGTTTTTCATGTATTTTAATGTCGTGGTATGAATGGGGAATAAGTATCGTGTTCATTGTGTATTGTATTGTGTCTAGATTACAGTTCAGTCATGCCCATATTTTCCAAGTTACGTCAGTTAAAAACTAGAAAGGGTCTGCTGGAAGCAGCAGTTCCCGTCCCGCCTAGGGACAGTCCAGGTCACTTTATGTATCAGAAACATGGCATAAGTGCCATATTGTATCTAGATTTATGGGTAGAGTATACCAAACAGTTAGAAGAAAAGTATAGATGGCCCGTATCGGGTACATGGGATGCTGAATGCATCATGCGAGTAGAAGAAGCATTATGGAAAAAGAAAGCCAGACAGTCACAGAAAGATGCCATCGAGTTATGGCGCAAAGAAGCTCATAAAAGAACTGAAAAAGAAATCAGAAAATCAGAATTAAGTAGAGAATCCCAAGAGCGAGCCCAAGAAAAAGAATTAATCGAGATAGGTGAACAAGTCAAAGCCGAACAGTCAGACAGACAGAGGCATGCCCTTATTAAGGGTATGTACCCTCTTCTTGCCGAGGGCTTGCCAAAAGCGACCCCGGAGGCATCCAGTAATTTCCCGCCACCACTAGTTCCGACCAAGCCACATCACAAACCGACCGCAGCTGATATTTGTATTTCGTCCTATCTGGACGACACAGTCCCTGAATATGCAGATCCTGTTCGCGCTCCGCCAGTCCCTGTAAATTAGGCACATCCTGCTCCTCCAGACACCGGGGCACCCCATGCAGTACCTGCTACGGTACCCCCGGTCCAGCCAGCATTTCAATTTCCCGCTCCGCCACGAAGAATATCAGTCGATGATTCTAGTCTAGGGGCCGCAGGAGGAGGTCCTCCTCAAACCCCGCCGCCACGCAAGCGTTTATCAGCACTCGAATTACATGCTCAAGCATCACAGCGTACTCCCAAGAGTAATAAGTCTGTTGCAGAAATCAGGCAAGCCCTTGGCGAATGTGCCTATGACCCAGTCCCAGGCGAGAATAATATGGTTTTATATTCAGTATGCGTAAGGAGGGTGACCGAGTATCTAGTCACCCTACCCAATATGAAAGAAGATCTAGACAGAATATATCGTTTCATCCGTACAGGGGATGATCCAGAAAGTATTAGAGATGCCATGTCTCAAAGGAAAGCTGAGATCCAGCGTATGATATTAAAGTTTTTAATTAACTGTCTAATAAGAGAACAAGATTACCCGTCTAAAGATCCGGCCGAAATGAAAACCCTGACAAAGTGGAGTGATAATATAGCCGAGGGTAAGCACAATACCATTAGTGCCATGGAGAGTATGTACAAGAAAATCCGTAGAGAAATAATAAAGATACACGAACAACGTAAAGCAGCACAAGTAAGCGAGAAAGAAAGTAACTCTGATCCTGAAGAGGAAGACGACGAGAATACCGGCAGAATAGCGTATGTAGGAAAATCTAGATTTCCAGATCGCCATTCACGCCTAGAACACAAGTCAATTTTCCATCATTCAGCACCAGAACAAGGTTCCCTAGAACAAGTATTCCAAGCTACCGATCACATTCTGAAATCACGAATCGGTTACAGTGAGTTAAGTACCATGCATGAACAAGAACTAGCCCGATCAGCAGTCCGATGGATTACTGATTCTACCACTTTTCCAGACGAAATAGTGGCACAAATGTTTCTGAAATTGCCCCCAGCCGAGCAGCGACTGGTGGGTATGTATATGATCCAGCACCTCATTACTCTGTATGAGGGTCAGCACTCTGATCCAGGTCCGTTACACGATGTCCTGAACGAGTTACTCCAGTATAGATGGAGAGGTCTAGGTACCGACTTAATTAGTGTCATTCTAGAACAGCGCCATAAATATAGAACGTTTCTGAACCCGCATTTTGTTCATGTCTCACCCCCAGAAAGTAAACCATTTTACATGGAAAGACAGAACCCGTTACGAGAAGTGCATCCAGTTAAGACAGAGGACGGTGAAATGCAACGAGTGTTTGTTTACACCCCGATTACAAAGATGGAACTCCTCGAAATGAAGAAATTAATTCCCTGTCATGACAAAGATCCAGCAGGGTTCCATAGAGAATTAAAAGACATGCTCCGTATGGGAGAATACACTTACCCAGATATCATTAAAATGTTAAAGGTCCTGTTGCCCGCAGGGGTGTATGAAAAGCTCAAGGAAAAAGAATGGGAGGTGGGAGAGAAAAAGATCGATTGGGCAGTTCTAGAAGCTGAAGACAAGGCACGTGTACCAGGTACCGGTCTAGGAGAGAAATGTAAAGAATTACCAGAATTATTAATACAAGTTCTACCCAGATTATTGACAACTAGAAAAGAAGACTGGGATGCAATCTCAGCCTGTAAACAGAAGCAAGACGAGGATATTAGTGATTTTTATTCTAGATTTGAAAAATGTTTTAGTATCAACAGTGGCCTCAAGACAAGTAGCGAGTCATACCCTCACCTTTTTGTTACTAAATTAGTCGAGAATTCAAGCCCACAAGTTAAAAATCGAGTTTTGAAAGTCGAAAGCACCTGGCAAGCTAATACTCCGTCCCAGATGCTCCAGATGCTCCAGTACCACCAGAATAGAATCAGGGAAGAGCAAGAACACGAGAGAAAACGTATGAAAGACACGAAAATGAAAGTACTAGTTGCACAATCTGTTCCTCAAGACAGTCAGAAGAGGGGTCCGAATCAAGCCAGTCATCCTGCAGCTCCCGTTAAAGGGAACTGCAATTATTGTAAACAGCCAGGCCATTTTATAAATGAGTGTGCAGTTCTGAAACACAACATAGCTACTGGTAAGACTAAAGAAAGACCACGTCCGCCTAGACAAGAGCAAGTTTCACAGACTCCTCAGCCACAGAATGCACAACAGACAGTTACCGCACCGCAGCCCATCGCTGCAACACAGCATGTTACATCGCAGATGTACCAGTATGCACAGTCTGAGTATCCAGAGTACCAGCAGTATTCATGAAACAGCCTAGAGAGGGAGGTAGGCTTGCCTCTCATCGAGATACCTGTAGATCAAGAAGGTCCCTATGTTCACAGTCAAGTATTAGGGAAAGACAGAAAGTTTTTGATTGATACAGGGGCAAGTAGGACCACAATTAGTCATGCCGAAGTTCCAGGGGCTCCGCTCTCAGGCTCAAGAAATGTTTCCCTTGGATTTTCAGGAAAACCTATCGTAAATGAGATTTCAAAGCCAGTTACTCTAGAAGTAGGTCCATTGTCCCGCACTACTGATCTGTTACTTACTAAGTCATGTCCAGAAAACCTATTAGGCATTAAGACACTGAAAGAGTTAGGTGCAGTTATATGCTGTTCCCCAGAGGGAATACGATTGTTCCTACGTGACTTCAAGGGTCACTATGTATTACGAGATTTTGATTCGAGACTGTCTAATGTTCCACAGCATCTATGGGCGCAAGGTCCAACTGATGTAGGTTACATGCAAATCACACCTTATCGTGTGACTCTCAAACCAGGTGTAGTGTTACCACGAATCAGACAGTACAGATTGCCACCCGAGGCTGTAGCAGCCTTATCCAAAATTATTGACGAGCTCATGGCTCAAGGAGTGGTTGTAGAAACTGACTCCAATGTATGTAATTCTCCGATCATTCCAGTCATGAAACGTACTGATCCGAATGCACCCCCAGTATATCGATTAGTGATCGACCTACGAGAGCTTAATAAATGTATTATTCCGCAGTACCCAGTTGTCCCAGACATCTCTTCCCTATTAACAGCCATTGATTCCGAAGCCACGTTCTTCACTGTCATAGACCTCAAGAACGCATTTTTTAGTGTTCCAATTCATCCAGACAGCCAGTTCCTTTTCGGATTTTGTTTAAATGGAAGGAGCTATATGTTCACACGAGCTCCTCAAGGTTTCACGGAAAGTCCTAGTATTTACAGTCAAGCACTCAAGAGACAACTAGACAACATTCACATGCCAACTGACACTGCCCTGCTCCAGTATGTCGATGATCTACTGGTCACAGCCCGTTCCGAACGTGCTTGCGAGCGGGCATCCCTTACAGTCTTGTATTTCCTAGCCGAGATGGGGCACAAGGTGTCCCCTTCTAAGCTTCAATTCTGTGTCCAGCAAGTGGTCTACCTAGGACACTTACTGTCCAAGAGGGGTAGGCAGTTGACACCAGACCGTATCCAGTTAATAGCGAGTCTTCCTCAGCCCAAGACCCAGAAGGAGGTACGAGCTTTTATCGGCCTTACTTCTTATTGTAGACAATGGATTCCCCAGTATGCATTTCTAGCCAAGCCACTGATACAGTTAACGACACAGGAGGCAGCCGTACCGACTGTCCTCCCTTGGACATCTGAACATACACTTAGTTTCAATGAGTTAAAGAAAGCCCTATGCCAAGCTCCAGTTCTAGCGACACCGAACTACAGTAAGCCTTTTACAATTTTCGTTACTGAACGTGAAGGTACAGCATTATCAGTTCTCACACAAGATCAAGCAGGACAAAACAAGCCCTGTGCTTATTTTTCTAGCACATTAGATCCAGTCGCCCAGGCTTTGCCTGCGTGCCTTAAGTCAGTTGCAGCCACAGCCCTAGCTATCAGACAAAGTGATTCCATAGTCTTAGGACATTCCTTGACAGTACAAGTTCCACATTCCGTGGAAGTTCTTCTGAACCGAACACAAACTCAGCACTTGACAATTGCACGTTTAACAGGTTATGAATTGACACTGTTCCAGCCACACATAGAAATCAGACGCTGCAACGTCCTGAACCCTGCTACACTGTTACCATCAGCTAAATCAAATCCTGACCCACATGACTGTGTGGAAGTAGTTAACATTACGACAAAGCCAAGACAAGATCTGACAGATATTCCGTTACCAGACCCCGACCTGACACTTTATGTGGATGGTTCATGTATGAGAACAAGTACAGGAGAACTAGTCGCCGCGTATGCAGTGACTACTGACACTAAAGTTATTGAGACACACCGTATTGATACTCTGTCCGCTCAAGCAGCAGAACTAGTTGCTCTGACACAAGCCTGCATACACGCCAAGAACCTGAAAGTTAATGTTTACACAGATTCACGCTACGCATTCGGAGTCGTACACGACTTCGGAGTGCTCTGGCAGGAGAGAGGTTTCATGACTTCTCATGGAACCAAGATTCAGCATGGTCTCCTTATTCAAGCTCTGTTAGATGCCATACATTTACCGACATCCATTGCTATCATGAAATGCAAAGCACATACGAAAGTCACTGATATTATTTCCCAAGGTAATGATCTAGCAGATCGCACAGCCAAGCTTACAGCACAGACTCTAGACAGTCCAGTTAACATGACACACACTCCAGATCCGACTACATGTATGACAGTTAAGGACCCTACACAAGATGTCATAGATATCCAGTTACATGCTACTCCCGAAGAAATCAAGAAATGGTCCGAACAAGGAGGGGTCCAGACAGATCAAGGATGGTTAACAAAGGGTAGAGCCACATGGTTTCTCCCCGACTCTATGGTTCAAGTCATTATTAATACCGCACATAGTCCAGCACATTTAGGAAAAAAGCTATGTTAGACAGTATCCAGAACATCTGGTTCAACAAGCATTTACGAGCTGCAGCTAAGCAGAAAGTCCGTACCTGTATGATATGTTGTCAGTTTAATCCAGGTAAAAGTGTCCCGGTGGAACAAGGTGGATTCCAGCCCCCTGACCACCCTTTTGAAGTCCTCCAGATGGATTATATTCAGATGGAGCGATGTCGAGGTTTCAAGTATGTCCTTGTAGTTGTATGCGCTTTGTCCAGGTGGACAGAAGCATATCCAGTCCCAGATTACACAGCCGCGACCACTGCCAAGCAGTTGGTTCGTGAATTCTTCCCTCGTTATGGACTCCCTAGAGTCGTATATTCTGATAACGGCCAGCCATTCTCCTCAGAGTTAATGAAGCACGTTTCCCTTTTGTTAGGGTACCAGTGGAAGTTCCATTGTGTACGCCATCCTGAAGCAGCCGGTCTCGTTGAGAGACATAATCAAACTCTGAAAATCCGAGTCGCCAAAATATGTAAAGAAAAAGGTGTGGACTGGCTAGTAGCCCTGCCAGTCGCTTTATTTTATATGCGCATGGTCGCACATTCCAGATCAGGTCTGTCCCCGTACGAGGTCGTATTCGGCCGCCCCCCTAACATGTGGGGTACTCCCAGACCCCGAAGTATTACCGATGTTTCAAGTAATATGCTGACAGATTACCTAGCTTCCTTGATGTCTGCCCTCAACTCATGTCGTTCACAGGTTGCCGCCGCATTTCCAGACAATACCGAGGTGGCACCGCATGAAATCGTCCCAGGATCCATGGTGATGGTCCGCAACTTTGACAGATCAAGTCCGCTGGAGCCTCGTTGGAAAGAGCCCCGACAGGTCCTCCTCACCACCCGTACAGCCGTGAAGTTGGAAGGACGCAAGGGCTGGGTGCACCTTTCTCATATTAAACTTTTTAATGGACTGAAACCCGTATTGAAAAACATTTCCCAGGATTTGAAGGATTGCCAAAATATTGTTCTCAAGGACTGTCCCGCAAATGACATTGCTACAACCCCTCCCCTGTTAGAGAAAACTCCGCAGCAGGAGTATAAACAGAAACTCCGGTCTAGTAAATTAAGTCAGTCAGTTTGATTGTCTAAGTCCTCCCCTAGGTGAAACGGTTAGACTGTTTCTGACATGTATAAAATAGACCCCCATAGTGAGAGAGTTAGTCAAAACTCAATCCGATGTATCGTTTTTCTATGTTTCATATTGTTTTCCAGCCTTATGATTTCCTGCACCAGTTATGCATTTTACCTATGTTTCCCAGTTTCACATGTAAATAAGTCTGCTAATGCTACAGTAGAGCACACGTTTAGTGATCTGCCTCCTCATGAACTGTCCTACCGCCTCGCTATGCGTAATAACTCATTTATCCGCATGTTACATTACTCACACCAGACCAGCAATACCACTAATTGTTGGGTGTGTGGTCGACTCCCCCCTTTCCAGATGCCGAAGGGAGTTCTGCCACTCTTTCCTTATCCTTTTTCACATAATGGTTCGTGTGGAGCATGGTCCACGTTGACGTCATCCTCAACAGATATGTCTTTTCTTAACAGTACATGTTTCCCAGACAAGCAAGGTCTCCCCCACAGAACCGGGTTAGATCTAGAAAATGAAGTGTATAATTTAGGTAATTATTCGTCGAATTTCATGGTCCTGAATGTTCAGTCTGATACTACTCCAGACTTACCTGCTATTTCAGTACTACCAGTCAAAGGCGAATTATGTGTCCGAAATAATGGTTCCATACATGTAGGACATAGTGATTGTACTACTGTTGTCAAGTATAGTGACAGTGGGAAATCTATTTTCAAAGCTTCACGTCATTCATATTTTATTTGTGGTCAGACCGCATATGTTCGTCTGCCCCTCGATTGGGGGGGAACCTGTTACATTGCCTTCCTACTGCCACCCGTTTTCCTAGCCCCACCTGATTATCATAGAAATACACATCTAGTACACATTAGACATAGAAGGGAGTCCCCAATTGTCGATTATACTGAAACTGCTCTAGAACAGTATACAGATTTCAATAGAGGTTTCTTTTTCTTTATAGGACCTATCCAGAATAGTAAACTAATCCGTAGGTTAACCAGAACCCTTGAAGCTGTAATAAATGAGACTGCCTCTGCTCTAGGTAACTTAACTGAAGAGCAATCTGCTATGAGATTTGTCGTTTTGCAGAATCGTCTCGTCCTTGACGTCATACTGGCCGATAGGGGCGGGGCCTGTAGAGTCATCGGATCTAGTTGCTGCATTTTCATTCCTAATAACGCGCCGTCTGTTTATTCAGCTATAACCAGACTCCATAAAATTGCCCATCTGTTACACCAAGATCCAGGCACCTGGACATGGTCCGGTTGGTTCTGGAATATAATTTCCGCATGGGGATGGAAAGTCTTGTCCTTCCTAGGTATTGCAGTAGCGATCATATTCAGCTGCTGCCTCTGTATACAATGTGGCCCTGCGATTTGCGGCATGTGTGCTACATCCTGTATTCCTAGTATAACTCCTAGTCCCAAGTCCCGTTCTAAATCCCGTTCTAAGAAAATTCGAGACGAGCAAATGATACTGTATGAAATGATAGATGGTATCATGAATATTGATGTTTCCTGATGGAAACGTAGTGACAAGGAGGGAATGTGGAAAAGTAAATTTTGCCATGTTCTGTGTCCCTACGTGTCATCCATCATATGTTATGTGTGCATGATTAAATATGCATATGCATTCCCCATGTCCGATTAATGACGCAATTACAGTTGTGTCCACCTCTAGTATGCCAGTTTCCAGTCCTCGTGAATACTACGAATATCAGGCCTATGTAAAGCTACGTTGCCACGTTTCTCAGTGTGCACGTTATTCCATTATAAAGTCCCCGTTTCTAGGCCTCAAAAGGGCCCGGACACCAGATTCAGCTCCTGTCTCCTGAAGCCTCGCTGAGGAGGGATACAGCCCCCACCTGTATCCTCGACCCTTCACTTACTTCCTGCCTCGCAGTGCCCGGCCCAGCCTGGCTCAGTCTCTGAGTCTGCCAAAAGTATGTTATGATTCCAGTTATCAGTTCAGCCCTCCTTCTCTGCATTCCTAAGCTACTGAATCGCATCAATAGTTTCCGTCATTGTCTAGCCTTCACGTCTCCACGTTAGAGAAATACTGCATTCAATGGTCATTTAATATTCTTCATCACGCACTACATGTAGAATAATGCATGGTCCAGTCTTAGAATTAAGTTAGCCTTTCCCCTCCTAACTTCTAGTTTATATCAACATGTTCTCTAAACATCAGATACTAGATAGGGTTTAGGTACATGTCGCTCCGACCCTCCAGACTTCAGTCTCTGCTCCTAGCACAGAGTTCATAGCCCCCAGCTTCTCCTAGTGATACGTCATTGCCAGTTTGCGCGCACCACTAGGTTAGAGGTCCCGGCTTCCCAGGTAGCCCCCTCCATGGTTTCCGCCCCATTCATGACATATCCTGTTACGTTTGCATCACATGTCTATGTATACGCCCAGTTACACCTACTTTCGCCCTTATCTTTCGCGACTGCTACGCGTCACGCCTTCTGCTCCACCCACTGCTACGCCTACTGCAATGTAATGCTATGTGTTTGCGTTATGTATATATGCTCATGTATTGTTATTAAAAGTCAGGGCGCTCATACCAGACCCAGCCCCAGCAGCTGCTGGGCCCTGTCATCCTATTCCTATGCAGGTTGTCCTGTTCCTGTCCTTATGCTGTATTAAACCTGCAAAACTCCTACTACCTCGAATCTTGACTCTTATTTTATTGAGCTATCTGTTATGATATACGTCTAGTCAAAAAAAGAGAGGTATTATTTATTTATTTACCACAGGACTCACGTCTGAGCATACCCTGCCAACTTATGGCGAACAAAGTGGTACAAAAGGGGGTGGTGATGGACGGAGCATCTGAACCAATCAAACACTCACACCCAGTCAAGAGATCTGGGTTTAAGCCATCACCATTCTTTAGCCCACTCTGCCACCCCAGTTCAGACATGGCCATATGCAAATAAGTCTGACCCTGTGCCTCATCGAAACAGTCCAGCCCGAACTGACAAGCCTAGCCTTCCCTAGACCGGAAACAAGCTTACGAGGACCGGTTTCTTGCATTGCAGCCGTCTTCAGCCCGGCTTGCTTGAATCCAATGGCAAAGTCAGCAAGGGACTCACGTCTGAGCATACCCTGCCAATTTATGGCGAACAAAGAGATACAAAAGGGGGAGGTGATCGACGGAGCATCTGAACCAATCAAACACTCACACCCAGTCAAGAGATCTGGGTTTAATCCATCACCGTTTTTTTAGCCCACTCTGCCACCCCAGTTCAGACATGGCCATATGCAAATCAGTCTGTCCCTGTGCCTCATGGGAACAGTCCAGCCCGAACTGGCAAGCCATGCCTTGACTGGACCGGAAACAAGCTGCCGAGGACCGGTTTCTGACATTGCAGCTGTCTTCAGCCCGGCTTGCTTGAATCCAGTGGCAAAGTGAGCAAGGGACTCACGTCTGAGCATACCCTGACAACCTATGGCGAACAAAGTGGTACAAAAGGGGGTGGTGATGGACGGAGCATCTGAACCAATCAAACACTCACGCCCAGTCAAGAGATCTGGGTTTAATCCATCACCGTTCTTTAGCCCACTCTGTCACCCCAGTTCAGACATGGCCATATGCAAATCAGTCTGACCCTGTGCCTCATGGGAACAGTCCAGCCCGAACTGCCAAGCCCTGCCTTCCCTGGACCGGAAAAAAGCTTCCGAGGACCGGTTTCTTGCATTGCAGCCGTGTTCAGCCCGGCTTGCTTGAATCCAGTGGCAAAGTGAGCAAGGGACTCACGTCTGAGCATACCGTGCCAACTTATGGCGAACAAAGTGGTACAAAAGGGGGTGGTGATGGATGGAGCATCTGAACCAATCAAATACTCACACCCAGTCAAGAGATCTGGGTTTAATCCATCACCGTTCTTTAGCCCACTCTGCCATTCCAGTTCAGACATGGCCATATGCAAATCAGTCTCACCCTGGGCCTCATGGTCACAGTCCAGCCTGAACTGCCAAGCCATGCCTTCCCTGGACCGGAAACAAGCTTCCGAGGACCGGTTTCTGGCATTGCACCCGTCTTCAGCCCGGCTTGCTTGAATCCAGTGGCAAAGTGAGCAAGGGACTCCTGTCTGAGCATACCCTGCCTACTTATGGCGAACAAATTGGTACAAAAGGGGGTGGTGATGGACCGAGCATCTGAACCAATCAAACACTCACACCCAGTCAAGAGATCTGGGTTTAATCCATCACCGTTTTTTTAGCCCACTCTGCCACCCCAGTTCAGACATGGCCATATGCAAATCAGTCTGTCCCTGTGCCTCATGGGAACAGTCCAGCCCGAACTGGCAAGCCATGCCTTGACTGGACCGGAAACAAGCTTCCGAGGACCGGTTTCTGGCATTGCAGCCATCTTCAGCCCGGCTTGCTTGAATCCAGTGGCAAAGTCAGCAAGGGACTCACGTCTGAGCATACCCTGCCAACTTATAGCAAACAAAGTGGTACAAAAGGGGGTGGTGATGGACGGAGCATCTGAACGAATCAAACACTCACACCCAGTCAAGAGATCTGGGTTTAGTCCATCTCCGTTCTTTAGCCCACTCTGTCACCCCAGTTCAGACATGGCCATATGCAAATCAGTCTACCCTGTGCCTCATAGGAACAGTTCAGCCCGAACTGCCAAGCCATGCCTTCCCTGGACCGGAAACAAGCTTCCGAGGAACGGTTTCTGGCATTGCAGCTGTCTTCAGCCCGGCTTGCTTGAATCCAGTGGCAAAGTGAGCAAGGGACTCACGTCTGAGCATACCCTGACAACTTATGGTGAACAAAGTGGTACAAAAGGGGGTGGTGAAGGACGGAGCATCTGAACCAATCAAACACTCACACCCGGTCAAGAGATCTGTGTTTAATCCATCACCGTTCTTTAGCCCACTCTGCCACCCCAGTTCAGACATGGCCATATGCAAATCAGTCTGACCCTGTGCCTCATGGGAACAGTCCAGCCCGAACTGGCAAGCCATGCCTTCCTTGGACTGGAAACAAGCTTCCGAGGACCGGTTTCTGGCATTGCAGCCGTCTTCAGCCCGGCTTGCTTGAATCCAGAGGCAAACTGAGCAAGGGACTCAAGTCGGAGCATACCCTGCCAACTTATGGCGAACAAAGTGGTACAAAAGGGGGTGGTGATGGACGGAGCATCTGAACCAATCAAACACTCACACCCAGTCAAGAGATCTGGGTTTAATCCATCACCGTTCTTTAGCCCACTCTGCCACCCCAGTTCAGACATGGCCATATGCAAATCAGTCTGGCCCTGTGCCTCATGGGAACAGTCCAGCCCGAACTGCCAAGCCATGCCTTTCCTGGACCGGAAACAAGCTTCCGAGGACCGGTTTCTGGCATTGCAGCTGTCTTCAGCCCGGCTTGCTTGAATTCAGTGGCAAAATGAGCAAGGGACTCACGTCTGAGCATACCCTGCCAACTTATGGCGAACAAAGCGGTACAAAAGGGGGTGGTGATGGACGGAGCATCTGAACTAATCAAACACTCACACCCAGTCAAGAGATCTGGGTTTAATACATCACTGTTCTTTAGTCCACTCTGCCACCCCAGTTCAGACATGGCCATATGCAAATCAGTCTGACCCTGTGCCTCATGGGAACAGTCCAGCCCGAACTGCCAAGCCATGCCTTGACTGGACCGGAAACAAGCTTCCGAGGACCGGTTTCTGACATTGCAGCTGTCTTCAGCCCGGCTTGCTTGAATCCAGTGGCAAAGTGAGCAAGGGACTCACGTCTGAGCATACCCTGCCAACTTATGGCGAACAAAGTGGTACAAAAGGGGGTGGTGATGGACGGAGCATCTGAACCAATCAAACACTCACGCCCAGTCAAGAGATCTGGGTTTATTCCATCACCGTTCTTTAGCCCACTCTGTCACCCCAGTTCAGACATGGCCATATGCAAATCAGTCTGACCCTGTGCCTCATGGGAACAATCCAGCCCGAACTGCCAAGTCCTGCCTTCCCTGGACCGTAAAAAAGCTTCCGAGGACCGGTTTCTTGCATTGCAGCCGTGTTCAGCCCGGCTTGCTTGAATCCAGTGGCAAAGTGAGCAAGGGACTCACGTCTGAGCATACCGTGCCAACTTATGGTGAACAAAGTGGTACAAAAGGGGGAGGTGATGGATGGAGCATCTGAACCAATCAAACACTCACACCCAGTCAAGAGATCTGGGTTTAATTCATCACCGTTCTTTAGTCCACTCTGTCACCCCAGTTCGGACATGGCCATATGCAAATCAGCCTGACCCTGTGCCTCATGGGAACAGTCCAGCCCGAACTGCCAAGCCATGCCTTCCCTGTACCGGAAACAAGCATCCGAGGACCGGTTTCTGGCATTGCAGCCGTCTTCAGCCTGGCTTGCTTGAATTCAGTGGCAAAGTGAGCAAGGGACTCACGTCGGAGCATACCCTGCCAACTTATGGCGAACAAAGTGGTACAAAAGGGGGTGGTGATGGACGGAGCATCTGAACCAATCAAATACTCACACCCAGTCAAGAGATCTGGGTTTAATCCATCACCGTTCTTTAGCCCACTCTGTCACCCCAGTTCAGACATGGCCATATGCAAATCAGTCTACCCTGTGCCTCATGGGAACAGTCCAGCCCGAACTGCCAAGCCATGCCTTCCCTGTACCGGAAACAAGCATCCGAGGACCGGTTTCTGGCATTGCAGCCGTCTTCAGCCTGGCTTGCTTGAATTCAGTGGCAAAGTGAGCAAGGGACTCACGTCTGAGCATACCCTGCCAACTTATGGTGAACAAAGTGGTACAAAAGGGGGTAGTGATGGACGGAGCATCTGAACCAATCAAACACTCACACCCAGTCAAGAGATCTGGCTTTAATACATCACCGTTCTTTAGTCCACTCTGCCACCCCAGTTCAGACATGGTCATATGCAAATCAGTCTGACCCTGTGCCTCATGGGAACAGTCCAGCCCGAACTGCCAAGCCATGCCTTCCCTGGACCGGAAACAAGCTTCTGAGGACCGGTTTCTGGCATTGCAGCTGTCTTCAGCCCGGCTTGCTTGAATCCAGTGGCAAAGTGAGCAAGGGACTCACGTCTGAGCATGCCCTGCCAACTTATGGCGAACAAAGTGGTACAAAAGGGGGTGGTGATGGACGGAGCATCTGAACCAATCAAACACTCACGCCCAGTAAAGAGATCTGGGTTTAATCTATCACCGTTCTTTAGCCCACTCTGTCACCCCAGTTCAGACATGGCCATATGCAAATCAGTCTGACCCTGTGCCTCATGGGAACAGTCCAGCCCGAACTGCCAAGCCCTGCCTTCCCTGGACCGGAAAAACAGCTTCCGAGGACCGGTTTCTTGCATTGCAGCCGTCTTCAGCCCGGCTTGCTTGAATCCAGTGGCAAAGTGAGCAAAGGACTCACGTCTGAGCATACCCTGCCAACTTATGGCGAACAAAGTGGTACAAAAGGGGGTGGTGATGGACGGAGCATCTCAACCAATCAAATACTCACACCCAGTCAAGAGATCTTGGTTTAATCCATCACCGTTATTTAGCCCACTCTGCCATCCCAGTTCAGACATGGCCATATGCAAATCAGTCTGACCCTGTGCCTCATGGGAACAGTCCAGCCCGAACTGCCAAGCCTAGCCTTCCCTGGACCGGAAACAAGCTTCCGAAGACCGGTTTCTGGCATTGCAGCTGTCTTCAGCCCGGCTTGCTTGAATCCAGTGGCAAAGTGAGCAAGGGACTCACGTCTGAGCATACCCTGCCAACTTATGGCGAACAAAGTGGTACAAAAGGGGGTGGTGATGGACCGAGCATCTGCACCAATCAAACACTCACACCCAGTCAAGAGATCTGGGATTAATCCATCACCGTTCTTAGCCCACTCTGCCACCCCAGTTCAGACATGGCCATATGCAAATCAGTCTGACCCTGTGCCTCATGGGAACAGTCCAGCCCGAACTGCCAATCCACGCCTTCCCTGGACCGGAAACAAGCTTCTGAGGACCGGTTTCTGGCATTGCAGCTGTCTTCAGCCCGGCTTGCTTGAATCCAGTGGCAAAGTGAGCAAGGGACTCACGTCTGAGCATACCCTGCCAACTTATGGCGAACAATGTGGTACAAAAAGGGGGTGGTGATGGACAGAGCATCTGAACCAATCAAACACCACACCCAGTCAAGAGATCTGGGTTTAATCCATCACCATTCTTTAGCCCACTCTGCCACCCCAGTTCAGACATGGCCATATGCAAATCAGTCTGACCCTGTGCCTCATCGGAACAGTCCAGCCCGAACTGCCAAGCCAAGCCTTCCCTGAACCGGAAACAAGCTTCCGAGGACCGGTTTCTTGCATTGCAGCCGTCTTCATCCCGGCTTGCTTGAATCCAGTGGCAAAGTCAGCAAGGGACTCACGTCTGAGCATACCCTGCCAACTTATGGCGAACAAAGTGGTACAAAAGGGGGAGGTGATGGACGGAGCATCTGAACCAATCAAACACTCACACCCAGTCAAGAGATCTGGGATTAATCCATCACCGTTCTTAGCCCACTCTGCCACCCCAGTTCAGACATGGCCATATGCAAATCAGTCTGACCCTCTGCCTCATGGGAACAGTCCAGCCCGAACTGGCAAGCCATGCCTTCCTTGGACTGGAAACAAGGTTCCGAGGACCGGTTTCTGGCATTGCAGCCGTCTTCATCCCGGCTTGCTTGAATCCAGTGGCAAAGTCAGCAAGGGACTCACGTCTGAGCATACCCTGCCAACTTATGGCGACCAAAGTGGTACAAAAGGTGGTGGTGATGGACCGAGCATCTGAACCAATTAAACACTCACACCCAGTCAAGAGATCTGGGTTTAATCCATCACCGTTCTTTAGCCCACTCTGCCACCCCAGTTCAGACATGGCCATATGCAAATCAGTCTGACCCTGTGCCTCATGGGAACAGTCCAGCCCGAACTGCCAAGCCATGCCTTCCCTGGACCGGAAACAAGCTTCCGAGGACCGGTTTCTGGCATTGCAGCTGTCTTCAGCCCGGCTTGCTTGAATCCAGTGGCAAAGTGAGCAAGGGACTCACGTCTGAGCATACCCTGCCAACTTATGGCGAACAAAGTGGTACAAAAGGGGGTGGTGATGGACGGAGCATCTGAACCAATCAAACACTCACACCCAGTCAAGAGATCTGGGTTTAATACATCACCGTTCTTTAGTCCACTCTGCCACCCCTTTTCAGACATGGCCATATGCAAATCAGTCTGACCCTGTGCCTCATGGGAACAGTCCAGCCCGAACTGCCAAGCCATGCCTTGACTGGACCGGAAACAAGCTTCCGAGGACCGGTTTCTGACATTGCAGCTGTCTTCAGCCCGGCTTGCTTGAATCCAGTGGCAAAGTGAGCAAGGGGCTCACGTCTGAGCATACCCTGCCAACTTATGGCGAACAAAGTGGTACAAAAGGGGGTGGTGATGGACGGAGCATCTGAACCAATCAAAAACTCATACCCAGTCAAGAGATCTGGGTTTAATCCATCACCGTTCTTTAGCCCACTCTGCCATCCCAGTTCAGACATGGCCATATGCAAATCAGTCTGACCCTGTGCCTCATGGGAACAGTCCAACCCAAACTGCCAAGCCATGCCTTCCCTGGACCGGAAACAAGCTTCCGAGGACCGGTTTCTGGCATTGCAGCCGTCTTCAGCCCTGCTTGCTTGAATCCAGTGGCAAAGTGAGCAAGGGACTCACGTCTGACATACCCTGCCAACTTATGGCGAACAAAGTGGTACAAAAGGGGGTGGTGATGGACCGAGCATCTGAACCAATCAAACACTCACACCCAGTCAAGAGATCTGGGTTTAATCCATCACCGTTCTTAGCCCACTCTGCCACCCCAGTTCAGACATGGCCATATGCAAATCAGTCTGACCCTGTGCCTCATGGGAACAGTCCAGCCCGAACTGCCAAGCCATGCCTTCCCTGGATCGGAAACAAGCTTCCGAGGACCGGTTTCTGGCATTGCAGCCATCTTCAGCCCGGCTTGCTTAAATCCAGTGGCAAAGTCAGCAAGGGACTCACGTCTGAGCATACCCTGCCAACTTATGGCGAACAAAGTGGTACAAAAGGGGGTGGTGATGGATGGAGCATCTTAACCAATCAAACACTCACACCCAGTCAAGAGATCTGGGTTTAATCCATCACCATTCTTTAGCCCACTCTGCCACCCCAGTTCAGACATGGCCATATGCAAATAAGTCTGACCCTGTGCCTCATCGGAACAGTCCAGCCCGAACTGCCAAGCCTAGCCTTCCCTAGACCGGAAACAAGCTTACGAGGACCGGTTTCTTGCATTGCAGCCGTCTTCAGCCCGGCTTGCTTGAATCCAGTGGCAAAGTGAGCAAGGGACTCACGTCTGAGGATACCCTGCCAACTTATGGCGAACAAAGTGGTACAAAAGGGGGTGGTGATGGACAGAGCATCTGAACCAATCAAACACTCACACCCAGTCAAGAGAACTGGGTTTAATCCATCACCGTTTTTTTAGCCCACTCTGCCACTTCAGTTCAGACATGGCCATATGCAAATCAGTCTGTCCCTGTGCCTTATGGGAACAGTCCAGCCCGAACTGGCAAGCCATGCCTTCCTTGGACTGGAAACAAGCTTCCGAGGACCGGTTTCTGGCATTGCAGCCGTCTTCAGCCCGGCTTGCTTGAATCCAGAGGCAAATTGAGCAAGGGACTCACGTCGGAGCATACCCTGCCAACTTATGGCGAACAAAGTGGTACAAAAGGAGGTGGTGATGGACGGAGCATCTGAACCAATCAAACACTCACACCCAGTCAAGAGATCTGGGTTTAATCCATCACCGTTCTTTAGCCCACTCTGCCACCCCAGTTCAGACATGGCCATATGCAAATCAGTCTGGCCCTGTGCCTCGTGGGAACAGTCCAGCCCGAACTGCCAAGCCATGCCTTTCCTGGACCGGAAACAAGCTTCCGAGGACCTGTTTCTGGCATTGCAGCTGTCTTCAGCCCGGCTTGCTTGAATTCAGTGGCAAAGTGAGCAAGGGACTCACGTCTGAGCATACCCTGCCAACTTATGGCGAACAAAGCGGTACAAAAGGGGGTGGTGATGGACGGAGCATCTGAACTAATCAAACACTCACACCCAGTCAAGAGATCTGGGTTTAATACATCACCGTTCTTTAGTCCACTCTGCCACCCCAGTTCAGATATGGCCATATGCAAATCAGTCTGACCCTGTGCCTCATGGGAACAGTCCAGCCCGAACTGCCAAGCCATGCCTTGACTGGACCGGAAACAAGATTCCGAGGACCGGTTTCTGACATTGCAGCTGTCTTCAGCCCGGCTTGCTTGAATCCAGTGGCAAAGTGAGCAAGGGACTCACGTCTGAGCATACAATGCCAACTTATGGCGAACAAAGTGGTACAAAAGGGGGTGGTGATGGACGGAGCATCTGAACCAATCAAACACTCACACCCAGTCAAGAGATCTGGGTTTAATACATCACCGTTCTTTAGTCCACTCTGCCACCCCAGTTCAGACATGGCCATATGCAAATCAGTATGACCCTGTGCCTCATGGGAACAGTCCAGCCCGAACTGGCAAGCCATGCATTCCTTGGACTTGAAACAAGCTTCGAGGACCGGTTTCTGGCATTGCAGCTGTCTTCAGCCCGGCTTGCTTGAATGCAGTGGCAAAGTGAGCAAGGGACTCACGTCGGAGCATACCCTGCCAACTTATGGCGAACAAAGTAGTACAAAAGGGGGTGGTGACGGACGGAGCATCTGAACCAATCAAACACTCACACCCAGTCAAGAGATCTGGGTTTAATCCATCACCGTTCTTTAGCCCACTCTGCCACCCCAGTTCAGACATGGCCATATGCAAATCAGTCTGACGCTGTGCCTCATGGGAACAGTCCAGCCCGAACTGGCAAGCCATGCCTTCCTTGGACTGGAAACAAGCTTCCGAGGACTGGTTTCTGGCATTGCAGCCGTCTTCAGCCCGGCTTGCTTGAATCCAGAGGCAAATTGAGCAAGGGACTCACGTCGGAGCATACCCTGCCAACTTATGGCGAACAAAGTGGTACAAAAGGGGGTGGTG
Organism: Lissotriton helveticus; assembly: GCF_964261635.1. Taxonomy (NCBI): domain Eukaryota; kingdom Metazoa; phylum Chordata; class Amphibia; order Caudata; family Salamandridae; genus Lissotriton; species Lissotriton helveticus. The sequence goes on from NC_136067.1 coordinate 2,096,112,044, forward strand.
ATGGACGGAGCATCTGAACCAATCAAACACTCACACCCAGTCAAGAGATCTGGGTCTAATCCATCACCGTTCTTTAGCCCACTCTGCCACCCCAGTTCAGACATGGCCATATGCAAATCAGTCTGGCCCTGTGCCTCATGGGAACAGTCCAGCCCGAACTGCCAAGCCATGCCTTCCCTGGACCGGAAACAAGCTTCTGAGGACCGGTTTCTGGCATTGCAGCGGTCTTCAGCCCGGCTTGCTTGAATCCAGTGGCAAAGTGAGCAAGGGACTCACGTCGGAGCATACCCTGCCAACTTATGGCGAACAAAGTGGTACAAAAGGGGGTGGTGATGGATGGAGCATCTTAACCAATCAAACACTCACACCCAGTCAAGAGATCTGGGTTTAATCCATCACCGCCGTTCTTTAGCCCACTCTGCCACCCCAGTTCAGACATGGCCATATGCAAATCAGTCTGACCCTGTGCCTCATGGGAACAGTCCAGCCCGAACTGCCAAGCCATGCCTTCCCGGGACCGGAAACAAGCTCCCGAGGACCGGTTTCTGGCATCGCAGCCGTCTTTTGCCCAGCTTGCTTGAATCCAGTGGCAAAGTGAGCAAGGGACTCACGTCTGAGCATACCCTGCCAACTTATAGCAAACAAAGTGGTACAAAAGGGGGTGGTGATGGACAGAGCATCTGAACCAATCAAACACTCACACCTAGTCAATAGATCTGGGTTTAATCCATCACCGTTCTTTAGCCCACTCTGCCACCCCAGTTCAGACATGGCCATATGCAAATCAGTCTGTCCCTGTGCCTCATGGGAACAGTCCAGCCCGAACTGGCAAGCCATGCCTTCCTTGGACTGGAAACAAGCTTCCGAGGACCGGTTTCTGGCATTGCAGCAGTCTTCAGCCCGGCTTGCTTGAATCCAGTGGCAAAGTGAGCAAGGGACTCACGTCGGAGCACACTCTGCCAACTTATGGCGAACAAAGTGGTACAAAAGGGGTTGGGGATGGACGGAGCATCTGAACCAATCAAACACTCATACCCAGTCAAGAGATCTGGGTTTAATCCATCACCGTTCTTTAGCCCACGCTGCCACCCCAGTTCAGACATGGCCATATGCAAATCAGTCTGACCCTGTGCCTCATGGGAACAGTCCAGCCCGTACTGCCAAGCCATGACTTCCCTGGACCGGAAGCAAGCTTCCGAGGACCGGTTTCTGGCATTGCAGCAGTCTTCAGCCGGGCTTGCTTGAAGCCAGTGGCAAAGTGAGCAAGGGACTCCCGTCTGAGCATACCCTGCCAACTTATGGCGAACAAAGTCGTACAAAAGGGGGTGGTGATGGACGGAGCATCTGAACCAATCAAACACTCACACCCAATCAACAGATCTGGGTTTAATCCATCACCGTTCTTTAGCACACTCTGTCACCCCAGTTCAGACATGGCCATATGCAAATCAGTCTGACCCTGTGTCTCATGGGAGCAGTCCAGCCCGAACTGCCAAGCCATGCCTTCCCTGGACCGGAAACAAGCTTCCGAGGACCGGTTTCTGGCATTGCAGCTGTCTTCAGCCCGGCTTGCTTGAATCCAGTGACAAAGTGAGCAAGGGACTCACGTCTGAGCATACCCTGCCAACTTATGGCGAACAAAGTGGTACAAAAGGGGGTGGTGATGGACGGAGCATCTGAACCAATCAAACACTCACACCCAGTCAAGAGATCTGGGTTTAATCCATCACCGTTCTTTAGCCCACTCTGCCACCCCAGTTCAGACATGGCCATATGCAAATCAGTCTGGCCCTGTGCCTCATGGGAACAGTCCAGCCCGAACTGCCAAGCCATGCCTTTCCTGGACCAGAAACAAGCTTCCGAGGACTTGTTTCTGGCATTGCAGCTGTCTTCAGCCCTGCTTGCTTGAATCCAGTGGCAAAGTGAGCAAGGGACTCACGTCGGAGCATACCCTGCCAACTTATGGCGAACAAAGTGGTACAAAAGGGGGTGGTGATGGATGGAGCATCTTAACCAATCAAACACTCACACCCAGTCAAGAGATCTGGGTTTAATCCATCACCGCCGTTCTTTAGCCCACTCTGCCACCCCAGTTCAGACATGGCCATATGCAAATCAGTCTGACCCTGTGCCTCATGGGAACAGTCCAGCCCGAACTGCCAAGCCATGCCTTCCCGGGACCGGAAACAAGCTCCCGAGGACCGGTTTCTGGCATCGCAGCCGTCTTTTGCCCAGCTTGCTTGAATCCAGTGGCAAAGTGAGCAAGGGACTCACGTCTGAGCATACCCTGCCAACTTATAGCAAACAAAGTGGTACAAAAGGGGGTGGTGATGGACAGAGCATCTGAACCAATCAAACACTCACACCTAGTCAATAGATCTGGGTTTAATCCATCACCGTTCTTTAGCCCACTCTGCCACCCCAGTTCAGACATGGCCATATGCAAATCAGTCTGTCCCTGTGCCTCATGGGAACAGTCCAGCCCGAACTGGCAAGCCATGCCTTCCTTGGACTGGAAACAAGCTTCCGAGGACCGGTTTCTGGCATTGCAGCAGTCTTCAGCCCGGCTTGCTTGAATCCAGTGGCAAAGTGAGCAAGGGACTCACGTCGGAGCACACTCTGCCAACTTATGGCGAACAAAGTGGTACAAAAGGGGTTGGGGATGGACGGAGCATCTGAACCAATCAAACACTCATACCCAGTCAAGAGATCTGGGTTTAATCCATCACCGTTCTTTAGCCCACGCTGCCACCCCAGTTCAGACATGGCCATATGCAAATCAGTCTGACCCTGTGCCTCATGGGAACAGTCCAGCCCGTACTGCCAAGCCATGACTTCCCTGGACCGGAAGCAAGCTTCCGAGGACCGGTTTCTGGCATTGCAGCAGTCTTCAGCCGGGCTTGCTTGAAGCCAGTGGCAAAGTGAGCAAGGGACTCCCGTCTGAGCATACCCTGCCAACTTATGGCGAACAAAGTCGTACAAAAGGGGGTGGTGATGGACGGAGCATCTGAACCAATCAAACACTCACACCCAATCAACAGATCTGGGTTTAATCCATCACCGTTCTTTAGCACACTCTGTCACCCCAGTTCAGACATGGCCATATGCAAATCAGTCTGACCCTGTGTCTCATGGGAGCAGTCCAGCCCGAACTGCCAAGCCATGCCTTCCCTGGACCGGAAACAAGCTTCCGAGGACCGGTTTCTGGCATTGCAGCTGTCTTCAGCCCGGCTTGCTTGAATCCAGTGACAAAGTGAGCAAGGGACTCACGTCTGAGCATACCCTGCCAACTTATGGCGAACAAAGTGGTAAAAAAGGGGGTGGTGATGGACGGAGCATCTGAACCAATCAAACACTCACACCCAGTCAAGAGATCTGGGTTTAATCCATCACCATTCTTTAGCCCACTCTGCCACCCCAGTTCAGACATGGCCATATGCAAATAAGTCTGACCCTGTGCCTCATCGGAACAGTCCAGCCCGAACTGCCAAGCCTAGCCTTCCCTAGACCGGAAACAATCTTACGAGGACCGGTTTCTTGCATTGCAGCCGTCTTCAGCCCGGCTTGCTTGAATCCAGTGGCAAAGTCAGCAAGGGACTCACGTCTGAGCATACCCTGCCAACTTATGGCGAACAAAGAGATACAAAAGGGGAAGGTGATGGACGGAGCATCTGAACCAATCAAACACTCACAAACAGTCAAGAGATCTGGGTTTAATCCATCACCGTTTTTTTAGCCCACTCTGCCACCCCAGTTCAGACATGGCCATATGCAAATCAGTCTGTCCCTGTGCCTCATGGGAACAGTCCAGCCCGAACTGGCAAGCCATGCCTTCCTTGGACTGGAAACAAGCTTCCGAGGACCGGTTTCTGGCATTGCAGCCGTCTTCAGCCCGGCTTGCTTGAATCCAGAGGCAAATTGAGCAAGGGACTCACGTCGGAGCATACCCTGCCAACTTATGGCGAACAAAGTGGTACAAAAGGAGGTGGTGATGGACGGAGCATCTGAACCAATCAAACACTCACACCCAGTCAAGAGATCTGGGTTTAATCCATCACCGTTCTTTAGCCCACTCTGCCACCCCAGTTCAGACATGGCCATATGCAAATCAGTCTGGCCCTGTGCCTCATGGGAACAGTCCAGCCCGAACTGCCAAGCCATGCCTTTCCTGGACCAGAAACAAGCTTCCGAGGACTTGTTTCTGGCATTGCAGCTGTCTTCAGCCCTGCTTGCTTGAATTCAGTGGCAAAGTGAGCAAGGGACTCACGTCTGAGCATACCCTGCCAATTTATGGCGAACAAAGCGGTACAAAAGGGGGTGGTGATGGACGGAGCATCTGAACCAATCAAACACTCACACCCAGTCAAGAGATCTGGGTTTAATCCATCACCGTTCTTTAGCCCACTCTGCCACCCCAGTTCAGACATGGCCATATGCAAATCAGTCTGGCCCTGTGCCTCATGGGAACAGTCCAGCCCGAACTGCCAAGCCATGCCTTCCCGGGACCGGAAACAAGCTCCCGAGGACCGGTTTCTGGCATTGCAGCCATTTTTAGCCCAGCTTGCTTGAATACAGTGGCAAAGTGAGCAAGGGACTCACGTCTGAGCATACCCTGCCAACTTATAGCAAACAAAGTGGTACAAAAGGGGGTGGTGATGGACAGAGCATCTGAACCAATCAAACACTCACACCTAGTCAATAGATCTGGGTTTAATCCTACACCGTTCTTTAGCCCACTCTGCCACCCCAGTTCAGACATGGCCATATGCAAATCAGTCTGTCCCTGTGCCTCATGGGAACAGTCCAGCCCGAACTGGCAAGCCAATCCTTCCTTGGACTGGAAACAAGCTTCAGAGGACAGGTTTCTGGCATTGCAGCCGTCTTCAGCCCGGCTTGCTTGAATCCAGTGGCAAAGTGAGCAAGGGACTCACGTCGGAGCACACTCTGCCAACTTATGGCGAACAAAGTGGTACAAAAGGGGTTGGGGATGGACAGAGCATCTGAACCAATCAAACACTCACACCCAGTCAAGAGATCTGGGTTTAATCCATCACCGTTCTTTAGCCCACTCTGCCACCCCAGTTCAGACATGGCCATATGCAAATCAGTCTGACCCTGTGCCTCATGGGAACAGTCCAGCCAGTTCTGACAAGCCATGACTTCCCTGGACCAGAAGCAAGCTTCCGAGGACCGGTTTCTGGCATTGCAGCAGTCTTCAGCCGGGCTTGCTTGAAGCCAGTGGCAAAGTGAGCAAGGGACTCACGTCTGAGCATACCCTGCCAACTTATGGCGAACAAAGTGGTACAAAAGGGGGTGGTGATGGACGGAGCATCTGAACCAATCAAACACTCACACCCAGTCAACAGATCTGGGTTTAATCCATCACCGTTCTTTAGCACACTCTGTCACCCCAGTTCAGACATGGCCATATGCAAATCAGTCTGACCCTGTGCCTCATGGGAGCAGTCCAGCCCGAACTGCCAGCCATGCCTTCCCTGGACCGGAAACAAGCTTCCGAGGACCGGTTTCTGGCATCGCAGCTGTCTTCAGCCCGGCTTGCTTGAATCCAGTGACAAAGTGAGCAAGGGACTCACGTCTGAGCATACCCTGCCAACTTATGGCGAACAAAGTGGTACAAAAGGGGGTGGTGATGGACGGAGCATCTGAACCAATCAAACACTCACACCCAGTCAAGAGATCTGGGTTTAATCCATCACCATTCTTTAGCCCACTCTGCCACCCCAGTTCAGACATGGCCATATGCAAATAAGTCTGACCCTGTGCCTCATCGGAACAGTCCAGCCCGAACTGCCAAGCCTAGCCTTCCCTAGACCGGAAACAAGCTTACGTGGACCGGTTTCTTGCATTGCAGCCGTCTTCAGCCCGGCTTGCTTGAATCCAGTGGCAAAGTCAGCAAGGGACTCACGACTGAGCATACCCTGCCAACTTATGGCGAACAAAGAGATACAAAAGGGGGAGGTGATAGACGGAGCATCTGAACCAATCAAACACTCACAAACAGTCAAGAGATCTGGGTTTAATCCATCACCGTTTTTTTAGCACACTCTGTCACCCCAGTTCAGACATGGCCATATGCAAATCAGTCTGTCCCTGTGCCTCATGGGAACAGTCCAGCCCGAACTGGCAAGCCATGCCTTCCTTGGACTGGAAACAAGCTTCCGAGGACCGGTTTCTTGCATTGCAGCCGTCTTCAGCCTGGCTTGCTTGAATCCAGAGGCAAAGTGAGCAAGGGACTCACATCGGAGCATACCCTGCCAACTTATAGAGAACAAAGTGGTACAAAAGGAGGTGGTGATGGACGGAGCATCTGAACTAATCAAACACTCACACCCAGTCAAGAGATCTGGGTTTAATCCATCACCGTTCTTTAGCCCACTCTGCCACCCCAGTTCAGACATGGCCATATGCAAATCAGTCCGGCCCTGTGCCTCATGGGAACAGTCCAGCCCGAACTGCCAAGCCATGCCTTTCCTGGACCAGAAACAAGCTTCCGAGGACCTGTTTCTGGCATTGCAGCTGTCTTCAGCCCGGCTTGCTTGAATTCAGTGGCAAAGTGAGCAAGGGACTCACGTCTGAGCATACCCTGCCAACTTATGGCGAACAAAGCGGTACAAAAGGGGGTGGTGATGGACGGAGCATCTGAACTAATCAAACACTCACACCCAGTCAAGAGATCTGGGTTTAATACATCACCGTTCTTTAGTCCACTCTGCCACTCCAGTTCAGATATGGCCATATGCAAATCAGTCTGACCCTGTGCCTCATGGGAACAGTCCAGCCCGAACTGCCAAGACATGCCTTGACTGGACCGGAAACAAGCTTCCGAGGACCGGTTTCTGACATTGCAGCTGTCTTCAGCCCGGCTTGCTTGAATCCAGTGGCAAAGTGAGCAAGGGACTCACGTCTGAGCATACCCTTCCAACTTATGGCTAACAAAGTGGTACAAAAGGGGGTGGTGATGGACGGAGCATCTGAACCAATCAAACACTCACGCCCAGTCAAGAGATCTGGGTTTAATCCATCACCGTTCTTTAGCCCACTCTGTCACCCCAGTTCAGACATGGCCATATGCAAATCAGTCTGACCCTGTGCCTCATGGGAACAGTCCAGCCCGAACTGCCAAGCCCTGCCTTCCCTGGACCGGAAAAAAGCTTCCGAGGACCGGTTTCTTGCATTGCAGCCGTGTTCAGCCCGGCTTGCTTGAATCCAGTGGCAAAGTGAGCAAGGGACTCACGTCTGAGCATACTGTGCCAGCTTATGGTGAACAAAGTGGTACAAAAGGGGGTGGTGATGGATGGAGCATCTGAACCAATCAAATAATCACACCCAGTCAAGAGATCTGGGTTTAATCCATCACCGTTCTTTAGCCCACTCTGCCATCCCAGTTCAGACATGGCCATATGCAAATCAGTCTCACCCTGGGCCTCATGGTAACAGTCCAGCCCGAACTGCCAAGCCATGCCTTCCCTGGACCGGAAACAAGCTTCCGAGGACCGGTTTCTGGCATTGCAGCCGTCTTCAGCCCGGCTTGCTTGAATCCAGTGGCAAAGTGAGCAAGGGACTCCTTTCTGAGCATACCCTGCCAACTTATGGCGAACAAATTGGTACAAAAGGGGGTGGTGATGGACCGAGCATCTGAACCAATCAAACACTCACACCCAGTCAAGAGATCTGGGTTTAATCCATCACCGTTCTTAGCCCACTCTGCCACCCCAGTTCAGACATGGCCATATGCAAATCAGTCTGACTCTGTGCCTCATGGGAACAGTCCAGCCCGAACTGCCAAGCCTTGCCTTCCCTGGACCGGAAACAAGCTTCCGAGGACCGGTTTCTGGCATTGCAGCCATCTTCATCCCGGCTTGCTTGAATCCAGTGGCAAAGTCAGCAAGGGACTCACATCTGAGCATACCCTGCCAACTTATGGCAAACAAAGTGGTACAAAAGGGGGTGGTGATGGACGGAGCATCTGAACGAATCAAACACTTACACCCAGTCAAGAGATCTGGGTTTAATCCATCTCCGTTCTTTAGCCCACTCTGTCACCCCAGTTCAGACATGGCCATATGCAAATCAGTCTACCCTGTGCCTCATGGGAACAGTTCAGCCCGAACTGCCAAGCCATGCCTTCCCTGGACCGGAAACAAGCTTCCGAGGAACGGTTTCTGGCATTGCAGCTGTCTTCAGCCCGGCTTGCTTGAATCCAGTGGCAAAGTGAGCAAGGGACTCACGTCTGAGCATACCCTGCCAACTTATGGTGAACAAAGTGGTACAAAAGGGGGTGGTGATGGACGGAGCATCTGAACCAATCAAACACTCACACCCAGTCAAGAGATCTGGGTTTAATACATCACCGTTCTTTAGTCCACTCTGCCACCCCAGTTCAGACATGGCCATATGCAAATCAGTCTGACCCTGTGCCTCATGGGAACAGTCCAGCCCGAACTGGCAAGCCATGCATTCCTTGGACTGGAAACAAGCTTCGAGGACCGGTTTCTGGCATTGCAGCTGTCTTCAGCCCGGCTTGCTTGAATGCAGTGGCAAAGTGAGCAAGGGACTCACGTCGGAGCATACCCTGCCAACTTATGGCGAACAAAGTAGTACAAAAGGGGGTGGTGATGGACGGAGCATCTGAACCAATCAAACACTCACACCCAGTCAAGAGATCTGGGTTTAATCCATCACCGTTCTTTAGCCCACTCTGCCACCCCAGTTCAGACATGGCCATATGCAAATCAGTCTGGCCCTGTGCCTCATGGGAACAGTCCAGCCCGAACTGCCAAGCCATGCCTTTCCTGGACCGGAAACAAGCTTCCGAGGACCGGTTTCTGGCATTGCAGCCGTCTTCAGCCCGGCTTGCTTGAATCCAGTGGCAAAGTCAGCAAGGGACTCACGTCTGAGCATACCCTGCCAACCTATGGCGAACAAAGTGGTACAAAAGGGGGTGGTGATGGATGGAGCATCTTAACCAATCAAACACTCACACCCAGTCAAGAGATCTGGGTTTAATCCATCACCATTCTTTAGCCCACTCTGCCACCCCAGTTCAGACATGGCCATATGCAAATAAGTCTGACCCTGTGCCTCATCGGAACAGTCCAGCCCGAACTGCCAAGCCTAGCCTTCCCTAGACCGGAAACAAGCTTACGAGGACCGGTTTCTTGCATTGCAGCCGTCTTCAGCCCGGCTTGCTTGAATCCAGTGGCAAAGTGAGCAAGGGACTCACGTCTGAGGATACCCTGCCAACTTATGGCGAACAAAGTGGTACAAAAGGGGGTGGTGATGGACAGAGCATCTGAACCAATCAAACACTCACACCCAGTCAAGAGATCTGGGTTTAATCCATCACCGTTTTTTTAGCCCACTCTGCCACCCCAGTTCAGACATGGCCATATGCAAATCAGTCTGTCCCTGTGCCTCATGGGAACAGTCCAGCCCGAACTGGCAAGCCATGCCTTCCTTGGACTGGAAACAAGCTTCCGAGGACCGGTTTCTGGCATTGCAGCCGTCTTCAGCCCGGCTTGCTTGAATCCAGAGGCAAATTGAGCAAGGGACTCACGTCGGAGCATACCCTGCCAACTTATGGCGAACAAAGTGGTACAAAAGGAGGTGGTGATGGACGGAGCATCTGAACCAATCAAACACTCACACCCAGTTAAGAGATCTGGGTTTAATGCATCACCGTTCTTTAGCCCACTCTGCCACCCCAGTTCAGACATGGCCATATGCAAATCAGTCTGGCCCTGTGCCTCATGGGAACAGTCCAGCCCGAACTGCCAAGCCATGCCTTTCCTGGACCGGAAACAAGCTTCCGAGGACCTGTTTCTGGCATTGCAGCTGTCTTCAGCCCGGCTTGCTTGAATTCAGTGGCAAAGTGAGCAAGGGACTCCTGTCTGAGCATACCCTGCCAACTTATGGCGAACAAATTGGTACAAAAGGGGGTGGTGATGGACCGAGCATCTGAACCAATCAAACACTCACACACAGTCAAGAGATCTGGGTTTAATCCATCACCGTTCTTAGCCCACTCTGCCACCCCAGTTCAGACATGGCCATATGCAAATCAGTCTGACCCTGTGCCTCATGGGAACAGTCCAGCCCAAACTGCCAAGCCTTGCCTTCCCTGGACCGGAAACAAGCTTCCGAGGACCGGTTTCTGGCATTGCAGCCATCTTCAGCCCGGCTTGCTTGAATCCAGTGGCAAAGTCAGCAAGGGACTCACGTCTGAGCATACCCTGCCAACTTATGGCAAACAAAGTGGTACAAAAGGGGGTGGTGATGGACGGAGCATCTGAACGAATCAAACACTCACACCCAGTCAAGAGATCTGGGTTTAATCCATCTCCGTTCTTTAGCCCACTCTGTCACCCCAGTTCAGACATGGCCATATGCAAATCAGTCTACCCTGTGCCTCATGGGAACAGTTCAGCCCGAACTGCCAAGCCATGCCTTCCCTGGACCGGAAACAAGCTTCCGAGGAATGGTTTCTGGCATTGCAGCTGTCTTCAGCCCGGCTTGCTTGAATCCAGTGGCAAAGTGAGCAAGGGACTCACGTCTGAGCATACAATGCCAACTTATGGCGAACAAAGTGGTACAAAAGGGGGTGGTGATGGACGGAGCATCTGAACCAATCAAACAGTCACACCCAGTCAACAGATCTGGGTTTAATCCATCACCGTTCTTTAGCACACTCTGCCACCCCAGTTCAGACATGGCCATATGCAAATCAGTATGACCCTGTGCCTCATGGGAACAGTCCAGCCCGAACTGGCAAGCCATGCATTCCTTGGACTGGAAACAAGCTTCGAGGACCGGTTTCTGGCATTGCAGCTGTCTTCAGCCCGGCTTGCTTGAATGCAGTGGCAAAGTGAGCAAGGGACTCACGTCGGAGCATACCCTGCCAACTTATGGCGAACAAAGTAGTACAAAAGGGGGTGGTGATGGACGGAGCATCTGAACCAATCAAACACTCACACCCAGTCAAGAGATCTGGGTTTAATCCATCACTGTTCTTTAGCCCACTCTGCCACCCCTGTTCAGACATGGCCATAGGCAAATCAGTCTGACCCTGTGCCTCATGGGAACAGTCCAGGCCGAACTGGCAAGCCATGCCTTCCTTGGACTGGAAACAAGCTTCCGAGGACCGGTTTCTGGCATTGCAGCCGTCTTCAGCCCGGCTTGCTTGAATCCAGAGGCAAATTGAGCAAGGGACTCACGTCGGAGCATACCCTGCCAACTTATGGCGAACAAAGTGGTACAAAAGGGGGTGGTGATGGACGGAGCATCTGAACCAATCAAACACTCACACCCAGTCAAGAGATCTGGGTTTAATCCATCACCGTTCTTTAGCCCACTCTGCCACCCCAGTTCAGACATGGCCATATGCAAATCAGTCTGGCCCTGTGCCTCATGGGAACAGTCCAACCCGAACTGCCAAGCCATGCCTTCCCTGGACCGGAAACAAGCTTCTGAGGACCGGTTTCTGGCATTGCAGCGGTCTTCAGCCCGGCTTGCTTGAATCCAGTGGCAAAGTGAGCAAGGGACTCACGTCGGAGCATACCCTGCCAACTTATGGCGAACAAAGTGGTACAAAAGGGGGTGGTGATGGATGGAGCATCTTAACCAATCAAACACTCACACCCAGTCAAGAGATCTGGGTTTAATCCATCACCGCCGTTCTTTAGCCCACTCTGCCACCCCAGTTCAGACATGGCCATATGCAAATCAGTCTGACCCTGTGCCTCATGGGAACAGTCCAGCCCGAACTGCCAAGCCATGCCTTCCAGGGACCGGAAACAAGCTCCCGAGGACCGGTTTCTGGCATTGCAGCCGTCTTTTGCCCAGCTTGCTTGAATCCAGTGGCAAAGTGAGCAAGGGACTCACGTCTGAGCATACCCTGCCAACTTATAGCAAACAAAGTGGTACAAAAGGGGGTGGTGATGGACAGAGCATCTGAACCAATCAAACACTCACACCTAGTCAATAGATCTGGGTTTAATCCATCACCGTTCTTTAGCCCACTCTGCCACCCCAGTTCAGACATGGCCATATGCAAATCAGTCTGTCCCTGTGCCTCATGGGAACAGTCCAGCCCGAACTGGCAAGTCATGCCTCCCTTGGACTGGAAACAAGCTTCCGAGGACCGGTTTCTGGCATTGCAGCAGTCTTCAGCCCGGCTTGCTTGAATCCAGTGGCAAAGTGAGCAAGGGACTCAAGTCTGAGCACACTCTGCCAACTTATGGCGAACAAAGTGGTACAAAAGGGGCTGGGGATGGACGGAGCATCTGAACCAATCAAACACTCATACCCAGTCAAGAGATCTGGGTTTAATCCATCACCGTTCTTTAGCCCACGCTGCCACCCCAGTTCAGACATGGCCATATGCAAATCAGTCTGACCCTGTGCCTCATGGGAACAGTCCAGCCCGTACTGCCAAGCCATGACTTCCCTGGACCGGAAGCAAGCTTCCGAGGACCGGTTTCTGGCATTGCAGCAGTCTTCAGCCGGGCTTGCTTGAAGCCAGTGGCAAAGTGAGCAAGGGACTTACGTCTGAGCATACCCTGCCAACTTATGGCGAACAAAGTCGTACAAAAGGGGGTGGTGATGGACGGAGCCTCTGAACCAATCAAACACTCACACCCAGTCAAGAGATCTGTTTAATACATCACCGTTCTTTAGTCCACTCTGCCACCCCAGTTCAGACATGGCCATATGCAAATCAGTATGACCCTGTGCCTCATGGGAACAGTCCAGCCCGAACTGGCAAGCCATGCATTCCTTGGACTGGAAACAAGCTTCGAGGACCGGTTTCTGGCATTGCAGCTGTCTTCAGCCCGGCTTGCTTGAATGCAGTGGCAAAGTGAGCAAGGGACTCACGTCGGAGCATACCCTGCCAACTTATGGCGAACAAAGTAGTACAAAAGGGGGTGGTGATGGACGGAGCATCTGAACCAATCAAACACTCACACCCAGTCAAGAGATCTGGGTTTAATCCATCACCGTTCTTTAGCCCACTCTGCCACCCCAGTTCAGACATGGCCATAGGCAAATCAGTCTGACCCTGTGCCTCATGGGAACAGTCCAGGCCGAACTGGCAAGCCATGCCTTCCTTGGACTGGAAACAAGCTTCCGAGGACCGGTTTCTGGCATTGCAGCCGTCTTCAGCCCGGCTTGCTTGAATCCAGAGGCAAATTGAGCAAGGGACTCACGTCGGAGCATACCCTGCCAACTTATGGCGAACAAAGTGGTACAAAAGGGGGTGGTGATGGACGGAGCATCTGAACCAATCAAACACTCACACCCAGTCAAGAGATCTGGGTTTAATCCATCACCGTTCTTTAGCCCACTCTGCCACCCCAGTTCAGACATGGCCATATGCAAATCAGTCTGGCCCTGTGCCTCATGGGAACAGTCCAACCCGAACTGCCAAGCCATGCCTTCCCTGGACCGGAAACAAGCTTCTGAGGACCGGTTTCTGGCATTGCAGCGGTCTTCAGCCCGGCTTGCTTGAATCCAGTGGCAAAGTGAGCAAGGGACTCACGTCGGAGCATACCCTGCCAACTTATGGCGAACAAAGTGGTACAAAAGGGGGTGGTGATGGATGGAGCATCTTAACCAATCAAACACTCACACCCAGTCAAGAGATCTGGGTTTAATCCATCACCGCCGTTCTTTAGCCCACTCTGCCACCCCAGTTCAGACATGGCCATATGCAAATCAGTCTGACCCTGTGCCTCATGGGAACAGTCCAGCCCGAACTGCCAAGCCATGCCTTCCAGGGACCGGAAACAAGCTCCCGAGGACCGGTTTCTGGCATTGCAGCCGTCTTTTGCCCAGCTTGCTTGAATCCAGTGGCAAAGTGAGCAAGGGACTCACGTCTGAGCATACCCTGCCAACTTATAGCAAACAAAGTGGTACAAAAGGGGGTGGTGATGGACAGAGCATCTGAACCAATCAAACACTCACACCTAGTCAATAGATCTGGGTTTAATCCATCACCGTTCTTTAGCCCACTCTGCCACCCCAGTTCAGACATGGCCATATGCAAATCAGTCTGTCCCTGTGCCTCATGGGAACAGTCCAGCCCGAACTGGCAAGTCATGCCTCCCTTGGACTGGAAACAAGCTTCCGAGGACCGGTTTCTGGCATTGCAGCAGTCTTCAGCCCGGCTTGCTTGAATCCAGTGGCAAAGTGAGCAAGGGACTCAAGTCTGAGCACACTCTGCCAACTTATGGCGAACAAAGTGGTACAAAAGGGGCTGGGGATGGACGGAGCATCTGAACCAATCAAACACTCATACCCAGTCAAGAGATCTGGGTTTAATCCATCACCGTTCTTTAGCCCACGCTGCCACCCCAGTTCAGACATGGCCATATGCAAATCAGTCTGACCCTGTGCCTCATGGGAACAGTCCAGCCCGTACTGCCAAGCCATGACTTCCCTGGACCGGAAGCAAGCTTCCGAGGACCGGTTTCTGGCATTGCAGCAGTCTTCAGCCGGGCTTGCTTGAAGCCAGTGGCAAAGTGAGCAAGGGACTTACGTCTGAGCATACCCTGCCAACTTATGGCGAACAAAGTCGTACAAAAGGGGGTGGTGATGGACGGAGCATCTGAACCAATCAAACACTCACACCCAGTCAAGAGATCTGTTTAATACATCACCGTTCTTTAGTCCACTCTGCCACCCCAGTTCAGACATGGCCATATGCAAATCAGTATGACCCTGTGCCTCATGGGAACAGTCCAGCCCGAACTGGCAAGCCATGCATTCCTTGGACTGGAAACAAGCTTCGAGGACCGGTTTCTGGCATTGCAGCTGTCTTCAGCCCGGCTTGCTTGAATGCAGTGGCAAAGTGAGCAAGGGACTCACGTCGGAGCATACCCTGCCAACTTATGGCGAACAAAGTAGTACAAAAGGGGGTGGTGATGGACAGAGCATCTGAACCAATCGAACACTCACACCCAGTCAAGAGATCTGGGTTTAATCCATCACCGTTCTTTAGCCCACTCTGCCACCCCAGTTCAGACATGGCCATATGCAAATCAGTCTGGCCCTGTGCCTCATGGGAACAGTCCAGCCCGAACTGCCAAGCCATGCCTTCCCTGGACCGGAAACAAGCCTCTGAGGACCGGTTTCTGGCATTGCAGCGGTCTTCAGCCCGGCTTGCTTGAATCCAGTGGCAAAGTGAGCAAGGGACTCACGTCGGAGCATACCCTGCCAACTTATGGCGAACAAAGTGGTACAAAAGGGGGTGGTGATGGATGGAGCATCTTAACCAATCAAACACTCACACCCAGTCAAGAGATCTGGGTTTAATCCATCACCGCCGTTCTTTAGCCCACTCTGCCACCCCAGTTCAGACATGGCCATATGCAAATCAGTCTGACCCTGTGCCTCATGGGAACAGTCCAGCCCGAACTGCCAAGCCATGCCTTCCCGGGACCGGAAACAAGCTCCCGAGGACCGGTTTCTGGCATTGCAGCCGTCTTTTGCCCAGCTTGCTTGAATCCAGTGGCAAAGTGAGCAAGGGACTCACGTCTGAGCATACCCTGCCAACTTATAGCAAACAAAGTGGTACAAAAGGGGGTGGTGATGGACAGAGCATCTGAACCAATCAAACACTCACACCTAGTCAATAGATCTGGGTTTAATCCATCATCGTTCTTTAGCCCACTCTGCCACCCCAGTTCAGACATGGCCATATGCAAATCAGTCTGTCCCTGTGCCTCATGGGAACAGTCCAGCCCAAACTGGCAAGCCATGCCTTCCTTGGACTGGAAACAAGCTTCCGAGGACCGGTTTCTGGCATTGCAGCAGTCTTCAGCCCGGCTTGCTTGAATCCAGTGGCAAAGTGAGCAAGGGACTCACGTCGGAGCACACTCTGCCAACTTATGGCGAACAAAGTGGTACAAAAGGGGCTGGGGATGGACGGAGCATCTGAACCAATCAAACACTCATACCCAGTCAAGAGATCTGGGTTTAATCCATCACCGTTCTTTAGCCCACTCTGCCACCCCAGTTCAGACATGGCCATATGCAAATCAGTCTGTCCCTGTGCCTCATGGGAACAGTCCAGCCCAAACTGGCAAGCCATGCCTTCCTTGGACTGGAAACAAGCTTCCGAGGACCGGTTTCTGGCATTGCAGCAGTCTTCAGCCCGGCTTGCTTGAATCCAGTGGCAAAGTGAGCAAGGGACTCACGTCGGAGCACACTCTGCCAACTTATGGCGAACAAAGTGGTACAAAAGGGGCTGGGGATGGACGGAGCATCTGAACCAATCAAAAACTCATACCCAGTCAAGAGATCTGGGTTTAATCCATCACCGTTCTTTAGCCCACGCTGCCACCCCAGTTCAGACATGGCCATATGCAAATCAGTCTGACCCTGTGCCTCATGGGAACAGTCCAGCCCGTACTGCCAAGCCATGACTTCCCTGGACCGGAAGCAAGCTTCCGAGGACCGGTTTCTGGCATTGCAGCAGTCTTCAGCCGGGCTTGCTTGAAGCCAGTGGCAAAGTGAGCAAGGGACTCACGTCTGAGCATACCCTGCCAACTTATGGCGAACAAAGTCGTACAAAAGGGGGTGGTGATGGACGGAGCATCTGAACCAATCAAACAGTCACACCCAGTCAACAGATCTGGGTTTAGTCCATCACCGTTCTTTAGCACACTCTGTCACCCCAGTTCAGACATGGCCATATGCAAATCAGTCTGACCCTGTGCCTCATGGGAGCAGTCCAGCCCGAACTGCCAAGCCATGCCTTCCCTGGACCGGAAACAAGCTTCCGAGGACCGGTTTCTGGCATTGCAGCTGTCTTCAGCCCGGCTTGCTTGAATCCAGTGACAAAGTGAGCAAGGGACTCACGTCTGAGCATACCCTGCCAACTTATGGCGAACAAAGTGGTACAAAAGGGGGTGGTGATGGACGGAGCATCTGAACCAATCAAACACTCACACCCAGTCAAGAGATCTGGGTTTAATCCATCACCATTCTTTAGCCCACTCTGCCACCCCAGTTCAGACATGGCCATATGCAAATAAGTCTGACCCTGTGCCTCATCGGAACAGTCCAGCCCGAACTGCCAAGCCTAGCCTTCCCTAGACCGGAAACAAGCTTACGAGGACCGGTTTCTTGCATTGCAGCCGTCTTCAGACCGGCTTGCTTGAATCCAGTGGCAAAGTCAGCAAGGGACTCACGTCTGAGCATACCCTGCCAACTTATGGCGAACAAAGAGATACAAAAGGGGGAGGTGATGGACGGAGCATCTGAACCAATCAAACACTCACAAACAGTCAAGAGATCTGGGTTTAATCCATCACCGTTTTTTTAGCCCACTCTGCCACCCCAGTTCAGACATTGCCATATGCAAATCAGTCTGTCCCTGTGCCTCATGGGAACAGTCCAGCCCGAACTGGCAAGCCATGCCTTCCTTGGACTGGAAACAAGCTTCCGAGGACCGGTTTCTGGCATTGCAGCCGTCTTCAGCCCGGCTTGCTTGAATCCAGAGGCAAATTGAGCAAGGGACTCACGTCGGAGCATACCCTGCCAACTTATGGCGAACAAAGTGGTACAAAAGGAGGTGGTGATGGACGGAGCATCTGAACCAATCAAACACTCACACCCAGTCAAGAGATCTGGGTTTAATCCATCACCGTTCTTTAGCCCACTCTGCCACCCCAGTTCAGACATGGCCATATGCAAATCAGTCTGGCCCTGTGCCTCATGGGAACAGTCCAGCCCGAACTGCCAAGCCATGCCTTTCCTGGACCAGTAACAAGCTTCCGAGGACCTGTTTCTGGCATTGCAGCTGTCTTCAGCCCGGCTTGCTTGAATTCAGTGGCAAAGTGAGCAAGGGACTCACGTCTGAGCATATCCTGCCAACTTATGGCGAACAAAGCGGTACAAAAGGGGGTGGTGATGGACGAGCTTCTGAACCAATCAAACACTCACACCCAGTCAAGAGATCTGGGTTTAATCCATCACCGTTCTTTAGCCCACTCTGCCACCCCAGTTCAGACATGGCCATATGCAAATCAGTCTGGCCCTGTGCCTCATGGGAACAGTCCAGCCCGAACTGCCAAGCCATGCCTTCCCGGGACCGGAAACAAGCTCCCGAGGACCGGTTTCTGGCATTGCAGCCGTCTTTAGCCCAGCTTGCTTGAATACAGTGGCAAAGTGAGCAAGGGACTCACGTCTGAGCATACCCTGCCAACTTATAGCAAACAAAGTGGTACAAAAGGGGGTGGTGATGGACAGAGCATCTGAACCAATCAAACACTCACACCTAGTCAATAGATCTGGGTTTAATCCATCACCGTTCTTTAGCCCACTCTGCCACCCCAGTTCAGACATGGCCATATGCAAATCAGTCTGTCCCTGTGCCTCATGGGAACAGTCCAGCCCGAACTGGCAAGCCAATCCTTCCTTGGACTGGAAACAAGCTTCAGAGGACAGGTTTCTGGCATTGCAGCCGTCTTCAGCCCGGCTTGCTTGAATCCAGTGGCAAAGAGAGCAAGGGACTCACGTCAGAGCACACTCTGCCAACTTATGGCGAACAAAGTGGTACAAAAGGGGTTGGGGATGGACAGAGCATCTGAACCAATCAAACACTCACACCCAGTCAAGAGATCTGGGTTTAATCCATCACCGTTCTTTAGCCCACTCTGCCACCCCAGTTCAGACATGGCCATATGCAAATCAGTCTGACCCTGTGCCTCATGGGAACAGTCCAGCCCGTTCTGACAAGCCATGACTTCCCTGGACCGGAAGAAAGCTTCCGAGGACCGGTTTCTGGCATTGCAGCAGTCTTCAGCCGGGCTTGCTTGAAGCCAGTGGCAAAGTGAGCAAGGGACTCACGTCTGAGCATACCCTGCCAACTTATGGCGAACAAAGCGGTACAAAAGGGGGTGGTGATGGACGGAGCATCTGAACTAATCAAACACTCACACCCAGTCAAGAGATCTGGGTTTAATACATCACCGTTCTTTAGTCCACTCTGCCACCCCAGTTCAGATATGGCCATATGCAAATCAGTCTGACCCTGTGCCTCATGGGAACAGTCCAGCCCGAACTGCCAAGACATGCCTTGACTGGACCGGAAACAAGCTTCCGAGGACCGGTTTCTGACATTGCAGCTGTCTTCAGCCCGGCTTGCTTGAATCCAGTGGCAAAGTGAGCAAGGGACTCACGTCTGAGCATACCCTGCCAACTTATGGCGAACAAAGTGGTACAAAAGGGGGTGGTGATGGACGGAGCATCTGAACCAATCAAACACTCACACCCAGTCAAGAGATCTGGGTTTAATCCATCACCGTTCTTTAGCCCACTCTGCCACCCCAGTTCAGACATGGCCATATGCAAATCAGTCTGGCCCTGTGCCTCATGGGAACAGTCCAGCCTGAACTGCCAAGCCATGCCTTCCCTGGACCGGAAACAAGCCTCTGAGGACCGGTTTCTGGCATTGCAGCGGTCTTCAGCCCGGCTTGCTTGAATCCAGTGGCAAAGTGAGCAAGGGACTCACGTCGGAGCATACCCTGCCAACTTATGGCGAACAAAGTGGTACAAAAGGGGGTGGTGATGGATGGAACATCTTAACCAATCAAACACTCACACCCAGTCAAGAGATCTGGGTTTAATCCATCACCGCCGTTCTTTAGCCCACTCTGCCACCCCAGTTCAGACATGGCCATATGCAAATCAGTCTGACCCTGTGCCTCATGGGAACAGTCCAGCCTGAACTGCCAAGCCATGCCTTCCCGGGACCGGAAACAAGCTCCCGAGGACCGGTTTCTGGCATTGCAGCCGTCTTTTGCCCAGCTTGCTTGAATTCAGTGGCAAAGTGAGCAAGGGACTCACGTCTGAGCATACCCTGCCAACTTATGGTGAACAAAGTGGTACAAAAGGGGCTGGGGATGGACGGAGCATCTGAACCAATCAAACACTCATACCCAGTCAAGAGATCTGGGTTTAATCCATCACCGTTCTTTAGCCCACTCTGCCACCCCAGTTCAGACATGGCCATATGCAAATCAGTCTGTCCCTGTGCCTCATGGGAACAGTCCAGCCCAAACTGGCAAGCCATGCCTTCCTTGGACTGGAAACAAGCTTCCGAGGACCGGTTTCTGGCATTGCAGCAGTCTTCAGCCCGGCTTGCTTGAATCCAGTGGCAAAGTGAGCAAGGGACTCACGTCGGAGCACACTCTGCCAACTTATGGCGAACAAAGTGGTACAAAAGGGGCTGGGGATGGACGGAGCATCTGAACCAATCAAACACTCACACCCAGTCAAGAGATCTGGGTTTAATCCATCACCGTTCTTTAGCCCACTCTGCCACCCCAGTTCAGACATGGCCATATGCAAATCAGTCTGACCCTGTGCCTCATGGGAACAGTCCAGCCCGTTCTGACAAGCCATGACTTCCCTGGACCGGAAGCAAGCTTCCGAGGACCGGTTTCTGGCATTGCAGCAGTCTTCAGCCGGGCTTGCTTGAAGCCAGTGGCAAAGTGAGCAAGGGACTCACGTCTGAGCATACCCTGCCAACTTATGGCGAACAAAGCGGTACAAAAGGGGGTGGTGATGGACGGAGCATCTGAACTAATCAAACACTCACACCCAGTCAAGAGATCTGGGTTTAATACATCACCGTTCTTTAGTCCACTCTGCCACCCCAGTTCAGATATGGCCATATGCAAATCAGTCTGACCCTGTGCCTCATGGGAACAGTCCAGCCCGAACTGCCAAGACATGCCTTGACTGGACCGGAAACAAGCTTCCGAGGACCGGTTTCTGACATTGCAGCTGTCTTCAGCCCGGCTTGCTTGAATCCAGTGGCAAAGTGAGCAAGGGACTCACGTCTGAGCATACCCTGCCAACTTATGGCGAACAAAGTGGTACAAAAGGGGGTGGTGATGGACGGAGCATCTGAACCAATCAAACACTCACACCCAGTCAAGAGATCTGGGTTTAATCCATCACCGTTCTTTAGCCCACTCTGCCACCCCAGTTCAGACATGGCCATATGCAAATCAGTCTGGCCCTGTGCCTCATGGGAACAGTCCAGCCCGAACTGCCAAGCCATGCCTTCCCTGGACCGGAAACAAGCCTCTGAGGACCGGTTTCTGGCATTGCAGCGGTCTTCAGCCCGGCTTGCTTGAATCCAGTGGCAAAGTGAGCAAGGGACTCACGTCGGAGCATACCCTGACAACTTATGGCGAACAAAGTGGTACAAAAGGGGGTGGTGATGGATGGAGCATCTTAACCAATCAAACACTCACACCCAGTCAAGAGATCTGGGTTTAATCCATCACCGCCGTTCTTTAGCCCACTCTGCCACCCCAGTTCAGACATGGCCATATGCAAATCAGTCTGACCCTGTGCCTCATGGGAACAGTCCAGCCCGAACTGCCAAGCCATGCCTTCCCGGGACCGGAAACAAGCTCCCGAGGACCGGTTTCTGGCATTGCAGCCGTCTTTTGCCCAGCTTGCTTGAATCCAGTGGCAAAGTGAGCAAGGGACTCACGTCTGAGCATACCCTGCCAACTTATGGCGAACAAAGTGGTACAAAAGGGGCTGGGGATGGACGGAGCATCTGAACCAATCAAACACTCATACCCAGTCAAGAGATCTGGGTTTAATCCATCACCGTTCTTTAGCCCACTCTGCCACCCCAGTTCAGACATGGCCATATGCAAATCAGTCTGTCCCTGTGCCTCATGGGAACAGTCCAGCCCAAACTGGCAAGCCATGCCTTCCTTGGACTGGAAACAAGCTTCTGAGGACCGGTTTCTGGCATTGCAGCAGTCTTCAGCCCGGCTTGCTTGAATCCAGTGGCAAAGTGAGCAAGGGACTCACGTCGGAGCACACTCTGCCAACTTATGGCGAACAAAGTGGTACAAAAGGGGCTGGGGATGGACGGAGCATCTGAACCAATCAAACACTCATACCCAGTCAAGAGATCTGGGTTTAATCCATCACCGTTCTTTAGCCCACGCTGCCACCCCAGTTCAGACATGGCCATATGCAAATCAGTCTGACCCTGTGCCTCATGGGAACAGTCCAGCCCGTACTGCCAAGCCATGACTTCCCTGGACCGGAAGCAAGCTTCCGAGGACCGGTTTCTGGCATTGCAGCAGTCTTCAGCCGGGCTTGCTTGAAGCCAGTGGCAAAGTGAGCAAGGGACTCACGTCTGAGCATACCCTGCCAACTTATGGCGAACAAAGTTGTACAAAAGGGGGTGGTGATGGACGGAGCATCTGAACCAATCAAACAGTAACACCCAGTCAACAGATCTGGGTTTAATCCATCACCGTTCTTTAGCACACTCTGTCACCCCAGTTCAGACATGGCCATATGCAAATCAGTCTGACCCTGTGCCTCATGGGAGCAGTCCAGCCCGAACTACCGAGCCATGCCTTCCCTGGACCGGAAACAAGCTTCCGAGGACCGGTTTCTGGCATTGCAGCTGTCTTCAGCCCGGCTTGCTTGAATCCAGTGACAAAGTGAGCAAGGGACTCACGTCTGAGCATACCCTGCCAACTTATGGCGAACAAAGTGGTACAAAAGGGGGTGGTGATGGACGGAGCATCTGAACCAATCAAACACTCACAAACAGTCAAGAGATCTGGGTTTAATCCATCACCATTCTTTAGCCCAATCTGCCACCCCAGTTCAGACATGGCCATATGCAAATAAGTCTGACCCTGTGCCTCATCGGAACAGTCCAGCCCGTACTGCCAAGCCTAGCCTTCCCTAGACCGGAAACAAGCTTACGAGGACCGGTTTCTTGCATTGCAGCCGTCTTCAGACCGGCTTGCTTGAATCCAGTGGCAAAGTCAGCAAGGGACTCACGTCTGAGCATACCCTGCCAACTTATGGCGAACAAAGAGATACAAAAGGGGGAGGTGATGGACGGAGCATCTGAACCAATCAAACACTCACAAACAGTCAAGAGATCTGGGTTTAATCCATCACCGTTTTTTTAGCCCACTCTGCCACCCCAGTTCAGACATTGCCATATGTAAATCAGTCTGTCCCTGTGCCTCATGGGAACAGTCCAGCCCGAACTGGCAAGCCATGCCTTCCTTGGACTGGAAACAAGCTTCCGATGACCGGTTTCTGGCATTGCAGCCGTCTTCAGCCCGGCTTGCTTGAATCCAGAGGCAAATTGAGCAAGGGACTCACGTCGGAGCATACCTTGCCAACTTATGGCGAACAAAGTGGTACAAAAGGAGGTGGTGATGGACGGAGCATCTGAACCAATCAAACACTCACACCCAGTCAAGAGATCTGGGTTTAATCCATCACCGTTCTTTAGCCCACTCTGCCACCCCAGTTCAGACATGGCCATATGCAAATCAGTCTGGCCCTGTGCCTCATGGGAACAGTCCAGCCCGAACTGCCAAGCCATGCCTTCCCGGGACCGGAAACAAGCTCCCGAGGACCGGTTTCTGGCATTGCAGCCGTCTTTAGCCCAGCTTGCTTGAATACAGTGGCAAAGTGAGCAAGGGACTCACGTCTGAGCATACCCTGCCAACGTATAGCAAACAAAGTGGTACAAAAGGGGGTGGTGATGGACAGAGCATCTGAACCAATCAAACACTCACACCTAGTCAATAGATCTGGGTTTAATCCATCACCGTTCTTTAGCCCACTCTGCCACCCCAGTTCAGACATGGCCATATGCAAATCAGTCTGTCCCTGTGCCTCATGGGAACAGTCCAGCCCGAACTGGCAAGCCAATCCTTCCTTGGACTGGAAACAAGCTTCAGAGGACAGGTTTCTGGCATTGCAGCCGTCTTCAGCCCGGCTTGCTTGAATCCAGTGGCAAAGAGAGCAAGGGACTCACGTCGGAGCACACTCTGCCAACTTATGGCGAACAAAGTGGTACAAAAGGGGTTGGGGATGGACAGAGCATCTGAACCAATCAAACACTCACACCCAGTCAAGAGATCTGGGTTTAATCCATCACCGTTCTTTAGCCCACTCTGCCACCCCAGTTCAGACATGGCCATATGCAAATCAGTCTGACCCTGTGCCTCATGGGAACAGTCCAGCCCGT
This sequence comes from Lissotriton helveticus, assembly GCF_964261635.1. NCBI lineage: Eukaryota > Metazoa > Chordata > Amphibia > Caudata > Salamandridae > Lissotriton > Lissotriton helveticus. The sequence continues at coordinate 2,096,136,117 of NC_136067.1, forward strand.
TCTGACAAGCCATGACTTCCCTGGACCGGAAGCAAGCTTCCGAGGACCGGTTTCTGGCATTGCAGCAGTCTTCAGCCGGGCTTGCTTGAAGCCAGTGGCAAAGTGAGCAAGGGACTCACGTCTGAGCATACCCTGCCAACTTATGGCGAACAAAGCGGTACAAAAGGGCGTGGTGATGGACGGAGCATCTGAACTAATCAAACACTCACACCCAGTCAAGAGATCTGGGTTTAATACATCACCGTTCTTTAGTCCACTCTGCCACCCCAGTTCAGATATGGCCATATGCAAATCAGTCTGACCCTGTGCCTCATGGGAACAGTCCAGCCTGAACTGCCAAGACATGCCTTGACTGGACCGGAAACAAGCTTCCAAGGACCGGTTTCTGACATTGCAGCTGTCTTCAGCCCGGCTTGCTTGAATCCAGTGGCAAAGTGAGCAAGGGACTCACGTCTGAGCATACCCTGCCAACTTATGGCGAACACAGTGGTACAAAAGGGGGTGGTGATGGACGGAGCATCTGAACCAATCAAACACTCACGCCCAGTCAAGAGATCTGGGTTTAATCCATCACCGTTCTTTAGCCCACTCTGTCACCCCAGTTCAGACATGGCCATATGCAAATTAGTGTGACCCTGTGCCTCATGGGAACAGTCCAGCCCGAACTGCCAAGCCCTGCCTTCCCTGGACCGGAAAAAAGCTTCCGAGGACCGGTTTCTTGCATTGCAGCCGTGTTCAGCCCGGCTTGCTTGAATCCAGTGGCAAAGTGAGCAAGGGACTCACGTCTGAGCATACTGTGCCAACTTATGGCGAACAAAGTGGTACAAAAGGGGGTGGTGATGGATGGAGCATCTGAACCAATCAAATACTCACACCCAGTCAAGAGATCTGGGTTTAATCCATCACCGTTCTTTAGCCCACTCTGCCATCCCAGTTCAGACATGGCCATATGCAAATCAGTCTCACCCTGGGCCTCATGGTAACAGTCCAGCCCGAACTGCCAAGCCATGCCTTCCCTGGACCGGAAACAAGCTTCCGAGGACCGGTTTCTGGCATTGCAGCCGTCTTCAGCCCGGCTTGCTTGAATCCAGTGGCAAAGTGAGCAAGGGACTCCTTTCTGAGCATACCCTGCCAACTTATGGCGAACAAATTGGTACAAAAGGGGGTGGTGATGGACCGAGCATCTGAACCAATCAAACACTCACACCCAGTCAAGAGATCTGGGTTTAATCCATCACCGTTCTTAGCCCACTCTGCCACCCCAGTTCAGATATGGCCATATGCAAATCAGTATGACCCTGTGCCTCATGGGAACAGTCCAGCCTGAACTGCCAAGCCTTGCCTTCCCTGGACCGGAAACAAGCTTCCGAGGACCGGTTTCTGGCATTGCAGCCATCTTCAGCCTGGCTTGCTTGAATCCAGTGGCAAAGTCAGCAAGGGACTCACGTCTGAGCATACCCTGCCAACTTATGGCAAACAAAGTGGTACAAAAGGGGGTGGTGATGGATGGAGCATCTGAACGAATCAAACACTTACACCCAGTCAAGAGATCTGGGTTTAATCCATCTCCGTTCTTTAGCCCACTCTGTCACCCCAGTTCAGACATGGCCATATGCAAATCAGTCTACCCTGTGCCTCATGGGAACAGTTCAGCCCGAACTGCCAAGCCATGCCTTCCCTGGACCGGAAACAAGCTTCCGAGGAACGGTTTCTGGCATTGCAGCTGTCTTCAGCCCGGCTTGCTTGAATCCAGTGGCAAAGTGAGCAAGGGACTCACGTCTGAGCATACCCTGCCAACTTATGGTGAACAAAGTGGTACAAAAGGGGGTGGTGATGGACGGAGCATCTGAACCAATCAAACACTCACACCCAGTCAAGAGATCTGGGTTTAATACATCACCGTTCTTTAGTCCACTCTGCCACCCCAGTTCAGACATATGCAAATCAGTCTGACCCTGTGCCTCATGGGAACAGTCCAGCCCGAACTGGCAAGCCATGCATTCCTTGGACTGGAAACAAGCTTCGAGGACCGGTTTCTGGCATTGCAGCTGTCTTCAGCCCGGCTTGCTTGAATGCAGTGGCAAAGTGAGCAAGGGACTCACGTCGGAGCATACCCTGCCAACTTATGGCGAACAAAGTAGTACAAAAGGGGGTGGTGATGGACGGAGCATCTGAACCAATCAAACACTCACACCCAGTCAAGAGATCTGGGTTTAATCCATCACCGTTCTTTAGCCCACTCTGCCACCCCAGTTCAGACATGGCCATATGCAAATCAGTCTGGCCCTGTGCCTCATGGGAACAGTCCAGCCCGAACTGCCAAGCCATGCCTTTCCTGGACCGGAAACAAGCTTCCGAGGACCTGTTTCTGGCATTGCAGCTGTCTTCAGCCCGGCTTGCTTGAATTCAGTGGCAAAGTGAGCAAGGGACTCATGTCTGAGCATACCCTGACAACTTATGGCAAACAAAGCGGTACAAAAGGGGGTGGTGATGGACGGAGCATCTGAACTAATCAAACACTCACACCCAGTCAAGAGATCTGGGTTTAATACATCACCGTTCTTTAGTCCACTCTGCCACCCCAGTTCAGATATGGCCATATGCAAATCAGTCTGACCCTGTGCCTCATGGGAACAGTCCAGCCCGAACTGCCAAGCCATGCCTTGACTGGACCGGAAACAGGCTTCTGAGGACCGGTTTCTGACATTGCAGCTGTCTTCAGCCCGGCTTGCTTGAATTCAGTGGCAAAGTGAGCAAGGGACTCACGTCTGAGCATACCCTGCCAACTTATGGCGAACAAAGTGGTACAAAAGGGGGTGGTGATGGACGGAGCATCTGAACCAATCAAACACTCACGCCCAGTCAAGAGATCTGGGTTTAATCCATCACCGTTCTTTAGCCCACTCTGTCACCCCAGTTCAGACATGGCCATATGCAAATCAGTCTGACCCTGTGCCTCATGGGAACAGTCCAGCCCGAACTGCCAAGCCCTGCCTTCCCTGGACCGGAAAAAAGCTTCCGAGGACCGGTTTCTTGCATTGCAGTCGTGTTCAGCCCGGCTTTCTTGAATCCAGTGGCAAAGTGAGCAAGGGACTCACATCTGAGCATACCGTGCCAACTTATGGCGAACAAAGTGGTACAAAAGGGGGTGGTGATGGATGGAGCATCTGAACCAATCAAATACTCACACCCAGTCAAGAGATCTGGGTTTAATCCATCACCGTTCTTTAGCCCACTCTGCCATCCCAGTTCAGACATGGCCATATGCAAATCAGTCTCACCCTGGGCCTCATGGTAACAGTCCAGCCCGAACTGCCAAGCCTTGCCTTCCCTGGACCGGAAAACAAGCTTCTGAGGACCGGTTTCTGGCATTGCAGCCATCTTCAGCCCGGCTTGCTTGAATCCAGTGGCAAAGTCAGCAAGGGACTCACGTCTGAGCATACCCTGCCAACTTATGGCAAACAAAGTGGTACAAAAGGGGGTGGTGATGGACGGAGCATCTGAACGAATCAAACACTCACACCCAGTCAAGAGATCTGGGTTTAATCCATCTCCGTTCTTTAGCCCACTCTGTAACCCCAGTTCAGACATGGCCATATGCAAATCAGTCTACCCTGTGCCTCATGGGAACAGTTCAGCCCGAACTGCCAAGCCATGCCTTCCCTGGACCGGAAACAAACTTCCGAGGAACGGTTTCTGGCATTGCAGCTGTCTTCAGCCCGGCTTGCTTGAATCCAGTGGCAAAGTGAGCAAGGGACTCACGTCTGAGCATACCCTGCCAACTTATGGTGAACAAAGTGGTACAAAAGGGGGTGGTGATGGACGGAGCATCTGAACCAATCAAACACTCACACCCAGTCAAGAGAACTGGCTTTAATACATCACCGTTCTTTAGTCCACTCTGCCACCCCAGTTCAGACATGGCCATATGCAAATAAGTCTGACCCTGTGCCTCATGGGAACAGTCCAGCCCGAACTGGCAAGCCATGCATTCTTTGGACTGGAAACAATCTTCGAGGACCGGTTTCTGGCATTGCAGCTGTCTTCAGCCCGGCTTGCTTGAATGCAGTGGCAAAGTGAGCAAGGGACTCACGTCGGAGCATACCCTGCCAACTTATGGCGAACAAAGTAGTACAAAAGGGGGTGGTGATGGACGGAGCATCTGACCCAATCAAACACTCACACCCAGTCAAGAGATCTGGGTTTAATACATCACCGTTCTTTAGTCCACTCTGCCACCCCAGTTCAGACATGGCCATATGCAAATCAGTCTGACCCTGTACCTCATGGGAACAGTCCAGCCGGAACTGCCAAGCCTTGCCTGCCCTGGACCGGAAACAAGCTTCCGAGGACCGGTTTCTGGCATTACAGCCATCTTCAGCCCGGCTTGCTTGAATCCAGTGGCAAAGTCAGCAAGGGACTCACGTCTGAGCATACCCTGCCAACTTATGGCAAACAAAGTGGTACAAAAGGGGGTGGTGATGGATGGAGCATCTGAACGAATCAAACACTTACACCCAGTCAAGAGATCTGGGTTTAATCCATCTCCGTTCTTTAGCCCACTCTGTCACCCCAGTTCAGACATGGCCATATGCAAATCAGTCTACCCTGTGCCTCATGGGAACAGTTCAGCCCGAACTGCCAAGCCATGCCTTCCCTGGACCGGAAACAAGCTTCCGAGGAACGGTTTCTGGCATTGCAGCTGTCTTCAGCCCGGCTTGCTTGAATCCAGTGGCAAAGTGAGCAAGGGACTCACGTCTGAGCATACCCTGCCAACTTATGGTGAACAAAGTGGTACAAAAGGGGGTGGTGATGGACGGAGCATCTGAACCAATCAAACACTCACACCCAGTCAAGAGATCTGGGTTTAATACATCACCGTTCTTTAGTCCACTCTGCCACCCCAGTTCAGACATGGCCATATGCAAATCAGTCTGACCCTGTGCCTCATGGGAACAGTCCAGCCCGAACTGGCAAGCCATGCATTCCTTGGACTGGAAACAAGCTTCGAGGACCGGTTTCTGGCATTGCAGCTGTCTTCAGCCCGGCTTGCTTGAATGCAGTGGCAAAGTGAGCAAGGGACTCACGTCGGAGCATACCCTGCCAACTTATGGCGAACAAAGTAGTACAAAAGGGGGTGGTGATGGACGGAGCATCTGAACCAATCAAACACTCACACCCAGTCAAGAGATCTGGGTTTAATCCATCACCGTTCTTTAGCCCACTCTGCCACCCCAGTTCAGACATGGCCATATGCAAATCAGTCTGGCCCTGTGCCTCATGGGAACAGTCCAGCCCGAACTGCCAAGCCATGCCTTTCCTGGACCGGAAACAAGCTTCCGAGGACCTGTTTCTGGCATTGCAGCTGTCTTCAGCCCGACTTGCTTGAATTCAGTGGCAAAGTGAGCAAGGGACTCACGTCTGAGCATACCCTGACAACTTATGGCAAACAAAGCGGTACAAAAGGGGGTGGTGATGGACGGAGCATCTGAACTAATCAAACACTCACACCCAGTCAAGAGATCTGGGTTTAATACATCACCGTTCTTTAGTCCACTCTGCCACCCCAGTTCAGATATGGCCATATGCAAATCAGTCTGACCCTGTGCTTCATGGTAACAGTCCAGCCCGAACTGCCAAGCCATGCCTTGACTGGACCGGAAACAGGCTTCTGAGGACCGGTTTCTGACATTGCAGCTGTCTTCAGCCCGGCTTGCTTGAATTCAGTGGCAAAGTGAGCAAGGGACTCACGTCTGAGCATACCCTGCCAACTTATGGCAAACAAAGTGGTACAAAAGGGGGTGGTGATGGACAGAGCATCTGAACCAATCAAACACTCACGCCCAGTCAAGAGATCTGGGTTTAATCCATCACCGTTCTTTAGCCCACTCTGTCACCCCAGTTCAGAAATGGCCATATGCAAATCAGTCTGACCCTGTGCCTCATGGGAACAGTCCAGCCCGAACTGCCAAGCCCTGCCTTCCCTGGACCGGAAAAAAGCTTCCGAGGACCGGTTTCTTGCATTGCAGCCGTGTTCAGCCCGGCTTGCTTGAATCCAGTTGCAAAGTGAGCAAGGGACTCACGTCTGAGCATACCGTGCCAACTTATGGCGAACAAAGTGGTACAAAAGGGGGTGGTGATGGATGGAGCATCTGAACCAATCAAATACTCACACCCAGTCAAGAGATCTGGGTTTAATCCATCACCGTTCTTTAGCCCACTCTGCCATCCCAGTTCAGACATGGCCATATGCAAATCAGTCTCACCCTGGGCCTCATGGTAACAGTCCAGCTCGAACTGCCAAGCCTTGCCTTCCCTGGACCGGAAACAAGCTTCCGAGGACCGGTTTCTGGCATTGCAGCCATCTTCAGCCCGGCTTGCTTGAATCCAGTGGCAAAGTCAGCAAGGGACTCACGTCTGAGCATACCCTGCCAACTTATGGCAAACAAAGTGGTACAAAAGGGGGTGGTGATGGACGGAGCATCTGAACGAATCAAACACTCACACCCAGTCAAGAGATCTGGGTTTAATCCATCTCCGTTCTTTAGCCCACTCTGTAACCCCAGTTCAGACATGGCCATATGCAAATCAGTCTACCCTGTGCCTCATGGGAACAGTTCAGCCCGAACTGCCAAGCCATGCCTTCCCTGGACCGGAAACAAACTTCCGAGGAACGGTTTCTGGCATTGCAGCTGTCTGCAGCCCGGCTTGCTTGAATCCAGTGGCAAAGTGAGCAAGGGACTCACGTCTGAGCATACCCTGCCAACTTATGGTGAACAAAGTGGTACAAAAGGGGGTGGTGATGGACGGAGCATCTGAACCAATCAAACACTCACACCCAGTCAAGAGAACTGGCTTTAATACATCACCGTTCTTTAGTCCACTCTGCCACCCCAGTTCAGACATGGCCATATGCAAATCAGTCTGACCCTGTGCCTCATGGGAACAGTCCAGCCCGAACTGGCAAGCCATGCATTCTTTGGACTGGAAACAATCTTCGAGGACCGGTTTCTGGCATTGCAGCTGTCTTCAGCCCGGCTTGCTTGAATGCAGTGGCAAAGTGAGCAAGGGACTCACGTCGGAGCATACCCTGCCAACTTATGGCGAACAAAGTAGTACAAAAGGGGGTGGTGATGGACGGAGCATCTGAACCAATCAAACACTCACACCCAGTCAAGAGATCTGGGTTTAATACATCACCGTTCTTTAGTCCACTCTGCCACCCCAGTTCAGACATGGCCATATGCAAATCAGTCTGACCCTGTGCCTCATGGGAACAGTCCAGCCCGAACTGGCAAGCCATGCCTTCCTTGGACTGGAAACAAGCTTCCGAGGACCGGTTTCTGGCATTGCAGCCGTCTTCAGCCCGGCTTGCTTGAATCCAGAGGCAAATTGAGCAAGGGACTCACGTCGGAGCATACCCTGCCAACTTATGGCGAACAAAGCGGTACAAAAGGGGGTGGTGATGGACGGAGCAGCTGAACTAATCAAACACTCACACCCAGTCAAGAGATCTGGGTTTAATACATCACCGTTCTTTAGTCCACTCTGCCACCCCAGTTCAGACATGGACATATGCAAATCAGTCTGACCCTGTGCCTCATGGGAACAGTCCAGCCCGAACTGCCAAGCCATGCCTTGACTGGACCGGAAACAAGCTTCCGAGGACCGGTTTCTGACATTGCAGCTGTCATCAGCCCGGCTTGCTTGAATCCAGTGGCAAAGTGAGCAAGGGACTCACGTCTGAGCATACCCTGCCAACTTATGGCGAACAAAGTGGTACAAAAGGGGGTGGTGATGGACGGAGCATCTGAACCAATCAAACACTCACGCCCAGTCAAGAGATATGGGTTTACTTCATCACCGTTCTTTAGCCCACTCTGTCACCCCAGTTCAGACATGGCCATATGCAAATCAGTCTGACCCTGTGCCTCATGGGAACAATCCAGCCCGAACTGCCAAGCCCTGCCTTCCCTGGACCGTAAAAAAGCTTCCGAGGACCGGTTTCTTGCATTGCAGCCGTGTTCAGCCCGGCTTGCTTGAATCCAGTGGCAAAGTGAGCAAGGGACTCACGTCTGAGCATACCGTGCCAACTTATGGTGAACAAAGTGGTACAAAAGGGGGTGGTGATGGATTGAGCATCTGAACCAATCAAATACTCACACCCAGTCAAGAGATCTGGGTTTAATTCATCACCGTTCTTTAGCCCACTCTGTCACCCCAGTTCAGACATGGCCATATGCAAATCAGTCTACCCTGTGCCTCATGGGAACAGTCCAGCCCGAACTGCCAAGCCTTGCCTTCCCTGGACCTTAAACAAGCTTCCGAGGAACGGTTTCTGGCATTGCAGCTGTCTTCAGCCCGGCTTGCATGAATCCAGTGGCAAAGTGAGCAAGGGACTCACGTCTGAGCATACCCTGACAAGTTATGGTGAACAAAGTGGTACAAAAGGGGGTGGTGATGGACGGAGCATCTGAACCAATCAAACACTCACACCCAGTCTAGAGATCTGGGTTTAATACATCACCGTTCTTTAGTCCACTCTGCCACCCCAGTTCAGACATGGCCATATGCAAATCAGTCTGACCCTGTGCCTCATGGGAACAGTCCAGCCCGAACTGGCAAGCCATGCCTTCATTGGACTGGAAACAAGCTTACGAGGACCGGTTTCTGGCATTGCAGCTGTCTTCAGCCCGGCTTGCTTGAATGCAGTGGCAAAGTGAGCAAGGGACTCACATCGGAGCATACCCTGCCAACTTATGGCGAACAAAGTAGTACAAAAGGGGGTGGTGATGGACGGAGCATCTGAACCAATCAAACACTCACACCCAGTCAAGAGATCTAGGTTTAATCCATCACCGTTCTTTAGCCCACTCTGTCACCCCAGTTCAGACATGGCCATATGCAAATCAGCCTGACCCTGTGCCTCATGGGAACAGTCCAGCCCGAACTGCCAAGCCATGCCTTCCCTGTACCGGAAACATGCATCCGAGGACCGGCTTCTGGCATTGCAGCCGTCTTCAGCCTGGCTTGCTTGAATCCAGTGGCAAAGTGAGCAAGGGACTCACGTCGGAGCATACCCTGCCAACTTATGGCGAACAAAGTGGTACAAAAGGGGGTGGTGATGGACAGAGCATCTGAACCAATCAAACACTCACACCCAGTCAAGAGATCTGGGTTTAATCCATCACTGTTCTTTAGCCCACTCTGTCACCCCAGTTCAGACATGGCCATATGCAAATCAGTCTACCCTGTGCCTCATGGGAACAGTCCAGCCTGAACTGCCAAGCCATGCCTTCCCTGGACCGGAAACAAGCTTCCGAGGACCGGTTTCTGGCATTGCAGCTGTCTTCACCCCGGCTTGCCCGAATCCAGTGGCAAAGTGAGCAAGGGACTCACGTCTGAGCATACCCTGCCAACTTATGGTGAACAAAGTGGTACAAAAGGGGGTAGTGATGGACGGAGCATCTGAACCAATCAAACACTCACACCCAGTCAGGCGATCTGGGTTTAATACATCACCGTTCTTTAGTCCACTCTGCCACCCCAGTTCAGACATGGTCATATGCAAATCAGTCTGACCCTGTGCCTCATGGGAACAGTCCAGCCCGAACTGCCAAGCCATGCCTTCCCTGGACCGGAAACAAGCTTCTGAGGACCGGTTTCTGGCATTGCAGCTGTGTTCAGCCCGGCTTGCTTGAATCCAGTGGCAAAGTGAGCAAGGGACTCAAGTCTGAGCATACCCTGCCAACTTATGGCGAACAAAGTGGTACAAAAGGGGGTGGTGATGGACGGAGCATCTGAACCAATCAAACACTCACGCCCAGTCAAGAGATCTGGGTTTAATCCATCACCGTTCTTTAGCCTACTCTGCCATCCCAGTTCAGACATGGCCATATGCAAATCAGTCTGACCCTGTGCCTCATGGGTACAGTCCAGCCCGAACTGCCAAGCCATGCCTTCCCTGGACCGGAAACAAGCTTCTGAGGACCGGTTTCTGGTATTGCAGCCGTCTTCAGCCCGGCTTGCTTGAATCCAGTGGCAAAGTGAGCAAGGGACTCCTGTCTGAGCATACCCTGGCAACTTATGGCGAACAAATTGGTACAAAAGGGGGTGGTGATGGACCGAGCATCTGAACCAATCAAACACTCACACCCAGTCAAGAGAGCTGGGTTTAATTCATCACCGTTCTTTAGCCCACTCTGTCACCCCAGTTCAGACATGGCCATATGCAAATCAGTCTACCCTGTGCCTCATGGGAACAGTCCAGCCCGAACTGCCAAGCCATGCCTTCCCTGTACCTTAAACAAGCTTCCGAGGAACGGTTTCTGGCATTGCAGCTGTCTTCAGCCCGGCTTGCCTGAATCCAGTGGCAAAGTGAGCAAGGGACTCACGTCTGAGCATACCCTGACAAGTTATGGTGAACAAAGTGGTACAAAAGGGGGTGGTGATGGACGGAGCATCTGAACCAATCAAACACTCACACCCAGTCTAGAGATCTGGGTTTAATACATCACCGTTCTTTAGTCCACTCTGCCACCCCAGTTCAGACATGGCCATATGCAAATCAGTCTGACCCTGTGCCTCATGGGAACAGTCCAGCCCGAACTGGCAAGCCATGCCTTCATTGGACTGGAAACAAGCTTCCGAGGACCGGTTTCTGGCATTGCAGCTGTCTTCAGCCCGGCTTGCTTGAATGCAGTGGCAAAGTGAGCAAGGGACTCACATCGGAGCATACCCTGCCAACTTATGGCGAACAAAGTAGTACAAAAGGGGGTGGTGATGGACGGAGCATTTGAACCAATCAAACACTCACACCCAGTCAAGAGATCTGGGTTTAATCCATCACCGTTCTTTAGCCCACTCTGTCACCCCAGTTCAGACATGGCCATATGCAAATCAGCCTGACCCTGTGCCTCATGGGAACAGTCCAGCCCGAACTGCCAAGCCATGCCTTCCCTGTACCGGAAACATGCATCCGAGGACCGGCTTCTGGCATTGCAGCCGTCTTCAGCCTGGCTTGCTTGAATCCAGTGGCAAAGTGAGCAAGGGACTCACGTCGGAGCATACCCTGCCAACTTATGGCGAACAAAGTGGTACAAAAGGGGGTGGTGATGGACAGAGCATCTGAACCAATCAAACACTCACACCCAGTCAAGAGATCTGGGTTTAATCCATCACTGTTCTTTAGCCCACTCTGTCACCCCAGTTCAGACATGGCCATATGCAAATCAGTCTACCCTGTGCCTCATGGGAACAGTCCAGCCCGAACTGCCAAGCCATGCCTTCCCTGGACCGGAAACAAGCTTCCAATGACCGGTTTCTGGCATTGCAGCCGTCTTCAGCCCGGCTTGCTTGAATCCAGTGGCAAAGTGAGCAAGGGACTCACGTCTGAGCATACCCTGCCAACTTATGGCGAACAAAGTGGTACAAAAGGGGGTGGTGATGGACCGAGCATCTGAACCAATCAAACACTCACACCCAGTCAAGAGATCTGGGTTTAATCCATCACCGTTCTTAGCCCACTCTGCCACCCCAGTTCAGACATGGCCATATGCAAATCAGTCTGACCCTGTGCCTCATGGGTACAGTCCAGCCCGAACTGCCAAGCCATGCCTTCCCTGGACCGGAAACAAGCTTCTGAGGACCGGTTTCTGGTATTGCAGCCGTCTTCAGCCCGGCTTGCTTGAATCCAGTGGCAAAGTGAGCAAGGGACTCACGTCTGAGCATACCCTGGCAACTTATGGCGAACAAATTGGTACAAAAGGGGGTGGTGATGGACCGAGCATCTGAACCAATCAAACACTCACACCCAGTCAAGAGATCTGGGTTTAATTCATCACCGTTCTTTAGCCCACTCTGTCACCCCAGTTCAGACATGGCCATATGGAAATCAGTCTACCCTGTGCCTCATGGGAACAGTCCAGCCCGAACTGCCAAGCCATGCCTTCCCTGGACCGTAAACAAGCTTCCGAGGAACGGTTTCTGGCATTGCAGTTGTCTTCAGCCCGGCTTGCTTGAATCCAGTGGCAAAGTGAGCAAGGGACTCACGTCTGAGCATACCCTGACAAGTTATGGTGAACAAAGTGGTACAAAAGGGGGTGGTGATGGACGGAGCATCTGAACCAATCAAACACTCACACCCAGTCTAGAGATCTGGGTTTAATACATCACCGTTCTTTAGTCCACTCTGCCACCCCAGTTCAGACATGGCCATATGCAAATCAGTCTGACCCTGTGCCTCATGGGAACAGTCCAGCCCGAACTGGCAAGCCAAGCCTTCATTGGACTGGAAACAAGCTTCCGAGGACCGGTTTCTGGCATTGCAGCTGTCTTCAGCCCGGCTTGCTTGAATGCAGTGGCAAAGTGAGCAAGGGACTCACGTCTGAGCATACCGTGCCAACTTATGGTGAACAAAGTGGTACAAAAGGGGGTGGTGATGGATGGAGCATCTGAACCAATCAAATACTCACACCCAGTCAAGAGATCTGGGTTTAATCCATCACCGTTCTTTAGCCCACTCTGCCATCCCAGTACAGATATGGCCATATGCAAATCATTCTGACCCTGTGCCTCATGGTAACAGTCCAGCCCGAACTGCCAAGCCATGCCTTCCCTGGACCGGAAACAAGCTTCCGAGGACCGGTTTCTGGCATTGCAGCCGTCTTCAGCCCGGCTTGCTTGAATCCAGTGGCAAAGTGAGCAAGGGACTCACGTCTGAGCATACCCTGCCAACTTATGGCGAACAAAGTGGTACAAAAGGGGGTGGTGATGGACCGAGCATCTGAACCAATCAAACACTCACACCCAGTCAAGAGATCTGGGATTAATCCATCACCGTTCTTAGCCCACTCTGCCACCCCAGTTCAGACATGGCCATATGCAAATCAGTCTGACCCTGTGCCTCATGGGAACAGTCCAGCCCGAACTGCCAATCCATGCCTTCCCTGGACCGGAAACAAGCTTCCGAGGACCGGTTTCTGGCATTGCAGCTGTCTTCAGCCCGGCTTGCTTGAATCCAGTGGCAAAGTGAGCAAGGGACTCACGTCTGAGCATACCCTGCCAACTTATGGCGAACAAAGTGGTACAAAAGGGGGTGGTGATGGACGGAGCATCTGAACCAATCAAACACCACACCCAGTCAAGAGATCTGGGTTTAATCCATCATCATTCTTTAGCCCACTCTGCCACCCCAGTTCAGACATGGCCATATGCAAATCAGTCTGACCCTGTGCCTCATCGGAACAGTCCAGCTCGAACTGCCAAGCCAAGCCTTCCCTGAACCGGAAACAAGCTTCCGAGGACCGGTTTCTTCCATTGCAGCCGTCTTCATCCCGGCTTGCTTGAATCCAGTGGCAAAGTCAGCAAGGGACTCACGTCTGAGCATACCCTGCCAACTTATGGTGAACACAGTGGTACAAAAGGGGGAGGTGATGGACGGAGCATCTGAACCAATCAAACACTCACACCCAGTCAAGAGATCTGGGTTTAATCCGTCACCGTTTTTTAGCCCACTCTGCCACCCCAGTTCAGACATGGCCATATGCAAATCAGTCTGACCCTCTGCCTCATGGGAACAGTCCAGCCCGAACTGGCAAGCCATGCCTTCCTTGGACTGGAAACAAGCTTCCGAGGACCGGTTTCTGGCATTGCAGCCGTCTTCAGCCCGGCTTGCTTGAATCCAGTGGCAAAGTGAGCAAGGGACTCACGTCTGAGCATACCCTGCCAACTTATGGCATCCAAAGTGGTACAAAAGGTGGTGGTGATGGACCGAGCATCTGAACCAATCAAACACTCACACCCAGTCAAGAGATCTGGGTTTAATCCATCACCGTTCTTTAGCCCACTCTGCCACCCCAGTTCAGACATGGCCATATGCAAATCAGTCTGACCCTGTACCTCATGGGAACAGTCCAGCCGGAACTGCCAAGCCTTGCCTTCCCTGGACCGGAAACAAGCTTCCGAGGACCGGTTTCTGGCATTACAGCCATCTTCAGCCCGGCTTGCTTGAATCCAGTGGCAAAGTCAGCAAGGGACTCACGTCTGAGCATACCCTGCCAACTTATGGCAAACAAAGTGGTACAAAAGGGGGTGGTGATGGATGGAGCATCTGAACGAATCAAACACTTACACCCAGTCAAGAGATCTGGGTTTAATCCATCTCCGTTCTTTAGCCCACTCTGTCACCCCAGTTCAGACATGGCCATATGCAAATCAGTCTACCCTGTGCCTCATGGGAACAGTTCAGCCCGAACTGCCAAGCCATGCCTTCCCTGGACCGGAAACAAGCTTCCGAGGAACGGTTTCTGGCATTGCAGCTGTCTTCAGCCCGGCTTGCTTGAATCCAGTGGCAAAGTGAGCAAGGGACTCACGTCTGAGCATACCCTGCCAACTTATGGTGAACAAAGTGGTACAAAAGGGGGTGGTGATGGACGGAGCATCTGAACCAATCAAACACTCACACCCAGTCAAGAGATCTGGGTTTAATACATCACCGTTCTTTAGTCCACTCTGCCACCCCAGTTCAGACATGGCCATATGCAAATCAGTCTGACCCTGTGCCTCATGGGAACAGTCCAGCCCGAACTGGCAAGCCATGCATTCCTTGGACTGGAAACAAGCTTCGAGGACCGGTTTCTGGCATTGCAGCTGTCTTCAGCCCGGCTTGCTTGAATGCAGTGGCAAAGTGAGCAAGGGACTCACGTCGGAGCATACCCTGCCAACTTATGGCGAACAAAGTAGTACAAAAGGGGGTGGTGATGGACGGAGCATCTGAACCAATCAAACACTCACACCCAGTCAAGAGATCTGGGTTTAATCCATCACCGTTCTTTAGCCCACTCTGCCACCCCAGTTCAGACATGGCCATATGCAAATCAGTCTGGCCCTGTGCCTCATGGGAACAGTCCAGCCCGAACTGCCAAGCCATGCCTTTCCTGGACCGGAAACAAGCTTCCGAGGACCTGTTTCTGGCATTGCAGCTGTCTTCAGCCCGACTTGCTTGAATTCAGTGGCAAAGTGAGCAAGGGACTCACGTCTGAGCATACCCTGACAACTTATGGCAAACAAAGCGGTACAAAAGGGGGTGGTGATGGACGGAGCATCTGAACTAATCAAACACTCACACCCAGTCAAGAGATCTGGGTTTAATACATCACCGTTCTTTAGTCCACTCTGCCACCCCAGTTCAGATATGGCCATATGCAAATCAGTCTGACCCTGTGCCTCATGGGAACAGTCCAGCCCGAACTGCCAAGCCATGCCTTGACTGGACCGGAAACAGGCTTCTGAGGACCGGTTTCTGACATTGCAGCTGTCTTCAGCCCGGCTTGCTTGAATTCAGTGGCAAAGTGAGCAAGGGACTCACGTCTGAGCATACCCTGCCAACTTATGGCAAACAAAGTGGTACAAAAGGGGGTGGTGATGGACGGAGCATCTGAACCAATCAAACACTCACGCCCAGTCAAGAGATCTGGGTTTAATCCATCACCGTTCTTTAGCCCACTCTGTCACCCCAGTTCAGACATGGCCATATGCAAATCAGTCTGACCCTGTGCCTCATGGGAACAGTCCAGCCCGAACTGCCAAGCCCTGCCTTCCCTGGACCGGAAAAAAGCTTCCGAGGACCGGTTTCTTGCATTGCAGCCGTGTTCAGCCCGGCTTGCTTGAATCCAGTTGCAAAGTGAGCAAGGGACTCACGTCTGAGCATACCGTGCCAACTTATGGCGAACAAAGTGGTACAAAAGGGGGTGGTGATGGATGGAGCATCTGAACCAATCAAATACTCACACCCAGTCAAGAGATCTGGGTTTAATCCATCACCGTTCTTTAGCCCACTCTGCCATCCCAGTTCAGACATGGCCATATGCAAATCAGTCTCACCCTGGGCCTCATGGTAACAGTCCAGCTCGAACTGCCAAGCCTTGCCTTCCCTGGACCGGAAACAAGCTTCCGAGGACCGGTTTCTGGCATTGCAGCCATCTTCAGCCCGGCTTGCTTGAATCCAGGGGCAAAGTCAGCAAGGGACTCACGTCTGAGCATACCCTGCCAACTTATGGCAAACAAAGTGGTACAAAAGGGGGTGGTGATGGACGGAGCATCTGAACGAATCAAACACTCACACCCAGTCAAGAGATCTGGGTTTAATCCATCTCCGTTCTTTAGCCCACTCTGTAACCCCAGTTCAGACATGGCCATATGCAAATCAGTCTACCCTGTGCCTCATGGGAACAGTTCAGCCCGAACTGCCAAGCCATGCCTTCCCTGGACCGGAAACAAACTTCCGAGGAACGGTTTCTGGCATTGCAGCTGTCTGCAGCCCGGCTTGCTTGAATCCAGTGGCAAAGTGAGCAAGGGACTCACGTCTGAGCATACCCTGCCAACTTATGGTGAACAAAGTGGTACAAAAGGGAGTGGTGATGGACGGAGCATCTGAACCAATCAAACACTCACACCCAGTCAAGAGAACTGGCTTTAATACATCACCGTTCTTTAGTCCACTCTGCCACCCCAGTTCAGACATGGCCATATGCAAATCAGTCTGACCCTGTGCCTCATGGGAACAGTCCAGCCCGAACTGGCAAGCCATGCATTCTTTGGACTGGAAACAATCTTCGAGGACCGGTTTCTGGCATTGCAGCTGTCTTCAGCCCGGCTTGCTTGAATGCAGTGGCAAAGTGAGCAAGGGACTCACGTCGGAGCATACCCTGCCAACTTATGGCGAACAAAGTAGTACAAAAGGGGGTGGTGATGGACGGAGCATCTGAACCAATCAAACACTCACACCCAGTCAAGAGATCTGGGTTTAATACATCACCGTTCTTTAGTCCACTCTGCCACCCCAGTTCAGACATGGCCATATGCAAATCAGTCTGACCCTGTGCCTCATGGGAACAGTCCAGCCCGAACTGGCAAGCCATGCCTTCCTTGGACTGGAAACAAGCTTCCGAGGACCGGTTTCTGGCATTGCAGCCGTCTTCAGCCCGGCTTGCTTGAATCCAGAGGCAAATTGAGCAAGGGACTCACGTCGGAGCATACCCTGCCAACTTATGGCGAACAAAGCGGTACAAAAGGGGGTGGTGATGGACGGAGCAGCTGAACTAATCAAACACTCACACCCAGTCAAGAGATCTGGGTTTAATACATCACCGTTCTTTAGTCCACTCTGCCACCCCAGTTCAGACATGGACATATGCAAATCAGTCTGACCCTGTGCCTCATGGGAACAGTCCAGCCCGAACTGCCAAGCCATGCCTTGACTGGACCGGAAACAAGCTTCCGAGGACCGGTTTCTGACATTGCAGCTGTCATCAGCCCGGCTTGCTTGAATCCAGTGGCAAAGTGAGCAAGGGACTCACGTCTGAGCATACCCTGCCAACTTATGGCGAACAAAGTGGTACAAAAGGGGGTGGTGATGGACGGAGCATCTGAACCAATCAAACACTCACGCCCAGTCAAGAGATCTGGGTTTACTTCATCACCGTTCTTTAGCCCACTCTGTCACCCCAGTTCAGACATGGCCATATGCAAATCAGTCTGACCCTGTGCCTCATGGGAACAATCCAGCCCGAACTGCCAAGCCCTGCCTTCCCTGGACCGTAAAAAAGCTTCCGAGGACCGGTTTCTTGCATTGCAGCCGTGTTCAGCCCGGCTTGCTTGAATCCAGTGGCAAAGTGAGCAAGGGACTCACGTCTGAGCATACCGTGCCAACTTATGGTGAACAAAGTGGTACAAAAGGGGGTGGTGATGGATTGAGCATCTGAACCAATCAAATACTCACACCCAGTCAAGGGATCTGGGTTTAATTCATCACCGTTCTTTAGCCCACTCTGTCACCCCAGTTCAGACATGGCCATATGCAAATCAGTCTACCCTGTGCCTCATGGGAACAGTCCAGCCCGAACTGCCAAGCCTTGCCTTCCCTGGACCTTAAACAAGCTTCCGAGGAACGGTTTCTGGCATTGCAGCTGTCTTCAGCCCGGCTTGCATGAATCCAGTGGCAAAGTGAGCAAGGGACTCACGTCTGAGCATACCCTGACAAGTTATGGTGAACAAAGTGGTACAAAAGGGGGTGGTGATGGACGGAACATCTGAACCAATCAAACACTCACACCCAGTCTAGAGATCTGGGTTTAATACATCACCGTTCTTTAGTCCACTCTGCCACCCCAGTTCAGACATGGCCATATGCAAATCAGTCTGACCCTGTGCCTCATGGGAACAGTCCAGCCCGAACTGGCAAGCCATGCCTTCATTGGACTGGAAACAAGCTTACGAGGACCGGTTTCTGGCATTGCAGCTGTCTTCAGCCCGGCTTGCTTGAATGCAGTGGCAAAGTGAGCAAGGGACTCACATCGGAGCATACCCTGCCAACTTATGGCGAACAAAGTAGTACAAAAGGGGGTGGTGATGGACGGAGCATCTGAACCAATCAAACACTCACACCCAGTCAAGAGATCTGGGTTTAATCCATCACCGTTCTTTAGCCCACTCTGTCACCCCAGTTCAGACATGGCCATATGCAAATCAGTCTACCCTGTGCCTCATGGGAACAGTCCAGCCTGAACTGCCAAGCCATGCCTTCCCTGGACCGGAAACAAGCTTCCGAGGACCGGTTTCTGGCATTGCAGCTGTCTTCACCCCGGCTTGCCCGAATCCAGTGGCAAAGTGAGCAAGGGACTCACGTCTGAGCATACCCTGCCAACTTATGGTGAACAAAGTGGTACAAAAGGGGGTAGTGATGGACGGAGCATCTGAACCAATCAAACACTCACACCCAGTCAGGCGATCTGGGTTTAATACATCACCGTTCTTTAGTCCACTCTGCCACCCCAGTTCAGACATGGTCATATGCAAATCAGTCTGACCCTGTGCCTCATGGGAACAGTCCAGCCCGAACTGCCAAGCCATGCCTTCCCTGGACCGGAAACAAGCTTCTGAGGACCGGTTTCTGGCATTGCAGCTGTGTTCAGCCCGGCTTGCTTGAATCCAGTGGCAAAGTGAGCAAGGGACTCACGTCTGAGCATACCCTGCCAACTTATGGCGAACAAAGTGGTACAAAAGGGGGTGGTGATGGACGGAGCATCTGAACCAATCAAACACTCACGCCCAGTCAAGAGATCTGGGTTTAATCCATCACCGTTCTTTAGCCTACTCTGCCATCCCAGTTCAGACATGGCCATATGCAAATCAGTCTGACCCTGTGCCTCATGGGTACAGTCCAGCCCGAACTGCCAAGCCATGCCTTCCCTGGACCGGAAACAAGCTTCTGAGGACCGGTTTCTGGTATTGCAGCCGTCTTCAGCCCGGCTTGCTTGAATCCAGTGGCAAAGTGAGCAAGGGACTCCTGTCTGAGCATACCCTGGCAACTTATGGCGAACAAATTGGTACAAAAGGGGGTGGTGATGGACCGAGCATCTGAACCAATCAAACACTCACACCCAGTCAAGAGAGCTGGGTTTAATTCATCACCGTTCTTTAGCCCACTCTGTCACCCCAGTTCAGACATGGCCATATGCAAATCAGTCTACCCTGTGCCTCATGGGAACAGTCCAGCCCGAACTGCCAAGCCATGCCTTCCCTGTACCTTAAACAAGCTTCCGAGGAACGGTTTCTGGCATTGCAGCTGTCTTCAGCCCGGCTTGCCTGAATCCAGTGGCAAAGTGAGCAAGGGACTCACGTCTGAGCATACCCTGACAAGTTATGGTGAACAAAGTGGTACAAAAGGGGGTGGTGATGGACGGAGCATCTGAACCAATCAAACACTCACACCCAGTCTAGAGATCTGGGTTTAATACATCACCGTTCTTTAGTCCACTCTGCCACCCCAGTTCAGACATGGCCATATGCAAATCAGTCTGACCCTGTGCCTCATGGGAACAGTCCAGCCCGAACTGGCAAGCCATGCCTTCATTGGACTGGAAACAAGCTTCCGAGGACCGGTTTCTGGCATTGCAGCTGTCTTCAGCCCGGCTTGCTTGAATGCAGTGGCAAAGTGAGCAAGGGACTCACATCGGAGCATACCCTGCCAACTTATGGCGAACAAAGTAGTACAAAAGGGGGTGGTGATGGACGGAGCATTTGAACCAATCAAACACTCACACCCAGTCAAGAGATCTGGGTTTAATCCATCACCGTTCTTTAGCCCACTCTGTCACCCCAGTTCAGACATGGCCATATGCAAATCAGCCTGACCCTGTGCCTCATGGGAACAGTCCAGCCCGAACTGCCAAGCCATGCCTTCCCTGTACCGGAAACATGCATCCGAGGACCGGCTTCTGGCATTGCAGCCGTCTTCAGCCTGGCTTGCTTGAATCCAGTGGCAAAGTGAGCAAGGGACTCACGTCGGAGCATACCCTGCCAACTTATGGCGAACAAAGTGGTACAAAAGGGGGTGGTGATGGACAGAGCATCTGAACCAATCAAACACTCACACCCAGTCAAGAGATCTGGGTTTAATCCATCACTGTTCTTTAGCCCACTCTGTCACCCCAGTTCAGACATGGCCATATGCAAATCAGTCTACCCTGTGCCTCATGGGAACAGTCCAGCCTGAACTGCCAAGCCATGCCTTCCCTGGACCGGAAACAAGCTTCCGAGGACCGGTTTCTGGCATTGCAGCTGTCTTCACCCCGGCTTGCCCGAATCCAGTGGCAAAGTGAGCAAGGGACTCACGTCTGAGCATACCCTGCCAACTTATGGTGAACAAAGTGGTACAAAAGGGGGTAGTGATGGACGGAGCATCTGAACCAATCAAACACTCACACCCAGTCAGGAGATCTGGGTTTAATACATCACCGTTCTTTAGTCCACTCTGCCACCCCAGTTCAGACATGGTCATATGCAAATCAGTCTGACCCTGTGCCTCATGGGAACAGTCCAGCCCGAACTGCCAAGCCATGCCTTCCCTGGACCGGAAACAAGCTTCCAATGACCGGTTTCTGGCATTGCAGCCGTCTTCAGCCCGGCTTGCTTGAATCCAGTGGCAAAGTGAGCAAGGGACTCACGTCTGAGCATACCCTGCCAACTTATGGCGAACAAAGTGGTACAAAAGGGGGTGGTGATGGACCGAGCATCTGAACCAATCAAACACTCACACCCAGTCAAGAGATCTGGGTTTAATCCATCACCGTTCTTAGCCCACTCTGCTACCCCAGTTCAGACATGGCCATATGCAAATCAGTCTGACCCTGTGCCTCATGGGTACAGTCCAGCCCGAACTGCCAAGCCATGCCTTCCCTGGACCGGAAACAAGCTTCTGAGGACCGGTTTCTGGTATTGCAGCCGTCTTCAGCCCGGCTTGCTTGAATCCAGTGGCAAAGTGAGCAAGGGACTCACGTCTGAGCATACCCTGGCAACTTATGGCGAACAAATTGGTACAAAAGGGGGTGGTGATGGACCGAGCATCTGAACCAATCAAACACTCACACCCAGTCAAGAGATCTGGGTTTAATTCATCACCGTTCTTTAGCCCACTCTGTCACCCCAGTTCAGACATGGCCATATGGAAATCAGTCTACCCTGTGCCTCATGGGAACAGTCCAGCCCGAACTGCCAAGCCATGCCTTCCCTGGACCGTAAACAAGCTTCCGAGGAACGGTTTCTGGCATTGCAGTTGTCTTCAGCCCGGCTTGCTTGAATCCAGTGGCAAAGTGAGCAAGGGACTCACGTCTGAGCATACCCTGACAAGTTATGGTGAACAAAGTGGTACAAAAGGGGGTGGTGATGGACGGAGCATCTGAACCAATCAAACACTCACACCCAGTCTAGAGATCTGGGTTTAATACATCACCGTTCTTTAGTCCACTCTGCCACCCCAGTTCAGACATGGCCATATGCAAATCAGTCTGACCCTGTGCCTCATGGGAACAGTCCAGCCCGAACTGGCAAGCCAAGCCTTCATTGGACTGGAAACAAGCTTCCGAGGACCGGTTTCTGGCATTGCAGCTGTCTTCAGCCCGGCTTGCTTGAATGCAGTGGCAAAGTGAGCAAGGGACTCACGTCTGAGCATACCGTGCCAACTTATGGTGAACAAAGTGGTACAAAAGGGGGTGGTGATGGATGGAGCATCTGAACCAATCAAATACTCACACCCAGTCAAGAGATCTGGGTTTAATCCATCACCGTTCTTTAGCCCACTCTGCCATCCCAGTACAGATATGGCCATATGCAAATCATTCTGACCCTGTGCCTCATGGTAACAGTCCAGCCCGAACTGCCAAGCCATGCCTTCCCTGGACCGGAAACAAGCTTCCGAGGACCGGTTTCTGGCATTGCAGCCGTCTTCAGCCCGGCTTGCTTGAATCCAGTGGCAAAGTGAGCAAGGGACTCACGTCTGAGCATACCCTGCCAACTTATGGCCAACAAAGTGGTACAAAAGGGGGTGGTGATGGACCGAGCATCTGAACCAATCAAACACTCACACCCAGTCAAGAGATCTGGGATTAATCCATCACCGTTCTTAGCCCACTCTGCCACCCCAGTTCAGACATGGCCATATGCAAATCAGTCTGACCCTGTGCCTCATGGGAACAGTCCAGCCCGAACTGCCAATCCATGCCTTCCCTGGACCGGAAACAAGCTTCCGAGGACCGGTTTCTGGCATTGCAGCTGTCTTCAGCCCGGCTTGCTTGAATCCAGTGGCAAAGTGAGCAAGGGACTCACGTCTGAGCATACCCTGCCAACTTATGGTGAACAAAGTGGTACAAAAGGGGGTGGTGATGGACGGAGCATCTGAACCAATCAAACACCACACCCAGTCAAGAGATCTGGGTTTAATCCATCATCATTCTTTAGCCCACTCTGCCACCCCAGTTCAGACATGGCCATATGCAAATCAGTCTGACCCTGTGCCTCATCGGAACAGTCCAGCTCGAACTGCCAAGCCAAGCCTTCCCTGAACCGGAAACAAGCTTCCGAGGACCGGTTTCTTCCATTGCAGCCGTCTTCATCCCGGCTTGCTTGAATCCAGTGGCAAAGTCAGCAAGGGACTCACGTCTGAGCATACACTGCCAACTTATGGTGAACACAGTGGTACAAAAGGGGGAGGTGATGGACGGAGCATCTGAACCAATCAAACACTCACACCCAGTCAAGAGATCTGGGTTTAATCCGTCACCGTTTTTTAGCCCACTCTGCCACCCCAGTTCAGACATGGCCATATGCAAATCAGTCTGACCCTCTGCCTCATGGGAACAGTCCAGCCCGAACTGGCAAGCCATGCCTTCCTTGGACTGGAAACAAGCTTCCGAGGACCGGTTTCTGGCATTGCAGCCGTCTTCAGCCCGGCTTGCTTGAATCCAGTGGCAAAGTGAGCAAGGGACTCACGTCTGAGCATACCCTGCCAACTTATGGCATCCAAAGTGGTACAAAAGGTGGTGGTGATGGACCGAGCATCTGAACCAATCAAACACTCACACCCAGTCAAGAGATCTGGGTTTAATCCATCACCGTTCTTTAGCCCACTCTGCCACCCCAGTTCAGACATGGCCATATGCAAATCAGTCTGACCCTGTGCCTCATGGGAACAGTCCAGCTCGAACTGGCAAGCCATGCCTTCCTTGGACTGGAAACAAGCTTCAGAGGACCGGTTTCTGGCATTGCAGCCGTCTTCAGCCCGGCTTGCTTGAATCCAGTGGCAAAGTGAGCAAGGGACTCACGTCCGAGCATACCCTGCCAACTTATGGCAAACAAAGTGGTACAAAAGGGGCTGGTGATGGACGGAGCATCTGAACCAATCAAACACTCACGCCCAGTAAAGAGATCTGGGTTTAATCCATCACCGTTCTTTAGCCCACTCTGTCACCCCAGTTCAGACATGGCCATATGCAAATCAGTCTGACCCTGTGCCTCATGGGAACAGTCCATCCCGAACTGCCAAGCCCTGCCTTCCCTGGACCGGAAAAACAGCTTCCGAGGACCGGTTTCTGGCATTGCAGCCGTCTTCAGCCCGGCTTGCTTGAATCCAGTGGCAAAGTGAGCAAGGGACTCACGTCTGAGCATACCCTGCCAATTTATGGCGAACAAAGTGGTACAAAAGGGGGTGGTGATGGACGGAGCATCTGAACCAATCAAATACTCACACCCAGTCAAGAGATCTGGGTTTAATTCATCACCGTTATTTAGCCCACTCTGCCATCCCAGTTCAGACATGGCCATATGCAAATCATTCTGACCCTGTGCCTCATGGGAACAGTTCAGCCCGAACTGCCAAGCCTAGCCTTCACTGGACCGGAAACAAGCTTCCGAGGACCGGTTTCTGGCATTGCAGCCGTCTTCAGCCCGGCTTGCTTGCCTCCAGTGGCAAAGTGAGCAAGGGACTCACGTCTGAGCATACCCTGCCAACTTATGGCGAACAAAGTGGTACAAAAGGGGGTGGTGATGGACGGAGCATCTGAACCAATCAAACACCACACCCACTCAAGATATCTGGGTTTAATCCATCACCATTCTTTAGCCCACTCTGCCACCCCAGTTCAGACATGGCCATATGCAAATCAGTCTGACCCTGTGCCTCATCGGAACAGTCCAGCCCGAACTGCCAAGCCAAGCCTTCCCTGAACCGAAAACAAGCTTCCGAGGACCGGTTTCTTACACTGCAGCCGTCTTCATCCCGGCTTGCTTGAATCCAGTGGTAAAGTCAGCAAGGGACTCACGTCTGAGCATACCCTGCCAACTTATGGCGAACAAAGTGGTACAAAAGGGGGAGGTGATGGACGGAGCATCTGAACCAATCAAACACTCACACCCAGTCAAGAGATCTGGGTTTAATCCGTCACCGTTTTTTAGCCCACTCTGCCACCCGAGTTCAGACATGGCCATATGCAAATCAGTCTGACCCTCTGCCTCATGGGAACAGTCCAGCCCGAACTGCCAAGCCATGCCTTCCCTGGACCGGAAACAAGCTTCCGAGGACCGGTTTCTGGCATTGCAGCTGTCTTCAGCCCGGCTTGCTTGAATCCAGTGGCAAATTGAGCAAGGGACTCACGTCTGAGCATACCCTGCAAACTTATGGCGAACAAAGTGGTACAAAAGGGGGTGGTGATGGACGGAGCATCTGAACCGATCAAACACTCACGCCCAGTCAAGAGATCTGGGTTTAATCCATCACCGTTCTTTAGCCCACTCTGTCACCCCAGTTCAGACATGGCAATATGCAAATCAGTATGACCCTGTGCCTCATGCGAACAGTCCAGCCCGAACTGCCAAGCCTGCCTTCCCTGGACCGGAAAAAAGCTTCCGAGGACCGGTTTCTTGCATTGCAGCCGTCTTCAGCCCGGCTTGCTTGAATCCCGTGGCAAAGTGAGCAAGGGACTCACGTCTGAGCATACCCTGCCAACTTATGGCGAACAAAGTGGTACAAAAGGGGGTGGTGATGGACCGAGCATCTGAACCAATCAAACACTCACAACCAGTCAAGAGATCTGGGTTTAATCCATCACCGTTCTTAGCCCACTCTGCCACCCCAGTTCAGACATGGCCATATGCAAATCAGTCTGGCCCTGTGCCTCATGGGAACAGTCCAGCCCGAACTGCCAAGCCATGCCTTCCCGGGACCGGAAACAAGCTCCCGAGGACCGGTTTCTGGCATTGCAGCCGTCTTTAGCCCAGCTTGCTTGAATCCAGTGGCAAAGTGAGCAAGGGACTCACGTCTGAGCATACCCTGCCAACTTATGGCAAACAAAGTGGTACAAAATGGGGTGGTGATGGACAGAGCATCTGAACCAATCAAACACTCACACCTAGTCAATAGATCTGGGTTTAATCCATCACCGTTCTTTAGCCCACTCTGCCACCCCAGTTCAGACATGGCCATATGCAAATCAGTCTGTCCCTGTGCCTCATGGGAACAGTCCAGCCCGAACTGGCAAGCCATGCCTTCCTTGGACTGGAAACAAGCTTCCGAGGACAGGTTTCTGGCATTGCAGCCGTCTTCAGCCCGGCTTGCTTGAATCCAGTGGCAAAGTGAGCAAGGGACTCACGTCGGAGCACACTCTGCCAACTTATGGCGAACAAAGTGGTACAAAAGGGGTTGGGGATGGACGGAGCATCTGAACCAATCAAACACTCACACCCAGTCAAGAGATCTGGGTTTAATACATCACCGTTCTTTAGTCCACTCTGCCACCCCAGTTCAGACATGGCCATATGCAAATCAGTCTGACCCTGTGCCTCATGGGAACAGTCCAGCCCGAACTGCCAAGCCATGCCTTGACTGGACCGAAAACAAGCTTCCGAGGACCAGTTTCTGACATTGCAGCTGTCTTCAGCCCGGCTCGCTTGAATCCAGTGGCAAAGTGAGCAAGGGACTCACGTCTGAGCATACCCTGCCAACTTATGGCGAACAAAGTTGTACAAAAGGGGGTGGTGATGGACGGAGCATCTGAACCAATCAAACACTCACGCCCAGTCAAGAGATCTGGGTTTAATCCATCACCGTTCTTTAGCCCACTCTGTCACCCCAGTTCAGACATGGCCATATGCAAATCAGTCTGACCCTGTGCCTCATGGGAACAGTGCAGCCCGAACTGCCAAGCCCTGCCTTCCCTGGACCGTAAAAAAGCTCCCGAGGACCGGTTTCTTGCATTACAGCCGTCTTCAGCCCGGCTTGCTTGAATCCAGAGGCAAAGTGAGCAAGGGACTCACGTCTGAGCATACCCTGCCAACTTATGGCGCACAAAGTGGTACAAAAGGGGGTGGTGATGGATGGAGCATCTGAACCAATCGAATACTCACACCCAGTCAAGAGATCTGGGTTTAATCCATCACCGTTATTTAGCCCACTCTGCCATCCCAGTTCAGACATGGCCATATGCAAATCAGTCTGACCCTGTGCCTCATGGGAACAGTCCAGCCCGAACTGCCAAGCCATGCCTTCCCTGGAAGGGAAACAAGCTTCCGAGGACCGGTTTCTGGCATTGCAGCCGTCTTCAGCCCGGCTTGCTTGAATCCAGTGGCAAAGTGAGCAAGGGACTCACGTCTGAGCATACCCTGCCAACTTATGGCGAACAAAGTGGTACAAAAGGGGGTGGTGATGGACCGAGCATCTGAACCAATCAAACACTCATACCCAGTCAAGAGATCTGGGTTTAATCCATCACCGTTCTTAGCCCACTCTGCCACCCCAGTTCAGACATGGCCATATGCAAATCAGTCTGACCCTGTGCCTCATGGGAACAGTCCATCCCGAACTGCCAATCCATGCCTTCCCTGGACTGGAAACAAGCTTCCGAGGACCAGTTTCTGGCATTGCAGCTGTCTTCAGCCCGGCTTGCTTGAATCCAGTGGCAAAGTGAGCAAGGGACTCACGTCTGAGCATACCCTGCCAACTTATGGAGAAGAAAGTGGTACAAAAGGCGGTGGTGATGGACTGAGCATCTGAACCAATCAAACACTCACACCCAGTCAAGAGATCTGGGTTTAATCCATCACCGTTCTTAGCCCACTCTGCCACCCCAGTTCAGACATGGCCATATGCAAATCAGTCTGACCCTGTGCCTCATTGGAACAGTCCAGCCCGAACTGCCAAGCCAAGCCTTCCCTGGACCGGAAACAAGCTTCCGAGGACCGGTTTCTTGCATTGCAGCCGTCTTCATCCCGCGTTGCTTGCATCCAGTGGCAAAGTCAGCAAGGGACTCACGTCTGAGCATACCCTGCCAACTTATGGCGAACAAAGTGGTACAAAAGGGGGAGGTGATGGACGGAGCATCTGAACCAATCAAACACTCACACCCAGTCAAGAGATCTTGGTTTAATACATCACCGTTTTTTAGCCCACTCTGCCACCCCAGTTTAGACATGGCCATATGCAAATCAGTCTGTCCCTGTGCCTCATGGGAACAGTCCAGCCCGAACTGGCAAGCCATGCCTTCCTTGGACTGGAAACAAGCTTCCGAGGACCGGTTTCTGGAATTGCAGCCGTCTTCAGCCCGGTTCGCTTGAATCCAGTGGCAAAGTTAGCAAGGGACTCATGTCGAAGCAGACCCTGCCAACTTATGGCGAACAAAGTGGTACAAAAGGGGGTGGTGATGGACCGAGCATCTGAACCAATCAAACACTCACACTCAGTCAAGAGATCTGGGTTTAATCCATCACCGTTCTTAGCCCACTCTGCCACCCCAGTTCAGATATGCAAATCAGTCTGACCCTGTGCCTCATGGGAATAGTCCAGCCCGAACTGCCAAGCCATGCCTTCCCGGGACCGGAAACAAGCTTCCGAGGACCGGTTTTTGGCATTGCAGCCGTCTTCAGCCCAGCTTGCTTGAATCCAGTGGCAAAGTGAGAAAGGGACTCATGTCTGAGCATACCCTGCCAACTTATGGCAAACAAAGTGGTACAAAAGGGAGTGGTGATGAACAGAGCATCTGAACCAATCAAACACTCACACCTAGTCAATAGATCTGGGTTTAATCCATCTCCGTTCTTTAGCCCACTCTGCCACCCCAGTTCAGACATGGCCATATGCAAATCAGTCTGTCCCTGTGCCTCATGGGAACAGTCCAGCCCGAACTGGCAAGCCATGCCTTCCTTGGACTGGAAACAAGCTTCCGACGACGGGTTTCTGGCATTGCAGCCGTCTTCAGCCCGGCTTGCTTGAATCCAGTGGCAAAGTGAGCAAGGGACTCACGTCGGAGCACACACTGCCAACTTATGGCGAACAAAGTGGTACAAAAGGGGGTGGTGATGGACGGAGCATCTGAACCAATCAAACACTCACACCCAGTCAAGAGATCTGGGTTTAATCCATCACCGTTATTTAGCCCACTCTGCCACCCCAGTTCAGACATGGCCATATGCAAATCAGTCTGACCCTGTGCCTCATGGGAACAGTCCAGCCCGAACTGCCAAGCCATGCCTTGACTGGACCAGAAACAAGCTTCCGAGGACCGTTTTCTGGCATTGCAGCCGTCTTCAGCCCGGCTTGCTTGAATCCATTGGCAAAGTGAGCAAGGGACTCACGTCTGAGCATACCCTGCCAACTTATGGCGAACAAAGTGGGACAAAAGGGGGTGGTGATGGACCGAGCATCTGAATCAATCAAACACTCACACCCAGTCAAGAGATCTGGGTTTAATCCATCACCATTCTTAGCCCACTCTGCCACCCCAGTTCAGACATGGCCATATGCAAATCAGTCTGACCCTGTGCCTCATGGGAACAGTCCAGCCCGAACTGACAAGCCATGCCTTCCCTGGATCGGAAACAAGCTTCCGAGGACCGGTTTCTGGCATTGCAGCCGTCTTCAGCCCGGCTTGATTGAATCCAGTGGCAAAGTGAGCAAGGGACTCACGTCTGAGCATACCCTGCCAGCCTATGGCAAACAAAGTGGTACAAAAGGGGTGGTGATGGACCGAGCATCTGAACCAATCAAACACTCACACCCAGTCAAGAGATCTGGGTTTAATCCATCACCGTTCTTAGCCCACTCTGCCACCCCAGTTCAGACATGGCCATATGCAAATCAGTCTGACCCTGTGCCTCATGGGAACAGTCCAGCCCGAACTGCCAAGCCATGCCTTCCCTGGACCGGAAACAAGCTTCTGAGGACCGGTTTATGACATTGCAGCGGTCTTCAGCCCGGCTTGCTTGAATCCAGCGACAAAGTGAGCAAGGGACTCACGTCTGAGCATACCCTGCCAACTTATGGCGAACAAAGTGGTACAAAAGGGGGTGGTGATGGACGGAGCATCTGAACCAATCAAACACTCACGCCCAGTAAAGAGATCTGGGTTTAATCCCTCACCGTTCTTTAGCCCACTCTGTCACCCCAGTTCAGACATGGCCATATGCAAATCAGTCTGACCCTGTGCCTCATGGGAACAGTCCATCCCGAACTGCCAAGCCCTGCCTTCCCTGGACCGGAAAAACAGCTTCCGAGGACCGGTTTCTGGCATTGCAGCCGTCTTCAGCCCGGCTTGCTTGAATCCATTGGCAAAGTGAGCAAGGGACTCACGTCTGAGCATACCCTGCCAACTTATGGCGAACAAAGTGGGACAAAAGGGGGTGGTGATGGACCGAGCATCTGAATCAATCAAACACTCACACCCAGTCAAGAGATCTGGGTTTAATCCATCACCATTCTTAGCCCACTCTGCCACCCCAGTTCAGACATGGCCATATGCAAATCAGTCTGACCCTGTGCCTCATGGGAACAGTCCAGCCCGAACTGACAAGCCATGCCTTCCCTGGATCGGAAACAAGCTTCCGAGGACCGGTTTCTGGCATTGCAGCCGTCTTCAGCCCGGCTTGCTTGAATCCAGTGGCAAAGTGAGCAAGGGACTCACGTCTGAGCATACCCTGCCAGCCTATGGCAAACAAAGTGGTACAAAAGGGGGTGGTGATGGACCGAGCATCTGAACCAATCAAACACTCACACCCAGTCAAGAGATCTGGGTTTAATCCATCACCGTTCTTAGCCCACTCTGCCACCCCAGTTCAGACATGGCCATATGCAAATCAGTCTGACCCTGTGCCTCATGGGAACAGTCTAGCCCGAACTGCCAAGCCATGCCTTCCCTGGACCGGAAACAAGCTTCTGAGGACCGGTTTATGGCATTGCAGCTGTCTTCAGCCCGGCTTGCTTGAATCCAGTGACAAAGTGAGCAAGGGACTCACGTCTGAGCATACCCTGCCAACTTATGGCGAACAAAGTGGTACAAAAGGGGGTGGTGATGGACGGAGCATCTGAACCAATCAAACACTCACGCCCAGTAAAGAGATCTGGGTTTAATCCCTCACCGTTCTTTAGCCCACTCTGTCACCCCAGTTCAGACATGGCCATATGCAAATCAGTCTGACCCTGTGCCTCATGGGAACAGTCCATCCCGAACTGCCAAGCCCTGCCTTCCCTGGACCAGAAAAACAGCTTCCGAGGACCGGTTTCTGGCATTGCAGCCGTCTTCAGCCCGGCTTGCTTGAATCCAGTGGCAAAGTGAGCAAGGGACTCACGTCTGAGCATACCCTGCCAACTTATGGCGAACAAAGTGGTACAAAAGGGGGTGGTGATGTACCGAGCATCTGAACCAATCAAACACTCACACCCAGTCAAGAGATCTGGGATTAATCCATCACCGTTCTTAGCCCACTCTGCCACCCCAGTTCAGACATGGCCATATGCAAATCAGTCTGACCCTGTGCCTCATGGGAACAGTCCAGCCCGAACTGCCAATCCATGCCTTCCCTGGACCGGAAACAAGCTTCCGAGGACCGGTTTCTGGCATTGCAGCCGTCTTCAGCCCGGCTTGCTTGAATCCAGTGGCAAAGTGAGCAAGGGACTCACGTCTGAGCATACCCTGCCAACTTATGGCGAACAAAGTGGTACAAAAGGGGGAGGTGATGGACGGAGCATCTGAACCAATCAAACACTCACACCCAGTCAAGAGATCTGGGTTTAATCCGTCACCGTTTTTTAGCCCACTCTGCCACCCCAGTTCAGACATGGCCATATGCAAATCAGTCTGACCCTGTGCCTCATGGGAACAGTCCAGCCCGAACTGGCAAGCCATGCCTTCCTTGGACTGGAAACAAGCTTCCGAGGACCGGTTTCTGGCATTGCAGCCGTCTTCAGCCCGGCTTGCTTGAATCCAGTGGCAAAGTGAGCAAGGGACTCACGTCTGAGCATACCCTGCCAACTTATGGCGTCCAAAGTGGTACAAAAGGTGGTGGTGATGGACCGAGCATCTGAACCAATCAAACACTCACACCCAGTCAAGAGATCTGGGTTTAATCCATCACCGTTCTTTAGCCCACTCTGCCACCCCAGTTCAGACATGGGCATATGCAAATCAGTCTGACCCTGTGCCTCATGGGAACAGTCCAGCCCGAACTGCCAAGCCATGCCTTCCCTGGACCGGAAACAAGCTTCCGAGGACCGGTTTATGGCATTGCAGCTGTCTTCAGCCCGGCTTGCTTGAATCCAGTGGCAAAGTGAGCAAGGGACTCACGTCTGAGCATACCCTGCAAACTTATGGCGAACAAAGTGGTACAAAAGGGGGTGGTGATGGACCGAGCATCTGAACCAATCAAACACTCACAACCAGTCAAGAGATCTGGGTTTAATCCATCACCGTTCTTAGCCCACTCTGCCACCCCAGTTCAGACATGGCCATATGCAAATCAGTCTGACCCTGTGCCTCATGGGAACAGTCCAGCCAGAACTGCCAAGCCATGCCTTCCCTGGACCGGAAACAAGCTTCCGAGGACCGGTTTCTGGCATTGCAGCGGTCTTCAGCCCGGCTTGCTTGAATCCAGTGGCAAAGTGAGCAAGGGACTCACGTCGGAGCATACCCTGCCAACTTATGGCGAACAAAGTGGTACAAAAGGGGGTGGTGATGGATGGAGCATCTTAACCAATCAAACACTCACACCCAGTCAAGAGATCTGGGTTTAATCCATCACCGTCGTTCTTTAGCCCACTCTGCCACCCCAGTTCAGACATGGCCATATGCAAATCAGTCTGACCCTGTGCCTCATGGGAACAGTCCAGCCCGAACTGCCAAGCCATGCCTTCCCGGGACCGGAAACAAGCTCCAGAGGACCGGTTTCTGGCATTGCAGCCGTCTTTAGCCCAGCTTGCTTGAATCCAGTGGCAAATGAGCAAGGGACTCACGTCTGAGCATACCCTGCCAACTTATGGCAAACAAAGTGGTACAAAAGGGGGTGGTGATGGACAGAGCATCTGAACCAATCAAACACTCCCACCTAGTCAATAGATCTGGGTTTAATCCATCACCGTTCTTTAGCCCACTCTGCCACCCCAGTTCAGACATGGCCATATGCAAATCAGTCTGTCCCTGTGCCTCATGGGAACAGTCCAGCCCGAACTGCCAAGCCATGCCTTCCTTGGACTGGAAACAAGCTTCCGAGGACCGGTTTCTGGCATTGCAGCCGTCTTCAGCCCGGCTTGCTTGAATCAGGTGGCAAAGTGAGCAAGGGACTCACGTCGGAGCACACTCTGCCAACTTATGGCGAACAAAGTGGTACAAAAGGGGTTGGGGATGGACGGAGCATCTGAACCAATCAAACACTCACACCCAGTCAAGAGATCTGGGTTTAATCCATCACCGTTCTTTAGCCCACTCTGCCACCCCAGTTCAGACATGGCCATATGCAAATCAGTCTGACCCTGTGCCTCATGGGAACAGTCCAGCCCGAACTGCCAAGCCATGCCTTCCCTGGACTGGAAACAAGCTTCAGAGGACCGGTTTCTGGCATTGCAGCTGTCTTCAGCCCGGCTTGCTTGAATCCAGTGGCAAAGTGAGCAAGGGACTCACGTCTGAGCATACCCTGCCAACTTATGGCGAACAAAGTGGTACAAAAGGGGGTGGTGATGGACGGAGCATCTGAACCAATCAAACACTCACGCCCAGTCAAGAGATCTGGGTTTAATACATCACCGTTCTTTAGTCCACTCTGCCACCCCAGTTCAGACATGGCCATATGCAAATCAGTCTGACCCTGTGCCTCATGGGAACAGTCCAGCCCGAACTGCCAAGCCATGCCTTGACTGGACCGAAAACAAGCTTCCGAGGACCAGTTTCTGACATTGCAGCTTTCTTCAGCCCGGCTCGCTTGAATCCAGTGGCAAAGTGAGCAAGGGACTCACGTCTGAGCATACCCTGCCAACTTATGGCGAACAAAGTTGTACAGAAGGGGGTGGTGATGGACGGAGCATCTGAACCAATCAAACACTCACGCCCAGTCAAGAGATCTGGGTTTAATCCATCACCGTTCTTTAGCCCACTCTGTCACCCCAGTTCAGACATGGCCATATGCAAATCAGTCTGACCCTGTGCCTCATGGGAACAGTCCAGCCCGAACTGCCAAGCCCTGCCTTCCCTGGACCGTAAAAAAGCTTCCGAGGACCGGTTTCTTGCATTACAGCCGTCTTCAGCCCGGCTTGCTTGAATCCAGAGGCAAAGTGAGCAAGGGACTCATGTCTGAGCATACCCTGCCAACTTATGGCATACAAAGTGGTACAAAAGGGGGTGGTGATGGATGGAGCATCTGAACCAATCGAATACTCACACCCAGTCAAGAGATCTGGGTTTAATCCATCACCGTTATTTAGCCCACTCTGCCTTCCCAGTTCAGACATGGCCATATGCAAATCAGTCTGACCCTGTGCCTCATCGGAACAGTCCAGCCCGAACTGCCAAGCCAAGCCTTCCCTAAACCGGAAACAAGCTTCCGAGGACCGGTTTCTTCCATTGCAGCCGTCTTCATCCCGGCTTGCTTGAATCCAGTGGCAAAGTCAGCAAGGGACTCACGTCTGAGCATACCCTGCCAACTTATGGCGAACAAAGTGGTACAAAAGGGGGAGGTGATGGACGGAGCATCTGAACCAATCAAACACTCACACCCAGTCAAGAGATCTGGGTTTAATCCGTCACCGTTTTTTAGCCCACTCTGCCACCCCAGTTCAGACATGGCCATATGCAAATCAGTCTGACCCTCTGCCTCATGGGAACAGTCCAGCCCGAACTGGCAAGCCATGCCTTCCTTGGACTGGAAACAAGCTTCCGAGGACCGGTTTCTGGCATTGCAGCCGTCTTCAGCCCGGCTTGCTTGAATCCAGTGGCAAAGTGAGCAAGGGACTCACGTCTGAGCATACCCTGCCAACTTATGGCGTCCAAAGTGGTACAAAAGGTGGTGGTGATGGACCGAGCATCTGAACCAATCAAACACTCACACCCAGTCAAGAGATCTGGGTTTAATCCATCACCGTTCTTTAGCCCACTCTGCCACCCCAGTTCAGACATGGCCATATGCAAATCAGTCTGACCCTGTGCCTCATGGGAACAGTCCAGCCCGAACTGCCAAGCCATGCCTTCCCTGGACCGGAAACAAGCTTCCGAGGACCGGTTTATGGCATTGCAGCTGTCTTCAGCCCGGCTTGCTTGAATCCAGTGGCAAAGTGAGCAAGGGACTCACGTCTGAGCATACCCTGCAAACTTATGGCGAACAAAGTGGTACAAAAGGGGGTGGTGATGGACCGAGCATCTGAACCAATCAAACACTCACAACCAGTCAAGAGATCTGGGTTTAATCCATCACCGTTCTTAGCCCACTCTGCCACCCCAGTTCAGACATGGCCATATGCAAATCAGTCTGACCCTGTGCCTCATGGGAACAGTCCAGCCAGAACTGCCAAGCCATGCCTTCCCTGGACCGGAAACAAGCTTCCGAGGACCGGTTTCTGGCATTGCAGCGGTCTTCAGCCCGGCTTGCTTGAATCCAGTGGCAAAGTGAGCAAGGGACTCACGTCGGAGCATACCCTGCCAACTTATGGCGAACAAAGTGGTACAAAAGGGGGTGGTGATGGATGGAGCATCTTAACCAATCAAACACTCACACCCAGTCAAGAGATCTGGGTTTAATCCATCACCGTCGTTCTTTAGCCCACTCTGCCACCCCAGTTCAGACATGGCCATATGCAAATCAGTCTGACCCTGTGCCTCATGGGAACAGTCCAGCCCGAACTGCCAAGCCATGCCTTCCCGGGACCGGAAACAAGCTCCAGAGGACCGGTTTCTGGCATTGCAGCCGTCTTTAGCCCAGCTTGCTTGAATCCAGTGGCAAATGAGCAAGGGACTCACGTCTGAGCATACCCTGCCAACTTATGGCAAACAAAGTGGTACAAAAGGGGGTGGTGATGGACAGAGCATCTGAACCAATCAAACACTCACACCTAGTCAATAGATCTGGGTTTAATCCATCACCGTTCTTTAGCCCACTCTGCCACCCCAGTTCAGACATGGCCATATGCAAATCAGTCTGTCCCTGTGCCTCATGGGAACAGTCCAGCCCGAACTGCCAAGCCATGCCTTCCTTGGACTGGAAACAAGCTTCCGAGGACCGGTTTCTGGCATTGCAGCCGTCTTCAGCCCGGCTTGCTTGAATCAGGTGGCAAAGTGAGCAAGGGACTCACGTCGGAGCACACTCTGCCAACTTATGGCGAACAAAGTGGTACAAAAGGGGTTGGGGATGGACGGAGCATCTGAACCAATCAAACACTCACACCCAGTCAAGAGATCTGGGTTTAATCCATCACCGTTCTTTAGCCCACTCTGCCACCCCAGTTCAGACATGGCCATATGCAAATCAGTCTGACCCTGTGCCTCATGGGAACAGTCCAGCCCGAACTGCCAAGCCATGCCTTCCCTGGACTGGAAACAAGCTTCAGAGGACCGGTTTCTGGCATTGCAGCTGTCTTCAGCCCGGCTTGCTTGAATCCAGTGGCAAAGTGAGCAAGGGACTCACGTCTGAGCATACCCTGCCAACTTATGGCGAACAAAGTGGTACAAAAGGGGGTGGTGATGGACGGAGCATCTGAACCAATCAAACACTCACGCCCAGTCAAGAGATCTGGGTTTAATACATCACCGTTCTTTAGTCCACTCTGCCACCCCAGTTCAGACATGGCCATATGCAAATCAGTCTGACCCTGTGCCTCATGGGAACAGTCCAGCCCGAACTGCCAAGCCATGCCTTGACTGGACCGAAAACAAGCTTCCGAGGACCAGTTTCTGACATTGCAGCTTTCTTCAGCCCGGCTCGCTTGAATCCAGTGGCAAAGTGAGCAAGGGACTCACGTCTGAGCATACCCTGCCAACTTATGGCGAACAAAGTTGTACAGAAGGGGGTGGTGATGGACGGAGCATCTGAACCAATCAAACACTCACGCCCAGTCAAGAGATCTGGGTTTAATCCATCACCGTTCTTTAGCCCACTCTGTCACCCCAGTTCAGACATGGCCATATGCAAATCAGTCTGACCCTGTGCCTCATGGGAACAGTGCAGCCCGAACTGCCAAGCCCTGGCTTCCCTGGACCGTAAAAAAGCTTCCGAGGACCGGTTTCTTGCATTACAGCCGTCTTCAGCCCGGCTTGCTTGAATCCAGAGGCAAAGTGAGCAAGGGACTCATGTCTGAGCATACCCTGCCAACTTATGGCATACAAAGTGGTACAAAAGGGGGTGGTGATGGATGGAGCATCTGAACCAATCGAATACTCACACCCAGTCAAGAGATCTGGGTTTAATCCATCACCGTTATTTAGCACACTCTGCCTTCCCAGTTCAGACATGGCCATATGCAAATCAGTCTGACCCTGTGCCTCATCGGAACAGTCCAGCCCGAACTGCCAAGCCAAGCCTTCCCTAAACCGGAAACAAGCTTCCGAGGACCGGTTTCTTCCATTGCAGCCGTCTTCATCCCGGCTTGCTTGAATCCAGTGGCAAAGTCAGCAAGGGACTCACGTCTGAGCATACCCTGCCAACTTATGGCGAACAAAGTGGTACAAAAGGGGGAGGTGATGGACGGAGCATCTGAACCAATCAAACACTCACACCCAGTCAAGAGATCTGGGTTTAATCCGTCACCGTTTTTTAGCCCACTCTGCCACCCCAGTTCAGACATGGCCATATGCAAATCAGTCTGACCCTCTGCCTCATGGGAACAGTCCAGCCCGAACTGGCAAGCCATGCCTTCCTTGGACTGGAAACAAGCTTCCGAGGACCGGTTTCTGGCATTGCAGCCGTCTTCAGCCCGGCTTGCTTGAATCCAGTGGCAAAGTGAGCAAGGGACTCACGTCTGAGCATACCCTGCCAACTTATGGCGTCCAAAGTGGTACAAAAGGTGGTGGTGATGGACCGAGCATCTGAACCAATCAAACACTCACACCCAGTCAAGAGATCTGGGTTTAATCCATCACCGTTCTTTAGCCCACTCTGCCACCCCAGTTCAGACATGGCCATATGCAAATCAGTCTGACCCTGTGCCTCATGGGAACAGTCCAGCCCGAACTGCCAAGCCATGCCTTCCCTGGACCGGAAACAAGCTTCCGAGGACCGGTTTATGGCATTGCAGCTGTCTTCAGCCCGGCTTGCTTGAATCCAGTGGCAAAGTGAGCAAGGGACTCACGTCTGAGCATACCCTGCAAACTTATGGCGAACAAAGTGGTACAAAAGGGGGTGGTGATGGACCGAGCATCTGAACCAATCAAACACTCACAACCAGTCAAGAGATCTGGGTTTAATCCATCACCGTTCTTAGCCCACTCTGCCACCCCAGTTCAGACATGGCCATATGCAAATCAGTCTGACCCTGTGCCTCATGGGAACAGTCCAGCCAGAACTGCCAAGCCATGCCTTCCCTGGACCGGAAACAAGCTTCCGAGGACCGGTTTCTGGCATTGCAGCGGTCTTCAGCCCGGCTTGCTTGAATCCAGTGGCAAAGTGAGCAAGGGACTCACGTCGGAGCATACCCTGCCAACTTATGGCGAACAAAGTGGTACAAAAGGGGGTGGTGATGGATGGAGCATCTTAACCAATCAAACACTCACACCCAGTCAAGAGATCTGGGTTTAATCCATCACCGTCGTTCTTTAGCCCACTCTGCCACCCCAGTTCAGACATGGCCATATGCAAATCAGTCTGACCCTGTGCCTCATGGGAACAGTCCAGCCCGAACTGCCAAGCCATGCCTTCCCGGGACCGGAAACAAGCTCCAGAGGACCGGTTTCTGGCATTGCAGCCGTCTTTAGCCCAGCTTGCTTGAATCCAGTGGCAAATGAGCAAGGGACTCACGTCTGAGCATACCCTGCCAACTTATGGCAAACAAAGTGGTACAAAAGGGGGTGGTGATGGACAGAGCATCTGAACCAATCAAACACTCACACCTAGTCAATAGATCTGGGTTTAATCCATCACCGTTCTTTAGCCCACTCTGCCACCCCAGTTCAGACATGGCCATATGCAAATCAGTCTGTCCCTGTGCCTCATGGGAACAGTCCAGCCCGAACTGCCAAGCCATGCCTTCCTTGGACTGGAAACAAGCTTCCGAGGACCGGTTTCTGGCATTGCAGCCGTCTTCAGCCCGGCTTGCTTGAATCAGGTGGCAAAGTGAGCAAGGGACTCACGTCGGAGCACACTCTGCCAACTTATGGCGAACAAAGTGGTACAAAAGGGGTTGGGGATGGACGGAGCATCTGAACCAATCAAACACTCACACCCAGTCAAGAGATCTGGGTTTAATCCATCACCGTTCTTTAGCCCACTCTGCCACCCCAGTTCAGACATGGCCATATGCAAATCAGTCTGACCCTGTGCCTCATGGGAACAGTCCAGCCCGAACTGCCAAGCCATGCCTTCCCTGGACTGGAAACAAGCTTCAGAGGACCGATTTCTGGCATTGCAGCTGTCTTCAGCCCGGCTTGCTTGAATCCAGTGGCAAAGTGAGCAAGGGACTCACGTCTGAGCATACCCTGCCAACTTATGGTGAACAAAGTGGTACAAAAGGGGGTGGTGATGGACGGAGCATCTGAACCAATCAAACACTCACGCCCAGTCAAGAGATCTGGGTTTAATACATCACCGTTCTTTAGTCCACTCTGCCACCCCAGTTCAGACATGGCCATATGCAAATCAGTCTGACCCTGTGCCTCATGGGAACAGTCCAGCCCGAACTGCCAAGCCATGCCTTGACTGGACCGAAAACAAGCTTCCGAGGACCAGTTTCTGACATTGCAGCTTTCTTCAGCCCGGCTCGCTTGAATCCAGTGGCAAAGTGAGCAAGGGACTCACGTCTGAGCATACCCTGCCAACTTATGGCGAACAAAGTTGTACAGAAGGGGGTGGTGATGGACGCAGCATCTGAACCAATTAAACACTCACGCCCAGTCAAGAGATCTGGGTTTAATCCATCACCGTTCTTTAGCCCACTCTGTCACCCCAGTTCAGACATGGCCATATGCAAATCAGTCTGACCCTGTGCCTCATGGGAACAGTCCAGCCCGAACTGCCAAGCCCTGCCTTCCCTGGACCGTAAAAAAGCTTCCGAGGACCGGTTTCTTGCATTACAGCCGTCTTCAGCCCGGCTTGCTTGAATCCAGAGGCAAAGTGAGCAAGGGACTCATGTCTGAGCATACCCTGCCAACTTATGGCATACAAAGTGGTACAAAAGGGGGTGGTGATGGATGGAGCATCTGAACCAATCGAATACTCACACCCAGTCAAGAGATCTGGGTTTAATCCATCACCGTTATTTAGCCCACTCTGCCTTCCCAGTTCAGACATGGCCATATGCAAATCAGTCTGACCCTGTGCCTCATGGGAACAGTCCAGCCCGAAATGCCAAGCCATGCCTTCCCTGGAAGGGAAACAAGCTTCCGAGGACCGGTTTCTGGCATTGCAGCCGTCTTCAGCCCGGCTTGCTTGAATGCAGTGGCAAAGTGAGCAAGGGACTCACGTCTGAGCATACCCTGCCAACTTATGGCGAACAAAGTGGTACAAAAGGGGGTGGTGATGGACCGAGCATCTGAACCAATGAAACACTCACACCCTGTCAAGAGATCTGGGTTTAATCCATCACCGTTCTTAGCCCACTCTGCCACCCCAGTTCAGACATGGCCATATGCAAAGCAGTCTGACCCTGTGCCTCATGGGAACAGTCCAGCCCGAACTGCCAATCCATGCCTTCCCTGGACCGGAAACAGGCTTACGAGGACCGGTTTCTGGCATTGCAGCTGTCTTCAGCCCGGCTTGCTTGAATCCAGTGGCAAAGTGAGCAAGGGACTCACGTCTGAGCATACCCTGCCAACTTATGGAGAACAAAGTGGTGCAAAAGGCGGTGGTGATGGACTGAGCATCTGAACCAATCAAACACTCACACCCCAGTCGAGAGAAATGTGTTTAATCCATCACCATTCTTTAGCCCACTCTGCCACCCCAGTTCCGACATGGCCATTTGCAAATCAGTCTGACCCTGTGCCTCATCGGAACAGTCCAGCCCGAACTGCC
Organism: Lissotriton helveticus; assembly: GCF_964261635.1. Lineage (NCBI taxonomy): Eukaryota > Metazoa > Chordata > Amphibia > Caudata > Salamandridae > Lissotriton > Lissotriton helveticus. The sequence goes on from NC_136067.1 coordinate 2,096,176,911, forward strand.
AAGCCAAGCCTTCCCTGGACCGGAAACAAGCTTCCGAGGACCGGTTTCTTGCATTGCAGCCGTCTTCATCCCGCGTTGCTTGAATCCAGTGGCAAAGTCAGCAAGGGACTCACGCCTGAGCATACCCTGCCAACTTATGGCGAACAAAGTGGTACAAAAGGGGGAGGTGATGGACAGAGCATCTGAACCAATCAAACACTCACACCCAGTCAAGAGATCTTGGTTTAATACATCACCGTTTTTTAGCCCACTCTGCCACCCCAGTTCAGACTAACCCTGGGCGGGCGGCTACGTTCCGTGCACGGAGTGTGCGTAGTGCCGGCTTCTACGCATTTTGCGTAGCAGGCGTAGAATCCGGCACTATGCACGTTCCGCAGACGGAGCGTAGCTGGCCGCCACCCGCCTCCCTCCCGCCCTCCCTAAATACTTTAAAATAAAAGTGTAAAAGAATTAAAAGGCACTTACCTTGCCCGCCGCTGCCCGCCGCGTCCCCGGGGCTCGCTATCTTCATGGCTTCCGTCTTGTGTATCTAATGCGCATGCGCGAGCGGCCGCGCATGCGCATTTCTCACGAGAAATGCGCATGCGCGGTCGCCCGCGCATGCGCATTAGATACACAAGACGGAAGCCATGAAGATAGCGAGCCCCGGGGACGCGGCGGGCAGCGGCGGGCAAGGTAAGTGCCTTTTAATTCTTTTACACTTTTAATTTAAAGTATTTAGGGAGGGCGGGAGGGAGGCCTGCGGTGCGTAGTGGGGCTACGCGGAGTGCGGAGGTGGGCGTAGTTTCTCGCCCACTTCACGTAGCTCCACGAAGCCCCACTACGCCCACTATGCCCAAGGTTAGTTCAGACATGGCCATATGCAAATCAGTCTGTCCCTGTGCCTCATGGGAACAGTCCAGCCCGAACTGGCAAGCCATGCCTTCCTTGGACTGGAAACAAGCTTCCGAGGACCGGTTTCTGGAATTGCAGCCGTCTTCAGCCCGGTTCGCTTGAATCCAGTGGCAAAGTTAGCAAGGGACTCATGTCGAAGCAGACCCTGCCAACTTATGGCGAACAAAGTGGTACAAAAGGGGGTGGTGATGGACCGAGCATCTGAACCAATCAAACACTCACACCCAGTCAAGAGATCTGGGTTTAATCCATCACCGTTCTTAGCCCACTCTGCCACCCCAGTTCAGATATGCAAATCAGTCTGACCCTGTGCCTCATGGGAACAGTCCAGCCCGAACTGCCAAGCCATGCCTTCCCGGGACCGGAAACAAGCTTCCGAGGACCGGTTTCTGGCATTGCAGCCGTCTTCAGCCCAGCTTGCTTGAATCCAGTGGAAAAGTGAGAAAGGGACTCACGTCTGAGCATACCCTGCCAACTTATGGAAAAAAAGTGGTACAAAAGGGAGTGGTGATGAACAGAGCATCTGAACCAATCAAACACTCACACCTAGTCAATAGATCTGGGTTTAATCCATCTCCGTTCTTTAGCCCACTCTGCCACCCCAGTTCAGACATGGCCATATGCAAATCAGTCTGTCCCTGTGCCTCATGGGAACAGTCCAGCCCGAACTGGCAAGCCATGCCTTCCTTGGACTGGAAACAAGCTTCCGACGACGGGTTTCTGGCATTGCAGCCGTCTTCAGCCCGGCTTGCTTGAATCCAGTGGCAAAGTGAGCAAGGGACTCACGTCGGAGCACACCCTGCCAACTTATGGCGAACAAAGTGGTACAAAAGGGGGTGGTGATGGACCGAGCATCTGAACCAATCAAACACTCACACCCAGTCAAGAGATCTGGGTTCAATCCATCACCGTTCTTTCGTCCACTCTGCCACCCCAGTTAAGACATGGCCATATGCAAATCACTCTGACCCTGTGCCTCATGGGAACAGTCCAGCCCGAACTGCCAAGCCATGCCTTCCCTGGACCGGAAACAAGCTTACGAGGACCGGTTTCTGGCATTGCAGAGGTCTTCAGCCCGGCTTGCTTGAATCCAGTGGCAAAGTGAGCAAGGGACTCACGTCGGAGCATACCCTGCTAACTTATGGCGAACAAAGTGGTACATAAGGGGGTGGTGATGGACGGAGCATCTTAACCAATCAAACACTCACACCCAGTCAAGAGATCTGGGTTTAATCCATCACCGTTCTTTAGCCCACTCTGCCACCCCAGTTCAGACATGGCCATATGCAAATCAGTCCGACCCTGTGCCTCATGGGAACAGTCCAGCCCGAACTGCCAAGCCATGCCTTCCCGGGACCGGAAACAAGCTTCCGAGGACCGGTTTCTGGCATTACAGCCGACTTCAGCACAGCTTGCTTGAATCCAGTGGCAAAGTGAGCAAGGGACTCACGTCTGAGCATACCCTGCCAACTTATGGCAAACAAAGTGGTACAAAAGGGGGTGGTGATGGACAGAGCATCTGAACCAATCAAACACTCAAACCTAGACAATAGATCTGGGTTTAATCCATCACCGTTCTTTAGCGCACTGTGTCCCCCAGTTCAGACATGGCCATATGCAAATAAGTCTGTCCCTGTGCCTCATGGGAACAGTCCAGCCCGAACTGGCAAGCCATGCCTTCCTTGGACTGGAAACAAGCTTCCGAGGAACGGTTTCTGGCATTGCAGCCGTCTTCAGCCCGGCTTGCTTGAATCCAGTGGCAAAGTGAGCAAGGGACTCACGTCGGAGCACACCCTGCCAACTTATGGCTAACAAAGTGGTACAAAAGGGGGTGGGGATGGACGGAGCATCTGAACCAATCAAACACTCACACCCAGTCAAGAGATCTGGGTTTAATCCATCACCGTTCTTTATCCCACTCTGCCACCCCAGTTCAGACATGGCCATATGCAAATCAGTCTGACCCTGTGCCTCATGGGAACAGTGCAGCCCGAACTGCCAAGCCCTGCCTTCCCTGGACCGTAAAAAAGCTTCCGAGGACCGGTTTCTTGCATTACAGCCGTCTTCAGCCCGGCTTGCTTGAATCCAGAGGCAAAGTGAGCAAGGGACTCATGTCTGAGCATATCCTGCCAACTTATGGCATACAAAGTGGTACAAAAGGGGGTGGTGATGGATGGAGCATCTGAACCAATCGAATACTCACACCCAGTCAAGAGATCTGGGTTTAATCCATCACCGTTATTTAGCCCACTCTGCCTTCCCAGTTCAGACATGGCCATATGCAAATCAGTCTGACCCTGTGCCTCATCGGAACAGTCCAGCCCGAACTGCCAAGCCAAGCCTTCCCTAAACCGGAAACAAGCTTCCGAGGACCGGTTTCTTCCATTGCAGCCGTCTTCATCCCGGCTTGCTTGAATCCAGTGGCAAAGTCAGCAAGGGACTCACGTCTGAGCATACCCTGCCAACTTATGGCGAACAAAGTGGTACAAAAGGGGGAGGTGATGGACGGAGCATCTGAACCAATCAAACACTCACACCCAGTCAAGAGATCTGGGTTTAATCCGTCACCGTTTTTTAGCCCACTCTGCCACCCCAGTTCAGACATGGCCATATGCAAATCAGTCTGACCCTCTGCCTCATGGGAACAGTCCAGCCCGAACTGGCAAGCCATGCCTTCCTTGGACTGGAAACAAGCTTCCGACGACGGGTTTCTGGCATTGCAGCCGTCTTCAGCCCGGCTTGCTTGAATCCAGTGGCAAAGTGAGCAAGGGACTCACGTCGGAGCACACCCTGCCAACTTATGGCGAACAAAGTGGTACAAAAGGGGGTGGTGATGGACCGAGCATCTGAACCAATCAAACACTCACACCCAGTCAAGAGATCTGGGTTCAATCCATCACCGTTCTTTCGTCCACTCTGCCACCCCAGTTAAGACATGGCCATATGCAAATCACTCTGACCCTGTGCCTCATGGGAACAGTCCAGCCCGAACTGCCAAGCCATGCCTTCCCTGGACCGGAAACAAGCTTCCGAGGACCGGTTTCTGGCATTGCAGAGGTCTTCAGCCCGGCTTGCTTGAATCCAGTGGCAAAGTGAGCAAGGGACTCACGTCGGAGCATACCCTGCTAACTTATGGCGAACAAAGTGGTACATAAGGGGGTGGTGATGGACGGAGCATCTTAACCAATCAAACACTCACACCCAGTCAAGAGATCTGGGTTTAATCCATCACCGTTCTTTAGCCCACTCTGCCACCCCAGTTCAGACATGGCCATATGCAAATCAGTCCGACCCTGTGCCTCATGGGAACAGTCCAGCCCGAACTGCCAAGCCATGCCTTCCCGGGACCGGAAACAAGCTTCCGAGGACCGGTTTCTGGCATTACAGCCGACTTCAGCACAGCTTGCTTGAATCCAGTGGCAAAGTGAGCAAGGGACTCACGTCTGAGCATACCCTGCCAACTTATGGCAAACAAAGTGGTACAAAAGGGGGTGGTGATGGACAGAGCATCTGAACCAATCAAACACTCAAACCTAGACAATAGATCTGGGTTTAATCCATCACCGTTCTTTAGCGCACTGTGTCCCCCAGTTCAGACATGGCCATATGCAAATAAGTCTGTCCCTGTGCCTCATGGGAACAGTCCAGCCCGAACTGGCAAGCCATGCCTTCCTTGGACTGGAAACAAGCTTCCGAGGAACGGTTTCTGGCATTGCAGCCGTCTTCAGCCCGGCTTGCTTGAATCCAGTGGCAAAGTGAGCAAGGGACTCACGTCGGAGCACACCCTGCCAACTTATGGCTAACAAAGTGGTACAAAAGGGGGTGGGGATGGACGGAGCATCTGAACCAATCAAACACTCACACCCAGTCAAGAGATCTGGGTTTAATCCATCACCGTTCTTTATCCCACTCTGCCACCCCAGTTCAGACATGGCCATATGCAAATCAGTCTGACCCTGTGTCTCATGAGAACAGTCCAGCCCGAACTGCCAAGCCATGCCTTCTGTGGACCGGAATCAAGCTTCCGAGGACCGGTTTCTGGCATTGCAGCTGTCTTCAGCCCGGCTTGCTTGAATCCAGTGGCAAAGTGAGCAAGGGACTCACGTCTGAGCATACCCTGCCAAATTTTGGCGAACAAAGTGGTACAAAAGGGGGTGGTGATGGACGGAGCATCTGAACCAATCAAACACTCACACCCAGTCAAGAGATCTGGGTTTAATACATCACCGTTCTTTAGTCCACTCTGCCACCCCAGTTCAGACATGGCCATATGCAAATCAGTCTGACCCTGTGCCTCATGGGAACAGTCCAGCCTGAACTGCCAAGCCATGTCTTGACTGGACCGGAAAAAAGCTTCCGAGGACCGGTTTCTTGCATTGCAGCCGTCTTCATCCCGGCTTGCTTGAATCCAGTGGCAAAGTAAGCAAGGGACTCACGTCTGAGCATACCCTGCCAACTTATGGCGAATAAAGTGGTACAAAAGGGGGTGGTGATGGACGGAGCATCTGAACCAATCAAATACTAACACCCAGTCAAGAGATCTGGGTTTAATCCATCCCCGTTATTTAGCCCACTCTGCCATCCCAGTTCAGACATGGCCATATGCAAATCAGTCTGACCCTGTGCCTCATGGGAACAGTCCAGCCCGAACTGCCAAGCCATGCCTTCCCTGGACCGGAAACAAGCTTCCGAGGACCAGTTTCTGGCATTGCAGCCGTCTTCAGCCCGGCTTGCTTGAATCCAGTGGCAAAGTGAGCAAGGGACTCACGTCTGAGCATACCCTGCCAACTTATGGCGAACAAAGTGGTACAAAAGGGGGTGGTGATGAACCGAGTATCTGAACCAATCAAACACTCACACCCAGTCAAGAGATTTGGGTTTAATCCATCACCATTCTTAGCCCACTCTGCCACCCCAGTTCAGACATGGCCATATGCAAATCACTCTGACCATGTGCCTCATGGGAACAGTCCAGCCCGAACTGCCAATCCATGCCTTCCCTGGACCGGAAACAAGCTTCCGAGGACCGGTTTCTGGCATTGCAGCCGTCTTCAGCCCGGCTTGCTTGAATCCAGTGGCAAAGTGAGCAAGGGACTCACGTCTGAGCATACCCTGCCAACTTATGGCGAACAAAGTGGTACAAAAGGGGGTAGTGATGGACCGAGCATCTGAACCAATCAAACACTCACACCCAGTCAAGAGATCTGGGTTCAATCCATCACCGTTCTTAGCCCACTCTGCCACCCCAGTTCAGACATGGCCATATGCAAATCAGTCTGACCCTGTGCCTCATGGGGACAGTCCTGCCCGAACTGCCAATCCATGCCTTCCCTGGACCGGAAACAAGCTTCCGAGGACCGGTTTCTGGCATTAAAGCTGTTTTCAGCCCGGCTTGCTTGAATCCAGTGGCAAAGTGAGCAAGGGACTCACGTCTGAGCATACCCTGCCAACTTATGGCGAACAAAGTGGTACAAAATGGGGTGGGGATGGACGGAGCATCTGAACCAATCAAACACTCACACCCAGTCAAGAGATCTGGGTTTAAACCATCACCGTTCTTTAGCCCACTTTGCCACCCCAGTTCAGACATGGCCATATGCAAATCAGTCTGACCCTGTGTCTCATGGGAACAGTCCAGCCCGAACTGCCAAGCCATGCCTTCTCTGGACCGGAAACAAGCTTCCGAGGACCGGTTTCTGGCATTGCAGCTGTCTTCAGCCCGGCTTGCTTGAATCCAGTGGCAAAGTGAGCAAGGGACTCACGTCTGAGCATACCCTGCCAACTTATGGCGAACAAAGTGGTACAAAAGGGGGTGGTGATGGACCGAGTATCTGAACCAATCAAACACTCACACCCAGTCAAGAGATTTGGGTTTAATCCATCACCATTCTTAGCCCACTCTGCCACCCCAGTTCAGACATGGCCATGTGCAAATCAGTCTGACCCTGTGCCTCATGGGAACAGTCCAGCCCGAACTGCCAATCCATGCCTTCCCTGGACCGGAAACAAGCTTCCGAGGACCGGTATCTGGCATTGCAGCCGTCTTCAGCCCGGCTTGCTTGAATCCAGTGGCAAAGTGAGCAAGGGACTCACGTCTGAGCATACCCTGCCAACTTATGGCGAACAAAGTGTACAAAAGGGGGTAGTGATGGACCGAGCATCTGAACCAATCAAACACTCACACCCAGTCAAAAGATCTGGGTTTATTCCATCACAGTTCTTTAGCCCACTCTGCCACCCCAGTTCAGACATGGCCATATGCAAATCAGTCTGTCCCTGTGCCTCATGGGAACAGTCCAGCCCGAACTGCCAAGCCATGCCTTCCTTGGACTGGAAACAAGCTTCCGAGGACCAGTTTCTGGCATTGCAGCCGTGTTCAGCCCGGCTTGCTTGAATCCAGTGGCAAAGTGAGCAAGGGACTCACGTCTGAGCATACCCCGCCAACTTATGGCAAACAAAGTGGTACAAAAGGGGGTGGTGATGGACAGAGCATCTGAACCAATCAAACACTCAAACCTAGTCAGTAGATCTGGGTTTAATCCATCACCGTTCTTTAGCGCACTGTGTCCCCCAGTTCAGACATGGCCATATGCAAATCAGTCTGTCCCTGTGCCTCATGGGAACAGTCCAGCCCGAACTGGCAAGCCATGCCTTCCTTGGACTGGAAACAAGCTTCCGAGGACCGGTTTCTGGCATTGCAGCCGTCTTCAGCCCGGCTTGCTTGAATCCAGTGGCAAAGTGAGCAAGGGACTCACGTCGGAGCACACCCTGCCAACTTATGGCTAACAAAGTGGTACAAAAGGGGGTGGGGATGGACGGAGCATCTGAACCAATCAAACACTCACACCCAGTCAAGAGATCTGGGTTTAATCCATCACCGTTCTTTAGCCCACTCTGCCACCCCAGTTCAGACATGGCCATATGCAAATCAGTCTGACCCTGTGTCTCATGGGAACAGTCCAGCCCGAACTGCCAAGCCATGCCTTCTGTGGACCGGAATCAAGCTTCCGAGGACCGGTTTCTGGCATTGCAGCTGTCTTCAGCCCGGCTTGCTTGAATCCAGTGGCAAAGTGAGCAAGGGACTCACGTCTGAGCATACCCTGCCAAATTATGGCGAACAAAGTGGCACAAAAGGGGGTGGTGATGGACGGAGCATCTGAACCAATCAAACACTCACACCCAGTCAAGAGATCTGGGTTTAATACATCACCGTTCTTTAGTCCACTCTGCCACCCCAGTTCAGACATGGCCATATGCAAATCAGTCTGACCCTGTGCCTCATGGGAACAGTCCAGCCTGAACTGCCAAGCCATGTCTTGACTGGACCGGAAAAAAGCTTCCGAGGACCGGTTTCTGGCATTGCAGCCGTCTTAATCCCGGCTTGCTTGAATCCAGTGGCAAAGTAAGCAAGGGACTCACGTCTGAGCATACCCTGCCAACTTATGGCGAATAAAGTGGTACAAAAGGGGGTGGTGATGGACGGAGCATCTGAACCAATCAAATACTAACACCCAGTCAAGAGATCTGGGTTTAATCCATCCCCGTTATTTAGCCCACTCTGCCATCCCAGTTCAGACATGGCCATATGCAAATCAGTCTGACCCTGTGCCTCATGGGAACAGTCCAGCCCGAACTGCCAAGCCATGCCTTCCCTGGACCGGAAACAAGCTTCCGAGGACCAGTTTCTGGCATTGCAGCCGTCTTCAGCCCGGCTTGCTTGAATCCAGTGGCAAAGTGAGCAAGGGACTCACGTCTGAGCATACCCTGCCAACTTATGGCGAACAAAGTGGTACAAAAGGGGGTGGTGATGGACCGAGTATCTGAACCAATCAAACACTCACACCCAGTCAAGAGATTTGGGTTTAATCCATCACCATTCTTAGCCCACTCTGCCACCCCAGTTCAGACATGGCCATATGCAAATCACTCTGACCATGTGCCTCATGGGAACAGTCCAGCCCGAACTGCCAATCCATGCCTTCCCTGGACCGGAAACAAGCTTCCGAGGACCGGTTTCTGGCATTGCAGCCGTCTTCAGCCCGGCTTGCTTGAATCCAGTGGCAAAGTGAGCAAGGGACTCACGTCTGAGCATACCCTGCCAACTTATGGCGAACAAAGTGGTACAAAAGGGGGTAGTGATGGACCGAGCATCTGAACCAATCAAACACTCACACCCAGTCAAGAGATCTGGGTTCAATCCATCACCGTTCTTAGCCCACTCTGCCACCCCAGTTCAGACATGGCCATATGCAAATCAGTCTGACCCTGTGCCTCATGGGGACAGTCCTGCCCGAACTGCCAATCCATGCCTTCCCTGGACCGGAAACAAGCTTCCGAGGACCGGTTTCTGGCATTAAAGCTGTTTTCAGCCCGGCTTGCTTGAATCCAGTGGCAAAGTCAGCAAGGGACTCACGTCTGAGCATACCCTGCCAACTTATGGCGAACAAAGTGGTACAAAAGGGGTTGGGGATGGACGGAGCATCTGAACCAATCAAACATTCACACCCAGTCAAGAGATCTGGGTTTAATCCATCACCGTTCTTTAGCCCACTCTGCCACCCCAGTTCAGACATGGCCATATGCAAATCAGTCTGACCCTGTGCCTCATGGGAACAGTCCAGCCCGAACTGCCAAGCCATGCCTTCCCTGGACTGGAAACAAGCTTCAGAGGACCGGTTTCTGGCATTGCAGCTGTCTTCAGCCCGGCTTGCTTGAATCCAGTGGCAAAGTGAGCAAGGGACTCACGTCTGAGCATACCCTGCCAACTTATGGCGAACAAAGTGGTACAAAAGGGGGTGGTGATGGACGGAGCATCTGAACCAATCAAACACTCACGCCCAGTCAAGAGATCTGGGTTTAATACATCACCGTTCTTTAGTCCACTCTGCCACCCCAGTTCAGACATGGCCATATGCAAATCAGTCTGACCCTGTGCCTCATGGGAACAGTCCAGCCCGAACTGCCAAGCCATGCCTTCCCTGGAAGGGAAACAAGCTTCCGAGGACCGGTTTCTGGCATTGCAGCCGTCTTCAGCCCGGCTTGCTTGAATGCAGTGGCAAAGTGAGCAAGGGACTCATGTCTGAGCATACCCTGCCAACTTATGGCGAACAAAGTGGTACAAAAGGGGGTGGTGATGGACCGAGCCTCTGAACCAATCAAACACTCACACCCAGTCAAGAGATCTGGGTTTAATCCATCACCGTTCTTAGCCCAATCTGCCACCCCAGTTCAGACATGGCCATATGCAAATCAGTCTGACCCTGTGCCTCATGGGAACAGTCCAGCCCGAACTGCCAATCCATGACTTCCCTGGACCGGAAACAAGCTTCCGAGGACCGGTTTCTGGCATTGCAGCTGTCTTCAGCCCGGCTTGCTTGAATCCAGTGGCAAAGTGAGCAAGGGACTCACGTCTGAGCATACCCTGCCAACTTATGGAGAACAAAGTGGTACAAAAGGGGGTGGTGATGGACCGAGCCTCTGAACCAATCAAACACTCACACCCAGTCAAGAGATCTGGGTTTAATCCATCACCGTTCTTAGCCCACTCTGCCACCCCAGTTCAGACATGGCCATATGCAAATCAGTCTGACCCTGTGCCTCATCGGAACAGTCCAGCCCGAACTGCCAAGCCAAGCCTTCCCTGGACCGGAAACAAGCTTCCGAGGACCGGTTTCTTGCATTGCAGCCGTCTTCCTCCCGCGTTGCTTGAATCCAGTGGCAAAGTCAGCAAGGGACTCACTTCTGAGCATACCCTGCCAACTTATGGTGAACAAAGTGGTACAAAAGGGGGAGGTGATGGACAGAGCATCTGAACCAATCAAACACTCACACCCAGTCAAGAGATCTTGGTTTAATACATCACCGTTTTTTAGCCCACTCTGCCACCCCAGTTCAGACATGGCCATATGCAAATCAGTATGTCCCTGTGCCTCATGGGAACAGTCCAGCCCGAACTGGCAAGCCATGCCTTCCTTGGACTGGAAACAAGCTTCCGAGGACCGGTTTCTGGAATTGCAGCCGTCTTCAGCCCGGTTCGCTTGAATCCAGTGGCAAAGTTAGCAAGGGACTCATGTCGAAGCAGACCCTGCCAACTTATGGCAAACAAAGTGGTACAAAAGGGGGTGGTGATGGACCGAGCATCTGAAGCAATCAAACACTCACACCAAGTCAAGAGATCTGGGTTTAATCCATCACCGTTCTTAGCCAACTCTGCCACCCCAGTTCAGATATGCAAATCAGTCTGACCCTGTGCCTCATGGGAACAGTCCAGCCCGAACTGCCAAGCCATGCCTTCCCGAGACCGGAAAAAAGCTTCCAAGGACCGGTTTCTGGCATTGCAGCCGTCTTCAGCCCAGCTTGCTTGAATCCAGTGGAAAAGTGAGAAAGGGACTCACGTCTGAGCATAGCCTGCCAACTTATGGAAAAAAAGTGGTACAAAAGGGAGTGGTGATGAACAGAGCATCTGAACCAATCAAACACTCACACCTAGTCAATAGATCTGGGTTTAATCCATCTCCGTTCTTTAGCCCACTCTGCCACCCCAGTTCAGACATGGCCATATGCAAATCAGTCTGTCCCTGTGCCTCATGGGAACAGTCCAGCCCGAACTGGCAAGCCATGCCTTCCTTGGACTGGAAACAAGCTTCCGACGACGGGTTTCTGGCATTGCAGCCGTCTTCAGCCCGGCTAATAATAATAATAATAATACAGCATTTATAAAGCGCCTGGCTACACATAGAACAGTGTGTCCCCGCGCTAATTACTGATAAATTCTACCTAGGGCCTGAGAGAGCAGGATTATGAAGTGGGGAAAAGGAATGTTTTTAATTTCCTCCGGAATCCTATTTCAGATGGCTCCATCCTCATATTCAGTGGTAGAGCTTGCTTGAATCCAGTGGCAAAGTGAGCAAGGGACTCACGTCGGAGCACACCCTGCCAACTTATGGCGAACAAAGTGGTACAAAAGGGGGTGGTGATGGACCGAGCATCTGAACCAATCAAACACTCACACCCAGTCAAGAGATCTGGGTTCAATCCATCACCGTTATTTCGTCCACTCTGCCACCCCAGTTAAGACATGGCCATATGCAAATCACTCTGACCCTGTGCCTCATGGGAACAGTCCAGCCCGAACTGCCAAGCCATGCCTTCCCTGGACCGGAAACAAGCTTCCGAGGACCGGTTTCTGGCATTGCAGAGGTCTTCAGCCCGGCTTGCTTGAATCCAGTGGCAAAGTGAGCAAGGGACTCACGTCGGAGCATACCCTGCTAACTTATGGCGAACAAAGTGGTACAAAAGGGGGTGGTGATGGACGGAGCATCTTAACCAATCAAACACTCACACCCAGTCAAGAGATCTGGGTTTAATCCATCACCGTTCTTTAGACCACTCTGCCACCCTAGTTCAGACATGGCCATATGCAAATCAGTCCGACCCTGTGCCTCATGGGAACAGTCCAGCCCGAACTGCCAAGCCATGCCTTCCCGGGACCGGAAACAAGCTTCCGAAGACCGGTTTCTGGCATTGCAGCCGACTTCAGCACAGCTTGCTTGAATCCAGTGGCAAAGTGAGCAAGGGACTCACGTCTGAGCATACCCTGCCAACTTATGGCAAACAAAGTGGTACAAAAGGGGGTGGTGATGGACAGAGCATCTGAACCAATCAAACACTCAAACCTAGTCAATAGATCTGGGTTTGATCCATCACCGTTCTTTAGCGCACTGTGTCCCCCAGTTCAGACATGGCCATATGCAAATCAGTCTGTCCCTGTGCCTCATGGGAACAGTCCAGCCCGAACTGGCAAGCCATGCCTTCCTTGGACTGGAAACAAGCTTCCGAGGACCGGTTTCTGGCATTGCAGCCGTCTTCAGCCCGGCTTGCTTGAATCCAGTGGCAAAGTGAGCAAGGGACTCACGTCGGAGCATACCCTGCCAACTTATGGCGAACAAAGTGGTACAAAAGGGGGTGGTGATGGACGGAGCATCTGAACCAATCAAATACTCAAACCCAGTCAAGAGATCTTGGTCCAATCCATCACCATTCTTAGCCCACTCTGCTACCCCAGTTCAGACATGGCCATATGAAAATCAGTCTGACCCTGTGCCTCATGGGAACAGTCCAGCCCGAACTGCCAAGCCATGCCTTCCCTGGACCGGAAACAAGCTTCCGAGTACCGGTTTCTGGCATTGCAGAGGTCTTCAGCCCGGCTTGCTTGAATCCAGTGGCAAAGTGAGCAAGGGACTCACGTCGGAGTGAGGTTCCGTGAGAATCGTTACGATGTTTTGGGCATGTTCAAATGTGGACAAGTTTGGTATCTATGAACCGTAAATGACGAGATTAGTAGGTGTACGCGTTTTCGCTACACTACTAGGAAGGGTTCGCCTTATTTACGGGTTTGTTCATCCAAACCCTCGGGTTCCATTTTAGATACGGCATCCATTTTGTTTCTTGCCCTCACGTAGTCAGCGAACAGACAAATGTCCGCTTCATGACCTCCAGTTCCCAAGCCTTACGGAAGACGCATATTCCTTTTGTGCGTCTTTTATGACGAGGGGGATGACACTGCAAAGGCAGATGGTTCCTCTCGAGGGTAATCTTGCCGTGCCGGTCTATTGTTTCAGCCTTGCAGATGCTAGGATCGAATCCTTTGATCCTGAGATCACGCTTCCGATATTACCCCCACACTCTTTTTCCACTGTTGTCTGTCTTCCTTGCACCTGTTCCTGTCTCTTACTTTCGTTCGTTTACAACTAAAGTGGAATGTGCGTAGTGGTGAGATAATGTGCTTTTACAGTTGGGAACCGGCAATGTTACTGTAATTATGTTCCGGGGTTCTGAAAACATGAAAGCAATCCTTTTGAAGTTTACTTTGGGAACTGGGTTGTAATCTTTTGTTCGTATGTTGTGCAATGACGAAAATGTGTATAAAAGGAGCGATCCACATTTACAATTTGAAGCAGACTCTCAGAACCTACACGTTGTTGTACTTCTAGCGATTTCTGTATCCCTGCAGTAATAAACGCTGATCTTTGACGCCGAAGGAAGTCTCCCGTGTCTCTGTCATTTGTACGCCAGAACAGGTAACCCACGAAGGTTTCAGGTGTTGTCCCCTGGCACCGCTGGGCCTTAAATAGTCCAGTCCTTCAGTTGGCGCCCAACGTGGGGCGACATCAGCGGTACCGGTCCAAAGCCTGTTGATTGTGAGGAACTTCGTGTGAAATCTCCAAGGGAAGGTGCACCCCGCTTCATCGATCCTGTTGTCGAAATAAGTGGCCCGAAGATTTTTTCCTGCGAAGCTTCCCGCCTCCTGACGGCTGCGACGGACCGATGCCCTGACTGTCGACCTGTTTTTGGCGCCTGGCGTAGTCCTTTGTACGGCGAGACGATAGACGGGCCTTCCTGGTGACGCCATTGTGCTCTCAGTTAAGTATTTGTGGGTCGCTCCCAGTATCCTTGGTTGTTGTTGAAGCTTAGTTGTTTGCATGGTTCCATTGCATTTGTGGTTCTTAGTTGTTGGTTCTTAGTTGTTATTTGACAGTTGCAATTGCCAAAAACCGAGGGTTTTGTATTTTTACGAAGATTTTGTACTTCGGTAACCCTTGAAGTTTGATACTAGGTTAGTGTGCACGATGCCTAGCCATAGTGGGTTCCTTGGTTTCTTTAAATGTTACAATATGGATTCCCGAATGGAGGACTCGTGTCCGATACCTCCAGTTGGAACTCCGATATATGAGCTCTATAGTCGACATGGTGTGGGCCCTATTATATATAATGACTGTTGGCTTCGTTACACGAAGAAGGATGGTGCCCTTAGTTGGCCACCTCATGGCAGTTTTGAAACTGAGATTTTAGATAATCTCGAAATAAAATTGTTTAAAAAGAAAGCTAGGCCAGCTATGTTTGATTCCCTTCGGTTATGGCGCAAAGAGGCCAAGCAGAAAGAAATCAGACAGCTAAAGAAAAATAAAAGAGAGGGTATCGTTACGATGATGCAACGTGCAGAACAATGCCAACGAGAGAGGGCAGATAAAGAAAATGAAGCCTCTATCAGACTGCATCACATGAAAGTGGATAAATGTTATCCGGTTTTATCGTCAAGTCTTGATAAAAAGGAAAAAGACACGAAGTAGGATCCTTTGTTAGCATACTTGATGAAATCGCCACCTCTTTACGCACAGGGTGCTACGGCTCCTGTAGTTCCTCCTGTAGTTCCTCCTGTTATGGCGGCTGCTGGTCAGCCTGTTGTCGGTCCTGTTCTTGTCCCTGTACCTCCTCCTTTTCCTCCTGCTCCTTCCGTTCGTAATCGTATCCCTAACTCTGTTGCTAACCTCTATTCCCCACTTTCCGGATCGTTATTTCACTCCGATGTCTCTGAAACTCCTCAGAGACGAAGTCAAATTCCTGGTGGAAGGGAAAGTGAGACGCTAGTAACTATGGCGCGTAGGTGGATTAGATATCCTGCTAGATACCCTTCACGCATAGTTTTCGATACGTTTTCCCAGTTTAATGAGCCCACGCAGAGATTCGTGTTTGAAGAAATGTGCAACTCCTTGAGAGAAGAGTGGGATAATGATGAGTTAGATAATGTACCGCCTGACATAACTGAACTTCGGAGTCAATTTTTGAACGGTATGATTGTAGGTGGAGATGTACAGCGTGCATTAGAGCGATTGTTAGCGTTTAGGTCTACAGTGCCTTCTCGAGTGTCGTTTGATGATGATTCCGATACTCAGAAAGCAACCTCTGGTCAGTATCCTAAGAGAGAGGTTCCGCCTGTATGGATGCCAGGTGATCTTGCTGCTAATCCTCCGATTTAGCCATACTTCCAAAGAGTTTGGATACACCTCCCATGGAAGCGATCAGAAGTTTTGCAGGTGAAGCAATCCTTGCCTGATCCACGCAAGAATCCGGCAGGTTATTATAAGGAGTTATCCCAATTGGTGGATGCTTCTATTATGAACCTTGCTGATATCGACATGCTGTTTGGTAATGTCGTACCGCAACCGATTTGGGCGAAAATCCGCCAAGAGAATCATTTAGTTGAGTTAGGTGGTGACTGGGCTACACTAGTAGCAGCTGATAGACGACAAATTGGTGGGGCTAAGCCCGAACAGTTAATTGTGGATTTACCTCAAAAAATCATTACGCTCATGAAAACTCTTATGCCAGCGATGAGGGTAAATTGGGACAAATTGTCTGCTTGCAAGCAAAAGAAGGACGAGAGTGTCTCGGATTTCTTTACTAGATTTGAGGAAGCATTTGTCGATCATAGTGGTCAGGATATGAGTACTGAGGGAGGCCAGCGGTTATTTGTTGATAAATTTGTGTTAAATTTGTTGCCTGAGTTAGGCAACAAATTGAAAAATTCAGAAAGTGCATGGGCTGTTTCAACCACTGCTCAAATATTAGCGACGGCTCAATACTACGAGAATAGGGAAAAAGAAGAAAGTGATCGTTCGGATAAGAAAACGAAGGAGCTTAAAACGAAGGTTTTGTTGCAGCAAGCGTATCCTCCGCGTTCGAATCAAAATGATTCGCAACAGCAGTATTGACCACAATTACAGTCTTCTAGGATGCAGTCACGTTCTGACTCTTCTTCATTTAGATCTATGCTTGGGTATAATCAGTGTGCATATTGTAGGGGAGAGGGCCATATGAAATTCAATTGTCCCGCTTTACGTGATCGATATAATGATGTTTCCGCTCGAGGGGGACGTGGTGGTCCCCAACAGACATTTCGAGGTAGAGGTCGTGGCACCTCTCAAAATCAGAATGAGCGCTCTCATACTTCATCGGATACGAATAATTGTTTTGACCAGCGAAATGCGGGGTCCGTTAGATCTGCACAGTACCATGTGGACGATTATTACGTTGGACATGAGATTGTTGCAGACGACCGTTACTAGGACAGCCACCGACAAAGTGAGGGAGTAGTGTCAGTTCCGGTTGATCAGAGAGGGCCTTACGTCGCAGTTGCCACATCTGGCGTAGTTGAGCCTTTTCTGTTGGACACTGGTGCAGCAAAAAGTTCCATCATGCATTCAAGACTCCCTGGCACACCTTTTCCGGCTTAACAAATGTTTCCATTGGATTCTCCGGCGCCCCTGTTAGCAATCCTGTCTCTAGCCCTTTGCCCCTTACGATTGGTCCTCGTGAGTTGGAGGCCCCATTGATTTTATCTACTGGTTGTGGTGAGAATCTCTTGGGTCTGGATTTGTTAAAACGGTTATATGCGACTTTGTACTGCTCTCCTGCGGGAGTGGAGCTTACATTGGGTCAGAGAGTAATTTCTCCTATGTACTTGTCAATCGATAAGTTCCCTCCGGAATTGAGTTCCCTTCCTGCGTCTTTATGGGCCACGGGTCCCAATGATGTGGGCCTATTAGATATCCCACCTTATGTGGTCCACTTAAAATCCAATGTGCGATTACCACGTATACCTCAGTATCGTATCTCTCTTGATGGTGAGCGAGCGCTATTAGCGATCATTTATGACCTGATTGAAAAAGATGTCATTGAAGAAACTCGGGGAAATGTGTGTAATAGTCCTGTGTTACCCATTTTGAAACAAACTGATCCATCTAAACCTCCTGTGTACCGTTTTGTAATTGATTTGAGAGAAGTGAATAAAATCATGATTCCACAGTTTCCTGTGGTGCCTGATATCACGGCCTTGTTGACCCTGATTCCAGCTTCTGCTTCCTGGTTCACGGTGATCGACCTAAAGAATGCTTTCTTTAGTATTCCGATCGCTGAGGAAAGCAGAGATTTATTCGGATTCTCATTAGGAGGTCGCAGTTTTAGGTTTAAACGCGCACCACAGGGCTACTGTGAGAGTCCGTCGATCTACAGTCAAGCCCTTAAAAGTCAACTTGATGCATTTGTGTTACCGACGGGTGCGGCTTTGATTCAGTACGTTGACGACCTGTTGGTAGCTGCTGATACAGAGGTTATTTGCAGAACTGCTACAGTATCGTTGTTGCAACATTTATGTGACTTACATCATAAAGTGTCACCTTCTAAGCTTCAATATTGTTGCCAAGAAGTAACCTATATAGGTCACTTATTGTCAAAAGAAGGGAGTAGGTTGACCCCAGAACGAATAGCAGCGATTGCTCGAATGACTGTGCCAAAAACTCAGAGAGATGTGCGTGCCTTTCTAGGTATTACGTCATACTGCAGACAATGGATTCCAAATTTCTCATTGTTGGCGAAACCATTGTTAGCTCTCACGTGCAAGGATGTTTCGACTCCTTTACCTTGGACTGAAGAGTGTCAGAAAGGTTTTTCTGAATTACGTGATGCGTTGTGTTCGGCTCCTGTGTTAGGCACTCCCGATTATAGTAAGCCGTTTACACTATACGTTCACGAGAGGGATGGTTGTGCGTTGAGTGTCTTGACGCAACAATTTGGCGACAAACAACGTCCATGTGCATATTTTTCTTCGACCTTAGACCCAGTGGCTAGAGCATTACCGAGTTGTTTAAGAGCAACAGCGGCAGCTGCGGTGTCTATTCGACAGTCCGCAGGTCTGGTCATGGATAATATGCTTACGGTGATGGTTCCGCACGCAGTTGACACTCTTTTGAATCGAACAAAAACTCAACACCTGATGAGCGCAAGGCTGTCTGGTTATGAGTTGACACTTTTGGCAAGTCATATACGAATAAAAAGTTGTAATGTGTTGAACCCAGCAACATTGTTGCCGATTAGCATGGAATCAGGTGATGTAGCACCACATGATTGCTACTTAAGAACCGAAGAAGAGACGAAGGGTCGTATTGACCTGAAAAACACTCCATTGGTAGATCCCGATGGTACTTTGTATGTTGATGGTTCATGCTTCAAGTTGCCGAATGGTGAAGTGACGACTGCGTATGCTGTAGTGACGTTGAGTACGGTTGTGGAAACTGCGAGATTGAGTCAGAATTCGGCCCAGGCGGCCGAGTTAATTGCGTTAACGAGAGCGTGCGTGTTGTCCAGAGGAAAGCGGGTGAATGTGTTTACCGATAGTCAGTATGCATTTGGCGTAGCGCATAGTTTTGGTCGATTGTGGAGAGAAAGAGGGTTTTTTACGTCGCATGGCACGAAGATCCAACATGGACAGCTTGTGAATGACCTTTTGGATGCGCTTACATTGCCTAAGCAGGTGGCAATAATTAAATGTAGTGCGCATCGGAAAGTGACAGATGATGTTGGCTGCGGTAATGCGTTTGCGGATGAGATTGCTAAGGAGACGGCCAGAGATCTGACAAACCGAATGTATGTTACGAGTTCAGTAAGATGGCCGGCGGAGACTGGTATGTGTGAGGACACAGTTGAGAGTGTGAAGGAGATACAGAATGAGGCTACTGAGATGGAAAAGACTCAGTGGAAAGAAAGCACTGGGAAGTTAGACGAGAATGGATGTTGGGTTGATTTGTCAGAGAAGCAGAGATGGATGTTACCGGATGCATATGTGCTTGCCGTCGTTACTATGGCTCACGGCACATCACATATTAGCGCGAAAGGTATATGTAAGTTGTTGTCTCCTGTATGGAAGAATGATGGGATTACTAAGTGTGCGGAGAGAGTGGTTAAGAATTGCATGGTATGTTTGATGTATAATCCTGGTAAGGGCACCCCCACTCCACCTGGTCACTTTGCTCCTCCTACATGTCCCTTTGAAATTATTCAGTTGGACTTCATCCATATGGAGAGATGCAATAACTTGAAGTATGTCTTGGTTGTAGTGTGTGCGTTCTCCAGATGGATTGAGGCTTACCCCCTTAAGGATAATACTGCCCTGTCCACAGCAAAGGTTTTGCTCAAGGAATATTTCCCCAGATATGGCATGCCTCGGATTGTATGGTCAGATAACGGAAGTGAGTTTGTGGGAAGTGTGATGAGGAGTGTATGTAGTGGCCTTGAAATCCGTCAAAAGTTCCATAGTGCTAATCATCCTCAATCAGCAGGTTTGGTGGAAGGATACAATGGCACTCTGAAACTAAAACTCGCCAAAATCCAGGCAACGACTGGTTTATCGTGGCCTGATGCTTTGCCTCTAGCTCTCTTATCGACCAGGGCGACTGTACACTCTCGAGTAGGGCTTAGCCCATATGAGATTGTGTTTGGCCGTCCTGCGAACATTTGGGGAGTTCCGAGGCCTAAGGAGTTTGACAGACTAGAATATCCAATGTTGATTGACTATCTTTATGATCTGACTGCTAAATTGAGTTTGATTCATCAACAGGTTTTTGAGGCTCTACCGGCACAAACAGAGGGTCCTGGTCATCGGCTACAACCTGGCGATTGGGTAGTTACCCGAAACTTTGGACAAAAAAGCAATCTTGAGCCAAGGTTCGTGGGACCCCACCAGGTGTTATTGGCGACGAGGACTGCAGTTCGGCTGGAAGGCAGGAAGCATTGGGTGCATGCCACCCACACAAAGAAGATTCCGCTTCCTTTGCCAGCAGATACGTGGATAAAGAAAGGAGTCGCCTCGACTGAGACCGATACCCCTTTGCGCTACATGCCATTTAGTGATGCACAGCTTGTAGAGAACGATTCAGTTCAATCAGACATCCCTGTTCAATCCTCTGACACCTTACCTACGTCATCAGCATTGGAGAGTTCAAGTCCTGAATTGTTACCGGAACAATCGAACACTGTTTTACCATCTGAACCGTTGTTTGAAGAGCAGACTCGACCCGGGAAATGTCGATATTTTCTTCGACCGCGCAATAAAGACTAATACATTTTTTATTATTTTTGATTTTACATTACCCCCTTGTTGTTGCCATGGATATTGTGGACATTTTATATTGTGTGTACCTTTTCTTTTCGTGCAGCTAAGAGACTTATATTAAATTGAATGTTCATTTTATTAAAACCTATCATCTGGGTTGGCCGTAGGGCCGTGCGGGTACTTCCTTCTGTTTAGCAGGTTTCTGACACTAGGTCGATTACCTTTTGTCGATTTCTAGGGAACTCCTGGGAATTGATAATCGCTACTCAGAACGAAGTGCGTCAAGAACGTCACGGACGGTCTTTAGAGGATGGAGTTTTCTATGCTGTCGGAAAGAGAGAAAATGTTGGCGCAAAGATCTAAATTGCATAAGATGTTTCGAACAAAATGTTTTTTGTTTCAGATTTTTATGTTGTTTCTAACTATTTCTCTGCTACTGGTGGGTGGAGTATACTTTGGAATTCAAATATTATTGCCTTCCATTTCACCTACTCCTCCTTCACATGATCTGAATTTTGTCACCACTATTTCTCCACATTCCTTTCATCTTCTGCCTCAACATGAACAAGTCAGACGTGCGGAATTTATGAATAATTCCTTTGTTCAACTTCTACATCAGCATCAGTTGGTGATGAATACTACTAATTGCTGGGTGTGTGGGTTAATGCCACATACCATGGATAAGGGTATTCCGTATTTGGTCCTTCCCTATAGTTCCCAAGGATCAGCTCGGGCATTCCAAACTATGTTCCGAAGTGCACTAGATTCCTATCCCCATCGAGAACCACGCTCTGTAAACCTTGGTCCTGGCCCGTACCACAAGTCTTTGGCGATGGCTATTGCTGATTTAGATAGAGATATTTTTGATGCATCGCTTATCCCAGAGGAGGAGGTGCGAGCATATAAGGATCTGAGTGAGACTGAGTATAGTATATCAGTGGGTGATAGACAGCTTAAGAGCTCGTCTCCGATCTGGATCGTACCTCATCTTGGTCACTTCTGTCTGCAAGGTCTTGGTCGAAATCCGAGAGCTCAGCTTGGGAAGAGTGCTTGTACTGAGACGTATGTCCTACCGATGCTCTCTTCCCCTGTCTTCCTGACTGCCAAGGGTACTTATTTTGTGTGTTACGATCGTGTTTATACATGGTTGCCTCGTGATTTTTCAGGCACCTGTTATATCGCGAATCTTCTACCACCGACTTTCACCGTTGCCTCAGACTATCACAAGACCAGAGTTGTGAGAGGCGTTATTAGTAAAGAGGATACTGCTGGTCAAGAGGCAGGAGACTTCTTTAAGGGTTTCCTACCGTTTTGGGGTCCTATGGTTAATAGTAGGAACTTGAGACAGTTGACTCGTGTGGTGGAATCGACTGCCAATATCACTGCAAGCGCCCTTGGTAACCTGACAGCAGAGCTTCAAGCGGATAGACTTATGACGCTACAGAACCGTATGGTTCTAGACGTTGTACTTGCAGATAGAGGTGGTGTGTGTAAGGTGATCCATTCGAGTTGCTACATTTTCATACCTGACAACGCTCCAACAGTTTATCAAGCCATCTCAAAGTTGCATAAAATCTCAGAGTCCATACACGTGGACGAAGGAGATTGGACGCTTCTAGGATGGTTTTGGGGCTTGATGTCGACGTGGGGTTGGAAGATTCTGATGATTATAGGGATTGTTGTGACGTTTCTGTTCACGTGTTGTCTTTGCGTGCAGTGTGGTCCGGCCTTATGTGGCCTTTGTGCTACAACGTGTATAAGAAGGCCATCTGTTACCAAAGAGGCATTGATGGATAGGATAATGTTCCAGCAACACCTGAATGATCTGATGAATATTGAAATTGATTCTGATTTCGACTAGTGCTTGCCTACATGAGGGCAAAAGGAGCATCTGAGGTTCCGTGAGAATCGTTACGATGTTTTGGGCATGTTCAAATATGGACAAGTTTGGTATCTATGAACCGTAAATGACGAGATTAGTAGGTGTACGCGTTTTCGCTACACTACTAGGAAGGGTTCGCCTTATTTACGGGTTTCTTCATCCAAACCCTCGGGTTCCATTTTAGATACGGCATCCATTTTGTTTCTTGCCCTCACGTAGTCAGCGAACAGGCAAATGTCCGCTTCATGACCTCCAGTTCCCAAGCCTTACGGAAGACGCATATTCCTTTTGTGCGTCTTTTATGACAAGGGGGATGACACTGCAAAGGCAGATGGTTCCTCTCGAGGGTAATCTTGCCGTGCGGTCTATTGTTTCAGCCTTGCAGATGCTAGGATCGAATCCTTTGATCCTGAGATCACGCTTCCGATATTACCCCACACTCTTTTTCCACTGTTGTCTGTCTTCCTTGCACCTGTTCCTGTCTCTTACTTTCGTTCGTTTACAACTAAAGTGGAATGTGCGTAGTGGTGAGATAATGTGCTTTTACAGTTGGGAACCGGCAATGTTACTGTAATTATGTTCCGGGGTTCTGAAAACATGAAAGCAATCCTTTTGAAGTTTACTGTGGGAACTGGGTTGTAATCTTTTGTTCGTATGTTGTGCAATGACGAAAATGTGTATAAAAGGAGCGATCCACATTTACAATTTGAAGCAGACTCTCAGAACCTACACGTTGTTGTACTTCTAGCGATTTCTGTATCCCTGCAGTAATAAACGCTGATCTTTGACGCCGAAGGAAGTCTCCCGTGTCTCTGTCATTTGTACGCCAGAACAGGTAACCCACGAAGGTTTCAGGTGTTGTCCCCTGGCACCGCTGGGCCTTAAATAGTCCAGTCCTTCAGGAGCATACCCTGCCAACTTATGGCGAACAAAGTGGTACAAAAGGGGGTGGTGATGGACGGAGCATCTTAACCAATCAAACACTCACACCCAGTGAAGAGATCTGGGTTTAATCCATCACCGTTCTTTAGCCCACTCTGCCACCCCAGTTCAGACATGGCCATATGCAAATCAGTCTGACCCTGTGCCTCATGGGAACAGTCCAGCCCGAAATGCCAAGCCATGCCTTCCCGGGACCGGAAACAAGCTTCCGAGGACCGGTTTCTTGCATTGCAGCGTCTTCATCCCGGCTTGCTTGAATCCAGTGGCAAAGTGAGTAAGGGACTCACGTCTGAGCATACCCTGCCAACTTATGGCGAACAAAGTGGTACAAAAGGGGGTGGTGATGGACGGAGCATCTGAACCAATCAAATACTCACACCCAGTCAAGAGATCTGGGTTTAATCCATCACCGTTATTTAGCCCACTCTGCCATCCCAGTTCAGACATGGCCATATGCAAATAAGTCTGACCCTGTGCCTCATGGGAACAGTCCAGCCCAACCTGCCAAGCCATGCCTTCCCTGGACCGGAAACAAGCTTCCGAGGACCGATTTCTGGAATTGAAGCCGTCTTCAGCCCGGCTTGCTTGAATCCAGTGGCAAAGTGAGCAAGGGACTCACGTCTGAGCATACCCTGCCATCTTATGGCGAACAAAGTGGTACAAAAGGGGGTGGTGATGGACCGAGCATCTGAACCAATCAAACACTCACACCCAGTCAAGAGATCTGTGTTTAATCCATCACAGTTCTTAGAACACTCTGCCACCCCAGTTCAGAAATGGCCATATGCAAATCAGTCTGACCCTGTGCCTCATGGGAACAGTCCAGCCCAAACTGCCAAGCCAAGCCTTCCCTGGACCGGAAACAAGCTTCCGAGGACCGGTTTCTTGCATTGCAGCTGTCTTCATCCCGGCTTGCTTGAATCCAGTGGCAAAGTCAGCAAGGGACTCACGTCTGAGCATACCCTGCCAACTTATGGCGAACAAAGTGGTACAAAGGGGGAGGTGATGGACGGAGCATCTGAACAAATCAAACACTCACGCCCAGTCAAGAGATCTGGGTTTAATCCATCACCGTTCTTTAGCCCACTCTGTCACCCCAGTTCAGACATGGCCATATGCAAATCAGTCTGACCCTGTGCCTCATGGGAACAGTCCAGCCCGAACTGCCAAGCCCTGCCTTCCCTGGACCGGAAAAAAGCTTCCGAGGACCTGTTTCTTGCATTGCAGCCGTCTTCAGCCCGGCTTGCTTGAATCCAGTGGCAAAGTGAGCAAGGGACTCACGTCGGAGCATACCCTGCCAACTTATGGCGAACAAAGTGGTACAAAAGGGGGTGGTGATGGACGGAGCATCTGAACCAATCAAATACTCAAACCCAGTCAAGAGATCTTGGTTCAATCCATCACCGTTCTTAGCCCACTCTGCCACCCCAGTTCAGACATGGCCATATGAAAATCAGTCTGACCCTGTGCCTCATGGGAACAGTCCAGCCCGAACTGCCAAGCCATGCCTTCCCTGGACCGGAAACAAGCTTCCGAGGACCGGTTTCTGGCATTGCAGAGGTCTTCAGCCCGGCTTGCTTGAATCCAGTGGCAAATTGAGCAAGGGACTCACGTCGGAGCATACCCTGCCAACTTATGGCGAACAAAGTGGTACAAAAGGGGGTGGTGATGGACGGAGCATCTTAACCAATCAAACACTCACACCCAGTCAAGAGATCTGGGTTTAATCCATCACCGTTCTTTAGCCCACTCTGCCACCCCAGTTCAGACATGGCCATATGCAAATCAGTCTGACCCTGTGCCTCATGGGAACAGTCCAGCCCGAACTGCCAAGCCATGCCTTCCCGGGACCGGAAACAAGCTTCCGAGGACCGGTTTCTTGCATTGCAGCGTCTTCATCCCGGCTTGCTTGAATCTAGTGGCAAAGTGAGCAAGGGACTCACGTCTGAGCATACCCTGCCAACTTATGGCGAACAAAGTGGTACAAAAGGGGGTGGTGATGGACGGAGCATCTGAACCAATCAAATACTCACACCCAGTCAAGAGATCTGGGTTTAATCCATCACCGTTATTTAGCCCACTCTGCCATCCCAGTTCAGACATGGCCATATGCAAATCAGTCTGACCCTGTGCCTCATGGGAACAGTCCAGCCCAAACTGCCAAGCCATGCCTTCCCTGGACCGGAAACAAACTTCCGAGGACCGATTTCTGGAATTGCAGCCGTCTTCAGCCCGGCTTGCTTGAATCCAGTGGCAAAGTGAGCAAGGGACTCACGTCTGAGCATACCCTGCCATCTTATGGCGAACAAAGTGGTACAAAAGGGGTGGTGATGGACCGAGCATCTGAACCAATCAAACACTCACACCCAGTCAAGAGATCTGGGTTTAATCCATCACAGTTCTTAGGACACTCTGCCTCCCAGCTCCCCCTCCCACGCTCCGCACCTCTCTACTTATGACAGATGCATCAACGTTCAGCGTCCACGCGCTGCGGCCGCGCCGAAGGTGCACCAAAGGTAAGCCCGTCTACGCCCGTCCGCACCTGGACCGCGCCCAGAGCCAGACCCCCTGGTCCCCGCTTCACCCATCCTCCCCGCATTACATACGACGCCTCCTCCCTCCTTGCACTCAACCCCGGCCGACTCACTATCTGCGCCCAAGCAGCACCAGGACACACCCATGGACCCTTCACCTGCCACTCCTGCAAATTCACCTGCGTCAAGCCCCAATCCAAATCCACTAACACCAAACAGAGAGCCAACACCAACCACCTCAAATGCATCCTTCTCAACACCCGCTCGGTTCACAAACACGCAATCGACCTTTGGAATCTACTCAATACCATTTCTCCGGACATCGCCTTCCTAACAGAAACCTGGATGAATGCCTCGTCAGCTCCAGACATCTCCATAGCCATCCCGGACGGCTACAAGATCATCCGTAAGGACCGCCCCATCCAAACAGGAGGAGGCATCGCCATCGTCCACAAGAACACCATCCGCGTCTCAACGAGCTCAGATGACAACCTCGCTATCGCCGAACACCTTCACTTCCAGATCCACACCGACCCCAAGACAACACTTGGAGGCACGCTCCTCTACAGGCCACCAGGACCCCGAACAAAATTCAGCGAAGACATCACTGACTTTATCACCCCACACGCCCTCCCTTCGGATGAATACATTCTACTGGGAGACCTCAATTTTCATCTGGAAAAGATCAACGACAATAACACCACCACCCTTCTGGCCAATCTCGCCAATCTCGGACTCAAACAACTTGTTAACACCCCCACACACTATGCAGGACACACACTCGACCCTATCTTCACTTCCAGCAAGCATATCTCCTTCACTCATACCACACCCCTCCACTGGACGGACCACAGCTGCATCCACTTTATTTACAATAAGACCTCGATCCACAACCACCCTCAACCAACTCTGCGAAGAAATTGGAACAAAATCACCATCGACCGGATCTCAACATCGCTTCTTCAAAAACCCCCTGCCTATTCAACGAACCCTAACCAAGCCGCCATCAACCTCACACAATGGCTAACCCAAACCGCCGACAAATTAGCACCCTTGAAAAAACATCAAATCAAGCAAGGAAGCAAGAACGCCCCCTGGTTCAACGATGACCTTAAGAAATCCAAGAAGCTCTGCCGTTCCCTTGAGAAAACTTGGAAAACAGACCCAAACACTATCACCCAAGCCGCCTTCAAAAACGCCACCCGCAAACACCACCAACTAATACGGACAGCCAAGAAATCAGCACTCAAGGACCGACTAGACAACAACGCCCACAACAGCAAGGAACTTTTCAACATCATCAAAAAATTCACCAACCCCACCGCCAGCTCTAACGACATCACCCCCTCTCAAGTCCTCTGCGACTCCCTTGCCTCATTCTTTCATGACAAAATCGCCGACATCCATAACAGCTTCGACAGCCAACCTGCAAACCAGTCCACCCCACTCACCTCCGAACCGTTACCTCCTCCGAATATCCTTTTCGAATGGAACCCAATCACCACAGAAGAGACCATTCGCCTGATGAACTCCATCCACTCAGGTTCCCCTACAGACCCATGTCCCCATCATATCTTCAACAAAGCAAACTCCATCATCGCACCCCATCTCCGAGATGTCATCAACTGCTTCCTCAACTCCGCCACATTTCCAGAAAGCTGGAAACACGCCGAACTCAGCGCCCTTCTGAAGAAACCCACAGCTGACCCCACCGAACTCAAAAACTACCGCCCCATCTCGCTCCTCCCATTCCCTGCCAAAGTCATTGAGAAAGCCATTAACAATCAGCTCGCCACCTTCCTCGAAACCAACAAATCACTCGACCCCTCACAGTCTGGCTTCCGAGCCAAACACAGCACCGAGACCGCCCTCATCGCAGAAACAGACGACATTCTAACACTACTGGACAACGGAGACACAGTCGCCCTTATCCTCCTTGACCTCTCCACAGCCTTTGACACAGTCTGCCATAGCACCCTGATACAACGCCTCAGAAACATCGGAATTCAAGGAAAAGCATTGGACTGGATAATTTCGTTCCTCGCTGGAAGAACTCAGAGAGTCCGCCTCCCCCCTTTTAAGTCAGTGGCCACCGAAGTCATCTGCGGCGTCCCGCAAGGATCATCACTCAGCCCCACCCTCTTCAACGTCTACATGAGCCCCCTCGCAACCATCGCACGTCAACACAACCTCAACATCATTTCCTACGCTGATGACACTCAGCTGATCCTCTCACTCACCAAAGACCCAACCACCGCCAAAACCAACCTACACGAAGGGATGAAAGAAGTAGCCGAGTGGATGAAGCACAGCCGTCTGAAACTGAACTCGGACAAAACAGAAGTCCTCATCTTAGGCTCATCCCCTTCCGCCTGGGACAACTCTTGGTGGCCAACGGCCCTAGGAAAAGCCCCCATACCGACGGACCACGCACGGGGCTCTGGGCATCATCCTGGACTCCTCACTCTCGATGACCAGACAAGTCAACGCCGTCTCATCCTCATGCTTCAACATCCTACGCATGCTCAAAAAAACATTTCACTGGATCCCCACCGAAACAAGAAAAACAGTCACCCACGCACTGGTTACAAGCCGCCTGGACTACGGAAACACCCTTTACGCCGGTTCCACCGCGAAACTACAGAAAAAACTCCAACGCATCCAAAATGCTTCAGCCAGACTCATACTAGACATCCCCCGCACAGACCACATTTCCGCTCACCTGAAAGACCTTCACTGGCTCCCCGTCAACAAGAGAATAACGTTCCGTCTCCTCACCCACGCACACAAAGCCCTTTACGAACTTGGACCTGATTGTCTCAACACGCGCCTTTCCTTTTACACCCCCACCCGCCAGCTGCGTTCGTCCAACCAAGCCCTCGCCGCTGTACCGCGCATCCACAAAGCCACCATGGGAGGAAGATCCTTCTCCTACTTAGCGGCCAAGACCTGGAATTCCCTTCCCATCCACCTCCACCTTACTCAAAACCACCTAGCCTTCAGAAAACAACTTAAAACATGGATATTCGATAAGTAAACCTCCCCCCCTTCCCCAAGCGCCTTGAGACCCTATGGGTATGTAGTGCGCTATATAAATTCTAACTTGACTTGACTTGACCCCAGTTCAGAAATGGCCATATGCAAATCAGTCTGACCCTGTGCCTCATGGGAACAGTCCAGCCCGAACTGCCAATCCATGCCTTCCCTGGACCGGAAACAAGCTTCCGAGGACCGGTTTCTGGCATTGCAGCTGTCTTCAGCCCGGCTTGCTTGAATCCAGTGGCAAAGTGAGCAAGGGACTCACGTCTGAGCATACCCTGCCAACTTATGGCGAACAAAGTGGTACAAAAGGGGGTGGTGATGGACGTAGCATCTAAACCAATCAAACACTCACACCCAGTCAAGAGATCTGGGTTTAATCCATTGCCATTCTTTAGCCCACTCTGCCACCGCAGTTCAGACATGGCCATATGCAAATCAGTCTGACCCTGTGCCTCATCGGAACAGTCCAGCCCAAACTGCCAAGCCAAGCCTTCCTTGGACTGGAAACAAGCTTCCGAGGACCGGTTTCTTGCATTGCAGCTGTCTTCATCCCGGCTTGCTTGAATCAAGTGGCAAAGTTAGCAAGGGACTCACGTCGGAGCACACCCTGCCAACGTATGGTGAACAAAGTGGTACAAAAGGGGGAGGTGATGGACGGAGCATCTGAACCAATCAAACACTCACACCCTGTCAGGAGATCTTGGTTTAATACATCACCGTTTTTTAGCCCACTCTGCCACCCCAGTTCAGAAATGGCCATATGCAAATCAGTCTGACCCTCTGCCTCATGGGAACAGTCCAGCCCGAACTGGCAAGCCATGCCTTCCTTGGACTGGAAACAAGCTTCCGAGGACCGGTTTCTGGCATTGCAGCCGTCTTCAGCCCGGCTTGCTTGAATCCAGTGGCAAAGTGAGCAAGGGACTCACGTCTGAGCATAACCTGCCAATTTATGGCGAACAAAGTGGTACAAAAGGGGGTGGTGATGGACGGAGTATCTTAACCAATCAGACACTCACACCCAGTCAAGAGATCTGGGTTTAATCCATCATGGTTCTTTAGCCCACTCTGCCACCCCAGTTCAGACATGGCCATATGCAAATCAGTCTGACCCTGTGCCTCATGGGAACAGTCCAGCCCAAACTGCCAAGCCATGCCTTCCCTGGACCGGAAACAAGCTTCCGAGGACCGGTTTCTGGCATTGCAGCGGTCTTCAGCCCGGCTTGCTTGAATCCAGTGGCAAAGTGAGCAAGGGACTCACGTCGGAGCACACCCTGCCAACTTATGGCGAACAAAGTGGTACAAAAGGGGGAGGTGATGGACGGAGCATCTGAACCAATCAAACACTCACACCCAGTCAAGAGATCTGGGTTTAATCCATCACTGTTTTTTAGCCCACTCTGCCACCCCAGTTCAGACATGGCCATATGCAAATCAGTCTGACCCTCTGCCTCATGGGAACAGTCCAGCCCGAACTGGCAAGCCATGCCTTCCTTGGACTGGAAACAAGCTTCCAAGGACCGGTTTCTGGCATTGCAGCCGTCTTCAGCCCGGCTTGCTTGAATCCAGTGGCCAAGTGAGCAAGGGACTCACGTCTGAGCATACCCTGCCAACTTATGGCGAACAAAGTGGTACGAAAGGGGGTGGTGATGGACCGAGCATCTGAACCAATCAAACACTCACACCCAGTCAAGAGATCTGGGTTTAATCCATCACCATTCTTAGCCCACTCTGCCACCCCAGTTCAGACATGGCCATATGCAAATCAGTCTGACCCTGTGCCTCATGGGAACAGTCCAGCCCGAACTGCCAAGCCATGCCTTCCCTGGACCGGAAACAAGCTTCCGAGGACCGGTTTCTGGCATTGCAGTGGTCTTCAGCCCGGCTTGCTTGAATCCAGTGGCAAAGTGAGCAAGGGACTCACGTCGGAGCATACCCTGCCAACTTATGGCGAACAAAGTGGTACAAAAGGGGGTGGTGATGGACGGAGCATCTTAACCAATCAAACACTCACACCTAGTCAATAGATCTGGGTTTAATCCATCACCGTTCTTTAGCCCACTCTGCCACCCCAGTTCAGACATGACCATATGCAAATCAGTCTGTCCCTGTGCCTCATGGGAACAGTCCAGCCCGAACTGGCAAGCCATGCCTTCCTTGGACTGGAAACAAGCTTCCGAGGACCGGTTTCTGGCATTGCAGCCGTCTTCAGCCCGGCTTGCTTGAATCCAGTGGCAAAGTGAGCAAGGGACTAACGTCGGAGCACACCCGGCCAACTTATGGCGAACAAAGTGGTACAAAAGGAGGTGGTGATGGACGGAGCATCTGAACCAATCAAACACTCACACCCAGTCAAGAGATCTGGGTTTAATACATCACCGTTCTTTCGTCCACTCTGCCACCCCAGTTCAGACATGGCCCTATGCAAATCAGTCTGACCCTGTGCCTCATGGGAACAGTCCAGCCCGAACTGCCAAGCCATGCCTAGACTGGACCGGAAACAAGCTTCCGAGGACCGGTTTCTGACATTGCAGCTGTCTTCAGCCCGGCTTACTTGAATCCAGTGGCAAAGAGAGAAAGGAGCACATGTCTGAGCATACCCTGCCAACTTATGGCGCACAAAGTGGTACAAAAGGGGGTGGTGATGGACGGAGCATCTGAACAAATCAAACACTCACGCCCAGTCAAGAGATCTGGGTTTAATCCATCACTGTTCTTTAGCCCACTCTGTCACCCCAGTTCAGACATGGCCATATGCAAATCAGTCTGACCCTGTGCCTCATGGGAACAGTCCAGCCCGAACTGGCAAGCCATGCCTTCCTTGGACTGGAAACAAGCTTCCGAGGACCGGTTTCAGGCATTGCAGCCGTCTTCAGCCCGGCTTGCTTGAATCCAGTGGCAAAGTGAGCAAGGGACTCACGTCTGAGCATACCCTGCCAACTTATGGCGAACAAAGTGGTACAAAAGGGGGTGGTGATGGACCGAGCATCTGAACCAATCAAACACTCACACCCAGTCAAGAGATCTGGGTTTAATCCATCACCATTCTTAGCCCACTCTGCCACCCCAGTTCAGACATGGCCATATGCAAATCAGTCTGACCCTGTGCCTCATGGGAACAGTCCAGCCCGAACTGCCAAGCCATGCCTTCCCTGGACCGGAAACAAGCTTCCGAGGACCGGTTTCTGGCATTGCAGTGGTCTTCAGCCCGGCTTGCTTGAATTCAGTGGCAAAGTGAGCAAGGGACTCACGTCGGAGCATACCCTGACAACTTATGGCGAACAAAGTGGTACAAAAGGGGGTGGTGATGGACGGAGCATCTTAACCAATCAAACACTCACACCCAATCAAGAGATCTGGGTTTAATCCATCACCGTTCTTTAGCCCACTCTGCCACCCCAGTTCAGACATGGCCATATGCAAATCAGTCTGACCCTGTGCCTCATGGGAACAGTCCAGCCCGACCTGCCAAGCCATGCCTTCCAGGGACCGGAAACAAGCTTCCGAGGACCGGTTTCTGGCATTGCAGCCGTCTTCAGCCCAGCTTGCTTGAATCCAGTGGCAAAGTGAGCAAGGGACTCACGTCTGAGCATACCCTGCCAACTTATGGCAAACAAAGGGGTACAAAAGGGGGTGGTGATGGACAGAGCATCTGAACCAATCAAACACTCACACCTAGTCAATAGATCTGGGTTTAATCCATCACCGTTCTTTAGCCCACTCTGCCACCCCAGTTCAGACATGACCATATGCAAATCAGTCTGTCCCTGTGCCTCATGGGAACAGTCCAGCCCGAACTGGCAAGCCATGCCTTCCTTGGACTGGAAACAAGCTTCCGAGGACCGGTTTCTGGCATTGCAGCCGTCTTCAGCCCGGCTTGCTTGAATCCAGTGGCAAAGTGAGCAAGGGACTCACGTTGGAGCACACCCGGCCAACTTATGGCGAACAAAGTGGTACAAAAGGAGGTGGTGATGGACGGAGCATCTGAACCAATCAAACACTCACACCCAGTCAAGAGATCTGGGTTTAATACATCACCGTTCTTTCGTCCACTCTGCCACCCCAGTTCAGACATGGCCCTATGCAAATCAGTCTGACCCTGTGCCTCATGGGAACAGTCCAGCCCGAACTGCCAAGCCATGCCTAGACTGGACCGGAAACAAGCTTCCGAGGACCGGTTTCTGACATTGCAGCTGTCTTCAGCCCGGCTTGCTTGAATCCAGTGGCAAAGAGAGAAAGGAGCACATGTCTGAGCATACCCTGCCAACTTATGGCGAACAAAGTGGTACAAAAGGGGGTGGTGATGGACGGAGCATCTGAACAAATCAAACACTCACGCCCAGTCAAGAGATCTGGGTTTAATCCATCACTGTTCTTTAGCCCACTCTGTCACCCCAGTTCAGACATGGCCATATGCAAATCAGTCTGACCCTGTGCCTCATGGGAACAGTCCAGCCCGAACTGCCAAGCCCTGCCTTCCCTGGACCGGAAAAAAACTTCCGAGGACCTGTTTCTTGCATTGCATCCGTCTTCAGCCCGGCTTGCTTGAATCCAGTGGCAAAGTGAGCAAGGGACTGACGTCGGAGCATACCCTGCCAACTTATGGCGAACAAAGTGGTACAAAAGGGGGTGGTGAATCATGGACGGAGCATCTTAACCAATCAAATACTCAAACCCAGTCAAGAGATCTGGGTTTATCCATCACCGTTCTTTAGCCCACTCTGCCACCCCAGTTCAGACATGGCCATATGCAAATCAGTCTGACCCTGTGCCTCATGGGAACAGTCCAGCCCAAACTGCCAAGCCATGCCTTCCCTGGACCGGAAACAAGCTTCTGAGGACCGGTTTCTGGCATTGCAGCCGTCTTCAGCCCGGCTTGCTTGAATCCAGTGGCAGAGTCAGCAAGGGACTCACGTCTGAGCATACCCTGCCAACTTATGGCAAACAAAGTGGTACAAAAGGGGGTGGTGATGGACGGAGCATCTGAACCAATCAAACACTCACACCCAGTCAAGAGATCTGGGTTTAATCCATTGCCATTCTTTAGCCGACTCTGCCACCGCAGTTCAGACATGGCCATATGCAAATCAGTCTGACCCTGTGCCTCATCGGAACAGTCCAGCCCGAACTGCCAAGCCAAGCCTTCCCTGGACCGGAAACAAGCTTCCGAGGACCGGTTTCTTGCATTGCAGCTGTCTTCGTCCCGGCTTGCTTGAATCCAGTGGCAAAGTCAGCAAGGGACTCACATCTGAGCATACCCTGCCAACTTATTGCGAACAAAGTGGTACAAAAGGGGGAGGTGATGGACGGAGCATCTGAACCAATCAAACACTCACACCCAGTCAAGAGATCTTGGTGTAATACATCACCGTTTTTTAGCCCACTCTGCCACCCCAGTTGAGACATGGCCATATGCAAATCAGTCTTTCCCTGTGCCTCATGGGAACAGTCCAGCCCGAACTGGCGAGCCATGCCTTCCTTGGACTGGAAACAAGCTTCCAAGGACCGGTTTCTGGTATTGCAGCCGTCTTCAGCCCGGCTTGCTTGAATCCAGTGGAAAAGTGAGCAAGGGACTCACGTCGGAGCACACCCTGCCAACATATGGCGAACAAAGTGGTACAAAAGGGGGAGGTGATGGACGGAGCATCTGAACCAATCAAACACTCACACCCAGTCAAGAGATCTGGGTTTAATCCATCACCGTTTTTTAGCCCACTCTGCCACCCCAGTTCAGACATGGCCATATTTAAATCAGTCTGACCCTCTGCCTCATGGGAACAGTCCAGCCCGAACTGGCAAGCCATGCCTTCCTTAGACTGGAAACAAGCTGCCGAGGACCGGTTTCTTGCATTGCAGCCGTCTTCAGCCCGGCTTGCTTGAATCCAGTGGCAAAGTGAGCAAGGGACTCACGTCTGAGCATAACCTGCCAACTTATGGCGAACAAAGTGGTACAAAAGGGGGTGGTGATGGACGGAGTATCTTAACCAATCAGACACTCACACCCAGTCAAGAGATCTGGGTTTAATCCATCACCGTTCTTTAGCCCACTCTGCCACCCCAGTTCAGACATGGCCATATGCAAATCAGTCTGTCCCGGTGCCTCATGGGAACAGTCCAGCCCGAACTGGCAAGCCATGCCTTCCTTGGACTGGAAACAAGCTTCAGAGAACCGGTTTCTGGAATTGCAGCCGTCTTCAGCCCGGCTTGCTTGAATCCAGTGGCAAAGTGAGCAAGGGACTCACGTCGGAGCACACCCTGCCAACTTATGGCGAACAAAGTGGTACAAAAGGGGGTGGTGATGGACCGAGCATCTGAACCAATTAAAACACTCACACCCAGTCAAGAGATCTGGGTTTAATCCATCACCGTTCTTAGCCCACTCTGACACCCCAGTTCAGACATGGCCATATGCAAATCAGTCTGATCCTGTGCCTCATGGGAACAGTCCAGCCCGAACTGCCAAGCCATGCCTTCCCTGGACCGGAAACAAGCTTCCGAGGACCGGTTTCTGGCATTGCAGTGGTCTTCAGCCCGGCTTGCTTGAATCCAGTGGCAAAGTGAGCAAGGGACTCACATCGGAGCATACCCTGCCAACTTATGGCGAACAAAGTGGTACAAAAGGGGGTGGTGATGGACGGAGCATCTTAACCAATCAAACACTCACACCCAATCAAGAGATCTGGGTTTAATCCATCACCGTTCTTTAGCCCCCTCTGCCACCCCAGTTCAGACATGGCCATATGCAAATCAGTCTGACCCTGTGCCTCATGGGAACAGTCCAGCCCGAACTGCCAAGCCATGCCTTCCCGGGACCGGAAACAAGCTTCCGAGGACCGGTTTCTGGCATTGCAGCCGTCTTCAGCCCAGCTTGCTTGAATCCAGTGGCAAAGTGAGCAAGGGACTCACGTCGGAGCACACCCTGCCAACTTATGGCGAACAAAGTGGTACAAAAGGAGGTGGTGATGGACGGAGCATCTGAACCAATCAAACACTCACACCCAGTCAAGAGATCTGGGTTTAATACATCACCGTTCTTTCGTCCACTCTGCCACCCCAGTTCAGACATGGCCATATGCAAATCAGTCTGACCCTGTGCCTCATGGGAACAGTCCAGCCCGAACTGCCAAGCCATGCCTAGACTGGACCGGAAACAAGCTTCCGAGGACCGGTTTCTGACATTGCAGCTGTCTTCAGCCCGGCTTGCTTGAATCCAGTGGCAAAGAGAGAAAGGAGCACATGTCTGAGCATACCCTGCCAACTTATGGTGAACAAAGTGGTACAAAAGGGGGTGGTGATGGACGGAGCATCTGAACAAATCAAACACTCACGCCCAGTCAAGAGATCTGGGTTTAATCCATCACTGTTCTTTAGCCCACTCTGTCACCCCAGTTCAGACATGGCCATATGCAAATCAGTCTGACCCTGTGCCTCATGGGAACAGTCCAGCCCGAACTGCCAAGCCCTGCCTTCCCTGGACCGGAAAAAAACTTCCGAGGACCTGTTTCTTGCATTGTATCCGTCTTCAGCCCGGCTTGCTTGAATCCAGTGGCAAAGTGAGCAAGGGACTCACGTCGGAGCATACCCTGCCAATTTATGGCGAACAAAGTGGTACAAAAGGGGGTGGTGATGGACGGAGCATCTTAACCAATCAAATACTCAAACCCAGTCAAGAGATCTGGGTTTAATCCATCACCGTTCTTTAGCCCACTCTGCCACCCCAGTTCAGACATGGCCATATGCAAATCAGTCTGACCCTGTGCCTCATGGGAACAGTCCAGCCCGAACTGCCAAGCCATGCCTTCCCTGGACCGGAAATAAGCTTCTGAGGACCGGTTTCTGGCATTGCAGCCGTCTTCAGCCCGGCTTGCTTGAATCCAGTGGCAGAGTCAGCAAGGGACTCACGTCTGAGCATACCCTGCCAACTTATAGCGAACAAAGTGGTACAAAAGGGGGTGGTGATGAACCGAGCATCTGAACCAATCAAACACTCACACCCAGTCAAGAGATCTTGGTTCAATCCATCACCGTTCTTAGCCCACTCTGCCACCCCAGTTCAGACATGGTCATATGCAAATCAGTCTGACCCTGTGCCTCATGATAACAGTCCAGCCTGAACTGCCAAGCCATGCCTTCCCTGAACCGGAAACAAGCTTCCGAGGACCGGTTTCTGGCATTGCAGAGGTCTTCAGCCCGGCTTGCTTGAATCCAGTGGCAAAGTGAGCAAGGGACTCACGTCGGAGCATACCCTGCCAACTTATTGCGAACAAAGTGGTACAAAAGGGGGTGGTGATGGACCGAGCATCTGAACCAATCAAACACTCACACCCAGTCAAGAGATCTGGGTTTAATCCATCACTGTTTTTTAGCCCACTCTGCCACCCCAGTTCAGACAGGGCCATATGCAAATCAGTCTGTCCCGGTGCCTCATGGGAACAGTCCAGCCCGAACTGCCAAGCCATGCCTTCCTTGGACTGGAAACAAGCTTCAGAGGACCGGTTTCTGGCATTGCAGCCGTCTTCAGCCCGGCTTGCTTGAATCCAGTGGCAAAGTGAGCAAGGGACTCACGTCTGAGCATACCCTGCCAACTTATGGCGAACAAAGTGGTACAAAAGGGGGTGGTGATGGACCGAGCATCTGAACCAATCAAACACTCACACCCAGTCAAGAGATCTGGGTTTAATCCATCACCGTTCTTAGCCCACTCTGCCACCCCAGTTCAGACATGGCCATATGCAAATCAGTCTGATCCTGTGCCTCATGGGAACAGTCCAGCCCGAACTGCCAAGCCATGCCTTCCTTGGACTGGAAACAAGCTTCAGAGGACCGGTTTCTGGAATTGCAGCCGTCTTCAGCCCGGCTTGCTTGAATCCAGTGGCAAAGTGAGCAAGGGACTCACGTCGGAGCATACCCTGCCAACTTATGGCGAACAAAGTGGTACAAAAGGGGGTGGTGATGGACGGAGCATCTTAACCAATCAAACACTCACACCCAATCAAGAGATCTGGGTTTAATCCATCACCGTTCTTTAGCCCCCTCTGCCACCCCAGTTCAGACATGGCCATATGCAAATCAGTCTGACCCTGTGCCTCATGGGAACAGTCCAGCCCGAACTGCCAAGCCATGCCTTCCCGGGACCGGAAACAAGCTTCCGAGGACCGGTTTCTGGCATTGCAGCCGTCTTCAGCCCAGCTTGCTTGAATCCAGTGGCAAAGTGAGCAAGGGACTCACGTCTGAGCATACCCTGCCAACTTTTGGCAAACAAAGGGGTACAAAAGGGGGTGGTGATGGACAGAGCATCTGAACCAATCAAACACTCACACCTAGTCAATAGATCTGTGTTTAATCCATCACCGTTCTTTAGCCCACTCTGCCACCCCAGTTCAGACATGGCCATATGCAAATCAGTCTGTCCCTGTGCCTCATGGGAACAGTCCAGCCCGAATTGGCAAGCCATGCCTTCCTTGGACTGGAAACAAGCTTCCGAGGACCGGTTTCTGGCATTGCAGCCGTCTTCAGCCCGGCTTGCTTGAATCCAGTGGCAAAGTGAGCAAGGGACTCACGTCGGAGCACACCCTGCCAACTTATGGCGAACAAAGTGGTACAAAAGGAGGTGGTGATGGACGGAGCATCTGAACCAATCAAACAGTCACACCCAGTCAAGAGATCTGGGTTTAATACATCACCGTTCTTTCGTCCACTCTGCCACCCCAGTTCAGGCAAAGCCATATGCAAATCAGTCTGACCCTGTGCCTCATGGGAACAGTCCAGCCCGAACTGCCAAGCCCTGCCTTCCCTGGACCGGAAACAAGCTTCCGAGGACCGGTTTCTGACATTGCAGCTGTCTTCAGCCCGGCTTGCTTGAATCCAGTGGCAAAGTGAGCAAGGGACTCACGTCGGAGCATAACCTGCCAACTTATGGCGAACAAAGTGGTACAAAAGGGGGAGGTGATGGACAGAGTATCTTAACCAATCAGACACTCACACCCAGTCAAGAGATCTGGGTTTAATCCATCACCGTTCTTTAGCCCACTCTGCCACCCCAGTTCAGACATGGCCATATGCAAATCAGTCTGTCCCGGTGCCTCATGGGAACAGTCCAGCCCGAACTGGCAAGCCATGCCTTCCTTGGACTGGAAACAAGCTTCCGAGGACCGGTTTCTGGAATTGCAGCCGTCTTCAGCTCGGCTTGCTTGAATCCAGTGGCAAATTGAGCAAGGGACTCACGTCGGAGCACACCCTGCCAACTTATGGTGAACAAAGTGGTACAAAAGGGGGAGGTGATGGACGGAGCATCTGAACCAATCAAACACTCACACCCAGTCAAGAGATCTGGGTTTAATCCATCACTGTTTTTTAGCCCACTCTGCCACCCCAGTTCAGACATGGCCATATGCAAATCAGTCTGTCCCGGTGCCTCATGGGAACAGTCCAGCCTGAACTGGCAAGCCATGCCTTCCTTGGACTGGAAACAAGCTTCCGAGGACCGGTTTCTGGCATTGCAGCCGTCTTCAGTCTGGCTTGCTTGAATCCAGTGGCAAAGTGAGCAAGGGACTCACGTCTGAGCATACCCTGCCAACTTATGGTGAACAAAGTGGTACAAAAGGGGGTGGTGATGGACCGAGCATCTGAACCAATCAAACACTCACACCCAGTCAAGAGATCTGGGTTTAATCCATCACCGTTCTTAGCCCACTCTGCCACCCCAGTTCAGACATGGCCATATGCAAATCAGTCTGATCCTGTGCCTCATGGGAACAGTCCAGCCCGAAATGCCAAGCCATGCCTTCCCTGGACCGGAAACAAGCTTCCGAGGACCGGTTTCTGGCATTGCAGTGGTCTTCAGCCCGGCTTGCTTGAATCCAGTGGCAAAGTGAGCAAGGGACTCACGTCGGAGCATACCCTGCCAACTTATGGCGAACAAAGTGGTACAAAAGGGGGTGGTGATGGACGGAGCATCTTAACCAATCAAACACTCACACCCAATCAAGAGATCTGGGTTTAATCCATCACCGTTCTTTAGCCCCCTCTGCCACCCCAGTTCAGACATGGCCATATGCAAATCAGTCTGACCCTGTGCCTCATGGGAACAGTCCAGCCCGAACTGCCAAGCCATGCCTTCCCGGGACCGGAAACAAGCTTCCGAGGACCGGTTTCTGGCATTGCAGCCGTCTTCAGCCCAGCTTGCTTGAATCCAGTGGCAAAGTGAGCAAGGGACTCACGTCTGAGCATACCCTGCCAACTTATGGCAAACAAAGGGGTACAAAAGGGGGTGGTGATGGACAGAGCATCTTAACCAATCAAACACTCACACCTAGTCAATAGATCTGGGTTTAATCAATCACCGTTCTTTAGCCCACTCTGCCACCCCAGTTCAGACATGGCCATATGCAAATCAGTCTGTCCCTGTGCCTCATGGGAACAGTCCAGCTCGAACTGGCAAGCCATGCCTTCCTTGGACTGGAAACAAGCTTCCGAGGACCGGTTTCTGGCATTGCAGCCGTCTTCAGCCCGGCTTGCTTGAATCCAGTGGCAAAGTGAGCAAGGGACTCACGTCGGAGCACACCCTGCCAACTTATGGCGAACAAAGTGGTACAAAAGGAGGTGGTGATGGACGGAGCATCTGAACCAATCAAACACTCACACCCAGTCAAGAGATCTGGGTTTAATACATCACCGTTCTTTCGTCCACTCTGCCACCCCAGTTCAGGCAAGGCCATATGCAAATCAGTCTGACCCTGTGCCTCATGGGAACAGTCCAGCCCGAACTGCCAAGCCATGCCTTGACTGGACCGGAAACAAGCTTCCGAGGACCGGTTTCTGACATTGCAGCTGTCTTCAGCCCGGCTTGCTTGAATCCAGTGGCAAAGTGAGCAAGGAGCACACGTCTGAGCATACCCTGCCAACTTATGGCGAACAAAGTGGTACAAAAGGGGGTGGTGATGGACGGAGCATCTGAACAAATCAAACACTCATGCCCAGTCAAGAGATCTGGGTTTAATCCATCACTGTTCTTTAGCCCACTCTGTCACCCCAGTT
Source organism: Lissotriton helveticus (assembly GCF_964261635.1). Taxonomy (NCBI): domain Eukaryota; kingdom Metazoa; phylum Chordata; class Amphibia; order Caudata; family Salamandridae; genus Lissotriton; species Lissotriton helveticus. The sequence continues at coordinate 2,096,217,964 of NC_136067.1, forward strand.
CAGACATGGCCATATGCAAATCAGTCTGACCCTGTGCCTCATGGGAACAGTCCAGCCCGAACTGCCAAGCCCTGCCTTCCCTGGACCGGAAAAAAACTTCTGAGGTCCTGTTTCTTGCATTGCAGCCGTCTTCAGCCCGGCTTGCTTGAATCCAGTGGCAAAGTGAGCAAGGGACTCACGTCGGAGCATACCCTGCCAACTTATGGCGAACAAAGTGGTACAAAAGGGGGAAGTGATGGACGGAGCATCTGAACCAATCAAACACTCACACCCAGTCAAGAGATCTGGGTTTAATCCATCACTGTTTTTTAGCCCACTCTGCCACCCCAGTTCAGACATGGCCATATGCAAATCAGTCTGTCCCGGTGCCTCATGGGAACTGTCCAGCCCGAACTGGTGAGCCATGCCTTCCTTGGACTGGAAACAAGCTTCCGAGGACCGGTTTCTGGTATTGCAGCCGTCTTCAGCCCGGCTTGCTTGAATCCAGTGGAACAGTGAGCAAGGGACTCACGTCGGAGCACACCCTGCCAACTTATGGCGAACAAAGTGGTACAAAAGGGGGAGGTGATGGACGGAGCATCTGAACCAATCAAACACTCACACCCAGTCAAGAGATCTGGGTTTAATCCATCACTGTTTTTTAGCCCACTCTGCCACCCCAGTTCAGACATGGCCATATGCAAATCAGTCTGACCCTCTGCCTCATGGGAACAGTCCATCCCGAACTGGCAAGCCATGCCTTCCTTGGACTGGAAACAAGCTTCCGAGGACCGGTTTCTGGCATTGCAGCTGTCTTCAGCCCGGCTTGCTTGAATCCAGTGGCAAAGTGAGCAAGGGACTCACGTCTGAGCATAACCTGCCAACTTATGGCGAACAAAGTGGTACAAAAGGGGGTGGTGATGGACCGAGCATCTGAACCAATCAAACACTCACACCCAGTCAAGAGATCTGGGTTTAATCCATCACCGTTCTTAGCCCACTCTGCCACCCCAGTTCAGACATGGCCATATGGAAATCAGTCTGATCCTGTGCCTCATGGGAACAGTCCAGCCCGAACTGCCAAGGCATGCCTTCCCTGGACCGGAAACAAGCTTCTGAGGACCGGTTTCTGGCATTGCAGTGGTCTTCAGCCCGGCTTGCTTGAATCCAGTGGCAAAGTGAGCAAGGGACTCACGTCGGAGCATACCCTGCCAACTTATAGCGAACAAAGTGGTACAAAAGGGGGTGGTGATGGACGGAGCATCTTAACCAATCAAACACTCACACCCAATTCCAGAGATCTGGGTTTAATCCATCACCATTCTTTAGCCCACTCTGCCACCCCAGTTCAGACATGGCCATATGCAAATCAGTCTGACCCTGTGCCTCATGGGAACAGTCCAGCCCGAACTGCCAAGCCATGCCTTCCCGGGACCGGAAACAAGCTTCCGAGGACCGGTTTCTGGCATTGCAGCCGTCTTCAGCCCAGCTTGCTTGAATCCAGTGGCAAAGTGAGCAAGGGACTCACGTCTGAGCATACCCTGCCAACTTATGGCAAACAAAGGGGTACAAAAGGGGGTGGTGATGGACAGAGCATCTGAACCAATCAAACACTCACACCTAGTCAATAGATCTGGGTTTAATCCATCACCTTTCTTTAGACCACTCTGCCACCCCAGTTCAGACATGGCCATATGCAAATCAGTCTGTCCCTGTGACTCATGGGAACAGTCCAGCCCGAACTGGCAAGCCATGCCTTCCTTGGACTGGAAACAAGCTTCCGAGGACCGGTTTCTGGCATTGCAGCCGTCTTCAGCCCGGCTTGCTTGAATCCAGTGGCAAAGTGAGCAAGGGACTCACGTCGGAGCACACCCTGCCAACTTATGGCGAACAAAGTGGTACAAAAGGAGGTGGTGATGGACGGAGCATCTGAACCAATCAAACACTCACACCCAGTCAAGAGATCTGGGTTTAATACATCACCGTTTTTTCGTCCACTCTGCCACCCCAGTTCAGACAAGGCCATATGCAAATCAGTCTGACCCTGTGCCTCATGGGAACAGTCCAGCCCGAACTGCCAAGCCATGCCTTGACTGGACCGGAAACAAGCTTCCGAGGACCGGTTTCTGACATTGCAGCTGTCTTCAGCCCGGCTTGCTTGAATCCAGTGGCAAAGTGAGCAAGGAGCACACGTCTGAGCACACCCTGCCAACTTATGGCGAACAAAGTGGTACAAAACGAGGTGGTGATGGACGGAGCATTTGAACCAATCAAACACTCACACCCAGTCAAGAGATCTGGGTTTAATCCATCACTGTTCTTTAGCCCACTCTGTCACCCCAGTTCAGACATGGCCATATGCAAATCAGTCTGACCCTGTGCCTCATGGGAACAGTCCAGCCCGAACTGCCAAGCCCTGCCTTCCCTGGACCGGAAAAAAACTTCTGAGGACCTGTTTCTTGCAATGCAGCCGTCTTCAGCCCGGCTTGCTTGAATCCAGTGGCAAAGTGAGCAAGGGACTCACGTCGGAGCATACCCTGCCAACTTATGGCGATCAAAGTGGTACAAAAGGGGGAGGTGATGGACGGAGCATCTGAACCAATCAAACACTCACACCCAGTCAAGAGATCTGGGTTTAATCCATCACTGTTTTTTAGCCCACTCTGCCACCCCAGTTCAGACATGGCCATATGCAAATCAGTCTGTCCCGGTGCCTCATGGGAACAGTCCAGCCCGAACTGGCAAGCCATGCCTTCCTTGGACTGGAAACAAGCTTCCGAGGACCGGTTCTGGCATTGCAGCCGTCTTCAGCCCGGCTTGCTTGAATCCAGTGGCAAAGTGAGCAAGGGACTCACATCTGAGCATACCCTGCCAACTTATGGCAAACAAAGTGGTACAAAAGGGGGTGGTGATGGACCGAGCATCTGAACCAATCAAACACTCACACCCAGTCAAGAGATCTGGGTTTAATCCATCACCGTTCTTAGCCCACTCTGCCACCCCAGTTCAGACATGGCCATATGCAAATCAGTCTGACCCTGTGCCTCATGGGAACAGTCCAGCCCGAACTGCCAAGCCATGCCTTCCCGGGACCGGAAACAAGCTTCCGAGGACCGGTTTCTGGCATTGCAGTGGTCTTCAGCCCGGCTTGCTTGAATCCAGTGGCAAAGTGAGCAAGGGACTCACGTCGGAGCATACCCTGCCAACTTATAGCGAACAAAGTGGTACAAAAGGGGGTGGTGATGGACGGAGCATCTTAACCAATCAAACACTCACACCCAATCAAGAGATCTGGGTTTAATCCATCACCGTTCTTTAGCCCACTCTGCCACCCCAGTTCAGACATGGCCATATGCAAATCAGTCTGACCCTGTGCCTCATGGGAACAGTCCAGCCCGAACTGCCAAGCCATGCCTTCCCAGGACCGGAAACAAGCTTCCGAGGACCGGTTTCTGGCATTGCAGCCGTCTTCAGCCCAGCTTGCTTGAATCCAGTGGCAAAGTGAGCAAGGGACTCACGTCTGAGCATACCCTGCCAACTTATGGCAAACAAAGGGGTACAAAAGGGGGTGGTGATGGACAGAGCATCTGAACCAATCAAACACTCACACCTAGTCAATAGATCTGGGTTTAATCCATCACCGTTCTTTAGACCACTCTGCCACCCCAGTTCAGACATGGCCATATGCAAATCAGTCTGTCCCTGTGCCTCATGGGAACAGTCCAGCCCGAACTGGCAAGCCATGCCTTCCTTGGACTGGAAACAAGCTTCCGAGGACCGGTTTCTGGCATTGCAGCCGTCTTCAGCCCGGCTTGCTTGAATCCAGTGGCAAAGTGAGCAAGGGACTCACGTCGGAGCACACCCTGCCAACTTATGGCGAACAAAGTGGTACAAAAGGAGGTGGTGATGGACGGAGCATCTGAACCAATCAAACACTCACACCCAGTCAAGAGATCTGGGTTTAATACATCACCGTTCTTTCGTCCACTCTGCCACCCCAGTTCAGACAAGGCCATATGCAAATCAGTCTGACCCTGTGCCTCATGGGAACAGTCCAGCCCGAACTGCCAAGCCATGCCTTGACTGTACCGGAACCAAGCTTCCGAGGACCGGTTTTTGACATTGCAGCTGTCTTCAGCCCGGCTTGCTTGAATCCAGTGGCAAAGTGAGCAAGGAGCTCACGTCGGAGCACACCCTGCCAACTTATGGCGAACAAAGTGGTACAAAAGGAGGTGGTGATGGACGGAGCATCTGAACCAATCAAACACTCACACCCAGTCAAGAGATCTGGGTTTAATACATCACCGTTCTTTCGTCCACTCTGCCACCCCAGTTCAGACAAGGCCATATGCAAATCAGTCTGACCCTGTGCCTCATGGGAACAGTCCAGCCCGAACTGCCAAGCCATGCCTTGACTGGACCGGAAACAAGCTTCCGAGGACCGGTTTCTGACATTGCAGCTGTCTTCAGCCCGGCTTGCTTGAATCCAGTGGCAAAGTGAGCAAGGAGCACACGTCTGAGCACACCCTGCCAACTTATGGCGAACAAAGTGGTACAAAAGGAGGTGGTGATGGACGGAGCATCTGAACCAATCAAACACTCACACCCAGTCAAGAGATCTGGGTTTAATCCATCACTGTTCTTTAGCCCACTCTGTCACCCCAGTTCAGACATGGCCATATGCAAATCAGTCTGACCCTGTGCCTCATGGGAACAGTCCAGCCCGAACTGCCAAGCCCTGCCTTCCCTGGACCGGAAAAAAACTTCTGAGGACCTGTTTCTTGCATTGCAGCCGTCTTCAGCCCGGCTTGCTTGAATCCAGTGGCAAAGTGAGCAAGGGACTCACGTCGGAGCATACCCTGCCAACTTATGGCGATCAAAGTGGTACAAAAGGGGGAGGTGATGGACGGAGCATCTGAACCAATCAAACACTCACACCCAGTCAAGAGATCTGGGTTTAATCCATCACTGTTTTTTAGCCCACTCTGCCACCCCAGTTCAAACATGGCCATATGCAAATCAGTCTGTCCCGGTGCCTCATGGGAACAGTCCAGCCCGAACTGGCAAGCCATGCCTTCCTTGGACTGGAAACAAGCTTCCGAGGACCGGTTCTGGCATTGCAGCCGTCTTCAGCCCGGCTTGCTTGAATCCAGTGGCAAAGTGAGCAAGGGACTCACATCTGAGCATACCCTGCCAACTTATGGCGAACAAAGTGGTACAAAAGGGGGTGGTGATGGACCGAGCATCTGAACCAATCAAACACTCACACCCAGTCAAGAGATCTGGGTTTAATCCATCACTGTTTTTTAGCCCACTCTGCCACCCCAGTTCAGACATGGCCATATGCAAATCAGTCTGTCCCGGTGCCTCATGGGAACAGTCCAGCCCGAACTGGCAAGCCATGCCTTCCTTGGACTGGAAACAAGCTTCCAAGGACCGGTTTCTGGAATTGCAGCCGTCTTCAGCCCGGCTTGCTTGAATCCAGTGGCAAAGTGAGCAAGGGACTCACGTCTGAGCATACCCTGCCAACTTATGGCGAACAAAGTGGTACAAAACGAGGTGGTGATGGACGGAGCATCTGAACCAATCAAACACTCACACCCAGTCAAGAGATCTGGGTTTAATCCATCACTGTTCTTTAGCCCACTCTGTCACCCCAGTTCAGACATGGCCATATGCAAATCAGTCTGACCCTGTGCCTCATGGGAACAGTCCAGCCCGAACTGCCAAGCCCTGCCTTCCCTGGACCGGAAAAAAACTTCTGAGGACCTGTTTCTTGCATTGCAGCCGTCTTCAGCCCGGCTTGCTTGAATCCAGTGGCAAAGTGAGCAAGGGACTCACGTCGGAGCATACCCTGCCAACTTATGGCGATCAAAGTGGTACAAAAGGGGGAGGTGATGGACGGAGCATCTGAACCAATCAAACACTCACACCCAGTCAAGAGATCTGGGTTTAATCCATCACTGTTTTTTAGCCCACTCTGCCACACCAGTTCAGACATGGCCATATGCAAATCAGTCTGTCCCGGTGCCTCATGGGAACAGTCCAGCCCGAACTGGCAAGCCATGCCTTCCTTGGACTGGAAACAAGCTTCCGAGGACCGGTTCTGGCATTGCAGCCGTCTTCAGCCCGGCTTGCTTGAATCCAGTGGCAAAGTGAGCAAGGGACTCACATCTGAGCATACCCTGCCAACTTATGGCGAACAAAGTGGTACAAAAGGGGGTGGTGATGGACCGAGCATCTGAACCAATCAAACACTCACACCCAGTCAAGAGATCTGGGTTTAATCCATCACCGTTCTTAGCCCACTCTGCCACCCCAGTTCAGACATGGCCATATGCAAATCAGTCTGACCCTGTGCCTCATGGGAACAGTCCAGCCCGAACTGCCAAGCCATGCCTTCCCGGGACCGGAAACAAGCTTCCGAGGACCGGTTTCTGGCATTGCAGTGGTCTTCAGCCCGGCTTGCTTGAATCCAGTGGCAAAGTGAGCAAGGGACTCACGTCGGAGCATACCCTGCCAACTTATAGCGAACAAAGTGGTACAAAAGGGGGTGGTGATGGACGGAGCATCTTAACCAATCAAACACTCACACCCAATCAAGAGATCTGGGTTTAATCCATCACCGTTCTTTAGCCCACTCTGCCACCCCAGTTCAGACATGGCCATATGCAAATCAGTCTGACCCTGTGCCTCATGGGAACAGTCCAGCCCGAACTGCCAAGCCATGCCTTCCCAGGACCGGAAACAAGCTTCCGAGGACCGGTTTCTGGGATTGCAGCCGTCTTCAGCCCAGCTTGCTTGAATCCAGTGGCAAAGTGAGCAAGGGACTCACGTCTGAGCATACCCTGCCAACTTATGGCAAACAAAGGGGTACAAAAGGGGGTGGTGATGGACAGAGCATCTGAACCAATCAAACACTCACACCTAGTCAATAGATCTGGGTTTAATCCATCACCGTTCTTTAGACCACTCTGCCACCCCAGTTCAGACATGGCCATATGCAAATCAGTCTGTCCCTGTGCCTCATGGGAACAGTCCAGCCCGAACTGGCAAGCCATGCCTTCCTTGGACTGGAAACAAGCTTCCGAGGACCGGTTTCTGGCATTGCAGCCGTCTTCAGCCCGGCTTGCTTGAATCCAGTGGCAAAGTGAGCAAGGGACTCACGTCGGAGCACACCCTGCCAACTTATGGCGAACAAAGTGGTACAAAAGGAGGTGGTGATGGACGGAGCATCTGAACCAATCAAACACTCACACCCAGTCAAGAGATCTGGGTTTAATACATCACCGTTCTTTCGTCCACTCTGCCACCCCAGTTCAGACAAGGCCATATGCAAATCAGTCTGACCCTGTGCCTCATGGGAACAGTCCAGCCCGAACTGCCAAGCCATGCCTTGACTGTACCGGAACCAAGCTTCCGAGGACCGGTTTTTGACATTGCAGCTGTCTTCAGCCCGGTTTGCTTGAATCCAGTGGCAATGTGAGCAAGGAGCTCACGTCGGAGCACACCCTGCCAACTTATGGCGAACAAAGTGGTACAAAAGGAGGTGGTGATGGACGGAGCATCTGAACCAATCAAACACTCACACCCAGTCAAGAGATCTGGGTTTAATACATCACCGTTCTTTCGTCCACTCTGCCACCCCAGTTCAGACAAGGCCATATGCAAATCAGTCTGACCCTGTGCCTCATGGGAACAGTCCAGCCCGAACTGCCAAGCCATGCCTTGACTGGACCGGAAACAAGCTTCCGAGGACCGGTTTCTGACATTGCAGCTGTCTTCAGCCCGGCTTGCTTGAATCCAGTGGCAAAGTGAGCAAGGAGCACACGTCTGAGCACACCCTGCCAACTTATGGCGAACAAAGTGGTACAAAAGGAGGTGGTGATGGACGGAGCATCTGAACCAATCAAACACTCACACCCAGTCAAGAGATCTGGGTTTAATCCATCACTGTTCTTTAGCCCACTCTGTCACCCCAGTTCAGACATGGCCATATGCAAATCAGTCTGACCCTGTGCCTCATGGGAACAGTCCAGCCCGAACTGCCAAGCCCTGCCTTCCCTGGACCGGAAAAAAACTTCTGAGGACCTGTTTCTTGCATTGCAGCCGTCTTCAGCCCGGCTTGCTTGAATCCAGTGGCAAAGTGAGCAAGGGACTCACGTCGGAGCATACCCTGCCAACTTATGGCGATCAAAGTGGTACAAAAGGGGGAGGTGATGGACGGAGCATCTGAACCAATCAAACACTCACACCCAGTCAAGAGATCTGGGTTTAATCCATCACTGTTTTTTAGCCCACTCTGCCACCCCAGTTCAGACATGGCCATATGCAAATCAGTCTGTCCCGGTGCCTCATGGGAACAGTCCAGCCCGAACTGGCAAGCCATGCCTTCCTTGGACTGGAAACAAGCTTCCGAGGACCGGTTCTGGCATTGCAGCCGTCTTCAGCCCGGCTTGCTTGAATCCAGTGGCAAAGTGAGCAAGGGACTCACATCTGAGCATACCCTGCCAACTTATGGCGAACAAAGTGGTACAAAAGGGGGTGGTGATGGACCGAGCATCTGAACCAATCAAACACTCACACCCAGTCAAGAGATCTGGGTTTAATCCATCACTGTTTTTTAGCCCACTCTGCCACCCCAGTTCAGACATGGCCATATGCAAATCAGTCTGTCCCGGTGCCTCATGGGAACAGTCCAGCCCGAACTGGCAAGCCATGCCTTCCTTGGACTGGAAACAAGCTTCCAAGGACCGGTTTCTGGAATTGCAGCCGTCTTCAGCCCGGCTTGCTTGAATCCAGTGGCAAAGTGAGCAAGGGACTCACGTCTGAGCATACCCTGCCAACTTATGGCGAACAAAGTGGTACAAAAGGGGGTGGTGATGGACCGAGCATCTGAACCAATCAAACACTCACACCCAGTCAAGAGATCTGGGTTTAATCCATCACCGTTCTTAGCCCACTCTGCCACCCCAGTTCAGACATGGCCATATGGAAATCAGTCTGATCCTGTGCCTCATGGGAACAGTCCAGCCCGAACTGCCAAGGCATGCCTTCCCTGGACCGGAAACAAGCATCTGAGGACCGGTTTCTGGCATTGCAGTGGTCTTCAGCCCGGCTTGCTTGAATCCAGTGGCAAAGTGAGCAAGGGACTCACGTCGGAGCATACCCTGCCAACTTATAGCGAACAAAGTGGTACAAAAGGGGGTGGTGATGGACGGAGCATCTTAACCAATCAAACACTCACACTCAATCAAGAGATCTGGGTTTAATCCATCACCATTCTTTAGCCCACTCTGCCACCCCAGTTCAGACATGGCCATATGCAAATCAGTCTGACCCTGTGCCTCATGGGAACAGTCCAGCCCGAACTGCCAAGCCATGCCTTCCCGGGACCGGAAACAAGCTTCCGAGGACCGGTTTCTGGCATTGCAGCCGTCTTCAGCCCAGCTTGCTTGAATCCAGTGGCAAAGTGAGCAAGGGACTCACGTCTGAGCATACCCTGCCAACTTATGGCAAACAAAGGGGTACAAAAGGGGGTGGTGATGGACAGAGCATCTGAACCAATCAAACACTCACACCTAGTCAATAGATCTGGGTTTAATCCATCACCTTTCTTTAGACCACTCTGCCACCCCAGTTCAGACATGGCCATATGCAAATCAGTCTGTCCCTGTGACTCATGGGAACAGTCCAGCCCGAACTGGCAAGCCATGCCTTCCTTGGACTGGAAACAAGCTTCCGAGGACCGGTTTCTGGCATTGCAGCCGTCTTCAGCCCGGCTTGCTTGAATCCAGTGGCAAAGTGAGCAAGGGACTCACGTCGGAGCACACCCTGCCAACTTATGGCGAACAAAGTGGTACAAAAGGAGGTGGTGATGGACGGAGCATCTGAACCAATCAAACACTCACACCCAGTCAAGAGATCTGGGTTTAATACATCACCGTTCTTTCGTCCACTCTGCCACCCCAGTTCAGACAAGGCCATATGCAAATCAGTCTGACCCTGTGCCTCATGGGAACAGTCCAGCCCGAACTGCCAAGCCATGCCTTGACTGGACCGGAAACAAGCTTCCGAGGACCGGTTTCTGACATTGCAGCTGTCTTCAGCCCGGCTTGCTTGAATCCAGTGGCAAAGTGAGCAAGGAGCACACGTCTGAGCACACCCTGCCAACTTATGGCGAACAAAGTGGTACAAAACGAGGTGGTGATGGACGGAGCATCTGAACCAATCAAACACTCACACCCAGTCAAGAGATCTGGGTTTAATCCATCACTGTTCTTTAGCCCACTCTGTCACCCCAGTTCAGACATGGCCATATGCAAATCAGTCTGACCCTGTGCCTCATGGGAACAGTCCAGCCCGAACTGCCAAGCCCTGCCTTCCCTGGACCGGAAAAAAACTTCTGAGGACCTGTTTCTTGCATTGCAGCCGTCTTCAGCCCGGCTTGCTTGAATCGAGTGGCAAAGTGAGCAAGGGACTCACGTCGGAGCATACCCTGCCAACTTATGGCGATCAAAGTGGTACAAAAGGGGGAGGTGATGGACGGAGCATCTGAACCAATCAAACACTCACACCCAGTCAAGAGATCTGGGTTTAATCCATCACTGTTTTTTAGCCCACTCTGCCACCCCAGTTCAGACATGGCCATATGCAAATCAGTCTGTCCCGGTGCCTCATGGGAACAGTCCAGCCCGAACTGGCAAGCCATGCCTTCCTTGGACTGGAAACAAGCTTCCGAGGACCGGTTCTGGCATTGCAGCCGTCTTCAGCCCGGCTTGCTTGAATCCAGTGGCAAAGTGAGCAAGGGACTCACATCTGAGCATACCCTGCCAACTTATGGCGAACAAAGTGGTACAAAAGGGGGTGGTGATGGACCGAGCATCTGAACCAATCAAACACTCACACCCAGTCAAGAGATCTGGGTTTAATCCATCACCGTTCTTAGCCCACTCTGCCACCCCAGTTCAGACATGGCCATATGCAAATCAGTCTGACCCTGTGCCTCATGGGAACAGTCCAGCCCGAACTGCCAAGCCATGCCTTCCCAGGACCGGAAACAAGCTTCCGAGGACCGGTTTCTGGCATTGCAGTGGTCTTCAGCCCGGCTTGCTTGAATCCAGTGGCAAAGTGAGCAAGGGACTCACGTCGGAGCATACCCTGCCAACTTATAGCGAACAAAGTGGTACAAAAGGGGGTGGTGATGGACGGAGCATCTTAACCAATCAAACACTCACACCTAATCAAGAGATCTGGGTTTAATCCATCACCGTTCTTTAGCCCACTCTGCCACCCCAGTTCAGACATGGCCATATGCAAATCAGTCTGACCCTGTGCCTCATGGGAACAGTCCAGCCCGAACTGCCAAGCCATGCCTTCCCAGGACCGGAAACAAGCTTCCGAGGACCGGTTTCTGGCATTGCAGCCGTCTTCAGCCCAGCTTGCTTGAATCCAGTGGCAAAGTGAGCAAGGGACTCACGTCTGAGCATACCCTGCCAACTTATGGCAAACAAAGGGGTACAAAAGGGGGTGGTGATGGACAGAGCATCTGAACCAATCAAACACTCACACCTAGTCAATAGATCTGGGTTTAATCCATCACCGTTCTTTAGACCACTCTGCCACCCCAGTTCAGACATGGCCATATGCAAATCAGTCTGTCCCTGTGCCTCATGGGAACAGTCCAGCCCGAACTGGCAAGCCATGCCTTCCTTGGACTGGAAACAAGCTTCCGAGGACCGGTTTCTGGCATTGCAGCCGTCTTCAGCCCGGCTTGCTTGAATCCAGTGGCAAAGTGAGCAAGGGACTCACGTCGGAGCACACCCTGCCAACTTATGGCGAACAAAGTGGTACAAAAGGAGGTGGTGATGGACGGAGCATCTGAACCAATCAAACACTCACACCCAGTCAAGAGATCTGGGTTTAATACATCACCGTTCTTTCGTCCACTCTGCCACCCCAGTTCAGACAAGGCCATATGCAAATCAGTCTGACCCTGTGCCTCATGGGAACAGTCCAGCCCGAACTGCCAAGCCATGCCTTGACTGTACCGGAACCAAGCTTCCGAGGACCGGTTTTTGACATTGCAGCTGTCTTCAGCCCGGTTTGCTTGAATCCAGTGGCAAAGTGAGCAAGGAGCTCACGTCGGAGCACACCCTGCCAACTTATGGCGAACAAAGTGGTACAAAAGGAGGTGGTGATGGACGGAGCATCTGAACCAATCAAACACTCACACCCAGTCAAGAGATCTGGGTTTAATACATCACCGTTCTTTCGTCCACTCTGCCACCCCAGTTCAGACAAGGCCATATGCAAATCAGTCTGACCCTGTGCCTCATGGGAACAGTCCAGCCTGAACTGCCAAGCCATGCCTTGACTGGACCGGAAACAAGCTTCCGAGGACCGGTTTCTGACATTGCAGCTGTCTTCAGCCCGGCTTGCTTGAATCCAGTGGCAAAGTGAGCAAGGAGCACACGTCTGAGCACACCCTGCCAACTTATGGCGAACAAAGTGGTACAAAAGGAGGTGGTGATGGACGGAGCATCTGAACCAATCAAACACTCACACCCAGTCAAGAGATCTGGGTTTAATCCATCACTGTTCTTTAGCCCACTCTGTCACCCCAGTTCAGACATGGCCATATGCAAATCAGTCTGACCCTGTGCCTCATGGGAACAGTCCAGCCCGAACTGCCAAGCCCTGCCTTCCCTGGACCGGAAAAAAACTTCTGAGGACCTGCTTCTTGCATTGCAGCCGTCTTCAGCCCGGCTTGCTTGAATCCAGTGGCAAAGTGAGCAAGGGACTCACGTCTGAGCATACCCTGCCAACTTATGGCAAACAAAGGGGTACAAAAGGGGGTGGTGATGGACGGAGCATCTGAACCAATCAAACACTCACACCTAGTCAATAGATCTGGGTTTAATCCATCACCTTTCTTTAGACCACTCTGCCACCCCAGTTCAGACATGGCCATATGCAAATCAGTCTGTCCCTGTGACTCATGGGAACAGTCCAGCCCGAACTGGCAAGCCATGCCTTCCTTGGACTGGAAACAAGCTTCCGAGGACCGGTTTCTGGCATTGCAGCCGTCTTCAGCCCGGCTTGCTTGAATCCAGTGGCAAAGTGAGCAAGGGACTCACGTCGGAGCACACCCTGACAACTTATGGCGAACAAAGTGGTACAAAAGGAGGTGGTGATGGACGGAGCATCTGAACCAATCAAACACTCACACCCAGTCAAGAGATCTGGGTTTAATACATCACCGTTCTTTCGTCCACTCTGCCACCCCAGTTCAGACAAGGCCATATGCAAATCAGTCTGACCCTGTGCCTCATGGGAACAGTCCAGCCCGAACTGCCAAGCCATGCCTTGACTGGACCGGAAACAAGCTTCCGAGGACCGGTTTCTGACATTGCAGCTGTCTTCAGCCCGGCTTGCTTGAATCCAGTGGCAAAGTGAGCAAGGAGCACACGTCTGAGCACACCCTGCCAACTTATGGCGAACAAAGTGGTACAAAACGAGGTGGTGATGGACGGAGCATCTGAACCAATCAAACACTCACACCCAGTCAAGAGATCTGGGTTTAATCCATCACTGTTCTTTAGCCCACTCTGTCACCCCAGTTCAGACATGGCCATATGCAAATCAGTCTGACCCTGTGCCTCATGGGAACAGTCCAGCCCGAACTGCCAAGCCCTGCCTTCCCTGGACCGGAAAAAAACTTCTGAGGACCTGTTTCTTGCATTGCAGCCGTCTTCAGCCCGGCTTGCTTGAATCCAGTGGCAAAGTGAGCAAGGGACTCACGTCGGAGCATACCCTGCCAACTTATGGCGATCAAAGTGGTACAAAAGGGGGAGGTGATGGACGGAGCATCTGAACCAATCAAACACTCACACCCAGTCAAGAGATCTGGGTTTAATCCATCACTGTTTTTTAGCCCACTCTGCCACCCCAGTTCAGACATGGCCATATGCAAATCAGTCTGTCCCGGTGCCTCATGGGAACAGTCCAGCCCGAACTGGCAAGCCATGCCTTCCTTGGACTGGAAACAAGCTTCCGAGGACCGGTTCTGGCATTGCAGCCGTCTTCAGCCCGGCTTGCTTGAATCCAGTGGCAAAGTGAGCAAGGGACTCACATCTGAGCATACCCTGCCAACTTATGGCGAACAAAGTGGTACAAAAGGGGGTGGTGATGGACCGAGCATCTGAACCAATCAAACACTCACACCCAGTCAAGAGATCTGGGATTAATCCATCACCGTTCTTAGCCCACTCTGCCACCCCAGTTCAGACATGGCCATATGCAAATCAGTCTGACCCTGTGCCTCATGGGAACAGTCCAGCCCGAACTGCCAAGCCATGCCTTCCCGGGACCGGAAACAAGCTTCCGAGGACCGGTTTCTGGCATTGCAGTGGTCTTCAGCCCGGCTTGCTTGAATCCAGTGGCAAAGTGAGCAAGGGACTCACGTCGGAGCATACCCTGCCAACTTATAGCGAACAAAGTGGTACAAAAGGGGGTGGTGATGGACGGAGCATCTTAACCAATCAAACACTCACACCTAATCAAGAGATCTGGGTTTAATCCATCACCGTTCTTTAGCCCACTCTGCCACCCCAGTTCAGACATGGCCATATGCAAATCAGTCTGACCCTGTGCCTCATGGGAACAGTCCAGCCCGAACTGCCAAGCCATGCCTTCCCAGGACCGGAAACAAGCTTCCGAGGACCGGTTTCTGGCATTGCAGCCGTCTTCAGCCCAGCTTGCTTGAATCCAGTGGCAAAGTGAGCAAGGGACTCACGTCTGAGCATACCCTGCCAACTTATGGCAAACAAAGGGGTACAAAAGGGGGTGGTGATGGACAGAGCATCTGAACCAATCAAACACTCACACCTAGTCAATAGATCTGGGTTTAATCCATCACCGTTCTTTAGACCACTCTGCCACCCCAGTTCAGACATGGCCATATGCAAATCAGTCTGTCCCTGTGCCTCATGGGAACAGTCCAGCCCGAACTGGCAAGCCATGCCTTCCTTGGACTGGAAACAAGCTTCCGAGGACCGGTTTCTGGCATTGCAGCCGTCTTCAGCCCGGCTTGCTTGAATCCAGTGGCAAAGTGAGCAAGGGACTCACGTCGGAGCACACCCTGCCAACTTATGGCGAACAAAGTGGTACAAAAGGAGGTGGTGATGGACGGAGCATCTGAACCAATCAAACACTCACACCCAGTCAAGAGATCTGGGTTTAATACATCACCGTTCTTTCGTCCACTCTGCCACCCCAGTTCAGACAAGGCCATATGCAAATCAGTCTGACCCTGTGCCTCATGGGAACAGTCCAGCCCGAACTGCCAAGCCATGCCTTGACTGTACCGGAACCAAGCTTCCGAGGACCGGTTTTTGACATTGCAGCTGTCTTCAGCCCGGCTTGCTTGAATCCAGTGGCAAAGTGAGCAAGGAGCTCACGTCGGAGCACACCCTGCCAACTTATGGCGAACAAAGTGGTACAAAAGGAGGTGGTGATGGACGGAGCATCTGAACCAATCAAACACTCACACCCAGTCAAGAGATCTGGGTTTAATACATCACCGTTCTTTCGTCCACTCTGCCACCCCAGTTCAGACAAGGCCATATGCAAATCAGTCTGACCCTGTGCCTCATGGGAACAGTCCAGCCCGAACTGCCAAGCCATGCCTTGACTGGACCGGAAACAAGCTTCCGAGGACCGGTTTCTGACATTGCAGCTGTCTTCAGCCCGGCTTGCTTGAATCCAGTGGCAAAGTGAGCAAGGAGCACACGTCTGAGCACACCCTGCCAACTTATGGCGAACAAAGTGGTACAAAAGGAGGTGGTGATGGACGGAGCATCTGAACCAATCAAACACTCACACCCAGTCAAGAGATCTGGGTTTAATCCATCACTGTTCTTTAGCCCACTCTGTCACCCCAGTTCAGACATGGCCATATGCAAATCAGTCTGACCCTGTGCCTCATGGGAACAGTCCAGCCCGAACTGCCAAGCCCTGCCTTCCCTGGACCGGAAAAAAACTTCTGAGGACCGGTTCTGGCATTGCAGCCGTCTTCAGCCCGGCTTGCTTGAATCCAGTGGCAAAGTGAGCAAGGGACTCACATCTGAGCATACCCTGCCAACTTATGGCGAACAAAGTGGTACAAAAGGGGGTGGTGATGGACCGAGCATCTGAACCAATCAAACACTCACACCCAGTCAAGAGATCTGGGTTTAATCCATCACCGTTCTTAGCCCACTCTGCCACCCCAGTTCAGACATGGCCATATGCAAATCAGTCTGACCCTGTGCCTCATGGGAACAGTCCAGCCCGAACTGCCAAGCCATGCCTTCCCGGGACCGGAAACAAGCTTCCGAGGACCGGTTTCTGGCATTGCAGTGGTCTTCAGCCCGGCTTGCTTGAATCCAGTGGCAAAGTGAGCAAGGGACTCACGTCGGAGCATACCCTGCCAACTTATAGCGAACAAAGTGGTACAAAAGGGGGTGGTGATGGACGGAGCATCTTAACCAATCAAACACTCACACCCAATCAAGAGATCTGGGTTTAATCCATCACCGTTCTTTAGCCCACTCTGCCACCCCAGTTCAGACATGGCCATATGCAAATCAGTCTGACCCTGTGCCTCATGGGAACAGTCCAGCCCGAACTGCCAAGCCATGCCTTCCCAGGACCGGAAACAAGCTTCCGAGGACCGTTTTCTGGCATTGCAGCCGTCTTCAGCCCAGCTTGCTTGAATCCAGTGGCAAAGTGAGCAAGGGACTCACGTCAGAGCATACCCTGCCAACTTATGGCAAACAAAGGGGTACAAAAGGGGGTGGTGATGGACAGAGCATCTGAACCAATCAAACACTCACACCTAGTAAATAGATCTGGGTTTAATCCATCACCGTTCTTTAGACCACTCTGCCACCCCAGTTCAGACATGGCCATATGCAAATCAGTCTGTCCCTGTGCCTCATGGGAACATTCCAGCCCGAACTGGCAAGCCATGCCTTCCTTGGACTGGAAACAAGCTTCCGAGGACCGGTTTCTGGCATTGCAGCCGTCTTCAGCCCGGCTTGCTTGAATCCAGTGGCAAAGTGAGCAAGGGACTCACGTCGGAGCACACCCTGCCAACTTATGGCGAACAAAGTGGTACAAAAGGAGGTGGTGATGGACGGAGCATCTGAACCAATCAAACACTCACACCCAGTCAAGAGATCTGGGTTTAATACATCACCGTTCTTTCGTCCACTCTGCCACCCCAGTTCAGACAAGGCCATATGCAAATCAGTCTGACCCTGTGCCTCATGGGAACAGTCCAGCCCGAACTGCCAAGCCATGCCTTGACTGGACCGGAACCAAGCTTCCGAGGACCGGTTTTTGACATTGCAGCTGTCTTCAGCCCGGCTTGCTTGAATCCAGTGGCAAAGTGAGCAAGGAGCACACGTCTGAGCACACCCTGCCAACTTATGGCGAACAAAGTGGTACAAAAGGAGGTGGTGATGGACGGAGCATCTGAACCAATCAAACACCCACACCCAGTCAAGAGATCTGGGTTTAATCCATCACTGTTCTTTAGCCCACTCTGTCACCCCAGTTCAGACATGGCCATATGCAAATCAGTCTGACCCTGTGCCTCATGGGAACAGTCCAGCCCGAACTGCCAAGCCCTGCCTTCCCTGGACCGGAAAAAAACTTCTGGGGACCTGTTTCTTGCATTGCAGCCGTCTTCAGCCCGGCTTGCTTGAATCCAGTGGCAAAGTGAGCAAGGGACTCACGTCGGAGCATACCCTGCCAACTTATGGCGATCAAAGTGGTACAAAAGGGGGAGGTGATGGACGGAGCATCTGAACCAATCAAACACTCACACCCAGTCAAGAGATCTGGGTTTAATCCATCACTGTTTTTTAGCCCACTCTGCCACCCCAGTTCAGACATGGCCATATGCAAATCAGTCTGTCCCGGTGCCTCATGGGAACAGTCCAGCCCGAACTGGCAAGCCATGCCTTCCTTGGACTGGAAACAAGCTTCCGAGGACCGGTTTCTGGCATTGCAGCCGTCTTCAGCCCGGCTTGCTTGAATCCAGTGGCAAAGTGAGCAAGGGACTCACATCTGAGCATACCCTTCCAACTTATGGCGAACAAAGTGGTACAAAAGGGGGTGGTGATGGACCGAGCATCTGAACCAATCAAACACTCACACCCAGTCAAGAGATCTGGGTTTAATCCATCACCGTTCTTAGCCCACTCTGCCACCCCAGTTCAGACATGGCCATATGCAAATCAGTCTGATCCTGTGCCTCATGGGAACAGTCCAGCCCGAACTGCCAAGCCATGCCTTCCCTGGACCGGAAAAAAACTTCTGAGGACCTGTTTCTTGCATTGCAGCCGTCTTCAGCCCGGCTTGCTTGAATCCAGTGGCAAAGTGAGCAAGGGACTCACGTCGGAGCATACCCTGCCAACTTATGGTGAACAAAGTGGTACAAAAGGGGGTGGTGATGGACGGAGCATCTGAACCAATCAAATACTCAAACCCAGTCAAGAGATCTGGGTTTAATCCATCATCGTTCTTTAGCCCACTCTGCCATCCCAGTTCAGACATGGCCATATCCAAATCAGTCTGACCCTGTGCCTCATGGGAACAGTCCAGCCCGAACTGCCAAGCCATGCCTTCCCTGGACCGGAAACAAGCTTCTGAGGACCGGTTTCTGGCATTGCAGCCGTCTTCAGCCCGGCTTGCTCGAATCCAGTGGCAAAGTCAGCAAGGGACTCACGTCTGAGCATACCCTGCCAACTTATGGCGAACAAAGTGGTACAAAAGGGGGTGGTGATGAACCGAGCATCTGAACCAATCAAACACTCACGTCCAGTCAAGAGATCTTGGTTCAATCCATCACCGTTCTTAGCCCACTCCGCCACCCCAGTTCAGACATGGTCATATGCAAATCAGTCTGACCCTGTGCCTCATGGGAACAGTCCAGCCCGAACTGCCAAGCCATGCCTTCCCTGGACCGGAAACAAGCTTCCGAGGACCGGTTTCTGGCATTGCAGAGGTCTTCAGCCCGGCTGGCGTGAATCCAGTGGCAAAGTGAGCAAGGGACTCATGTCGGAGCACACCCTGCCAACTTATGGCGAACAAAGTGGTACAAAAGGGGGTGGTGATGGACGGAGCATCTGAACCAATCAAACACTCACACCCAGTCAAGAGATCTGGGTTTAATCCATCACCGTTCTTAGCCCACTCTGCCACCCCAGTTCAGACATGGTCATATGCAAATCAGTCTGACCCTGTGCCTCATGGGAACAGTCCAGCCCGAACTGCCAAGCCATGCCTTCCCTGGACCGGAAAAGAGCTTCCGAGGACCGGTTTCTGGAATTGCAGCCGTCTTCAGCCCGGCTTGCTTGAATCCAGTGGCAAAGAGAGAAAGGAGCACACGTCTGAGCATACCCTGCCAACTTATGAGTAACAAAGTGGTACAAAAGGGGGAGGTGATGGACGGAGCATCTGAACCAATCAAACACTCACACCCAGTCAAGAGATCTGGGTTTAATACATCACCGTTCTTTCGCCAACTCTGCCACCCCAGTTCAGACATGGCCATATGCAAATCAGTCTGACCCTGTGCCTCATGGGAACAGTCCATCCCGAACTGCCAAGCAATGCCTAGACTGGACCGGAAACAAGCTTCCGAGGACCGGTTTCTGATATTGCAGCTGTCTTCAGCCCGGCTTGCTTGAATCCAGTGGCAAAGAGAGAAAGGAGCACACGTCTGAGCATACCCTGCCAACTTATGGCGAACAAAGTGGTACAAAAGGGGGTGGTGATGGACGGAGCATCTGAACAAATCAAACACTCACGCCCAGTCATGAGATCTTGGTTTAATCCATCACTGTTCTTTAGCCCACTCTGTCACCCCAGTTCAGACATGGCCATATGCAAATCAGTCTGACCCTGTGCCTCATGGGAACAGTCCAGCCCGAACTGCCAAGCCCTGCCTTCCCTGGACCGGAAAAAAACTTCCGAGGACCTGTTTCTTGCATTGCAGCCGTCTTCAGCCCGGCTTGCTTGAATCCAGTGGCAAAGTGAGCAAGGGACTCACGTCGGAGCATACCCTGCCAACTTATGGCGAACAAAGTGGTACAAAAGGGGGTGGTGATGGACGGAGCATCTTAACCAATCAAATACTCAAACCCAGTCAAGAGATTTGGGTTTAATCCATCACCGTTCTTTAGCCCACTCTGCCACCCCAGTTCAGACATGGCCATATGCAAATCAGTCTGACCCTGTGCCTCATGGGAACAGTCCAGCCCGAACTGCCAAGCCATTCCTTCCCTGGACCGGAAACAAGCTTCTGAGGACCGGTTTCTGGCATTGCAGCCGTCTTCAGCCCGGCTTGCTTGAATCCAGTGGCAAAGTCAGCAAGGGACTCACGTCTGAGCATACCCTGCCAACTTATGGCGAACAAAGTGGTACAAAAGGGGGTGGTGATGAACCGAGCATCTGAACCAATCAAACACTCACACCCAGTCAAGAGATCTTGGTTCAATCCATCACCGTTCTTAGCCCACTCTGCCACCCCAGTTCAGACATGGTCATATGCAAATCAGTCTGACCTTGTGCCTCATGGGAACAGTCCAGCCTGAACTGCCAAGCCATGCCTTCCCTGGACCGGAAACAAGCTTCCGAGGACCGGTTTCTGGCATTGCAGAGGTCTTCAGCCCGGCTTGCTTGAATCCAGTGGCAAAGTGAGCAAGGGACTCACGTCGGAGCATACCCTGCCAACTTATGGCGAACAAAGTGGTACAAAAGGGGGTGGTGATGGACGGAGCATCTGAACCAATCAAACACTCACACCCAGTCAAGAGATCTGGGTTTAATCCATTGCCATTCCTTAGCCCACTCTGCCACCGCAGTTCAGACATGGCCATATGCAAATCAGTCTGACCCTGTGCCTCATCGGAACAGTCCAGCCCGAACTGCCAAGCCAAGCCTTCCCTAGACCGGAAACAAGCTTCCGAGGACCGGTTTCTTGCATTGCAGCTGTCTTCATCCCGGCTTGCTTGAATCCAGTGGCAAAGTCTGCAAGGGACTCACGTCTGAGCATACCCTGCCAACTTATTGCGAACAAAGTGGTACAAAAGGGTGAGGTGATGGACGGAGCATCTGAACCAATCAAACACTCACACCCAGTCAAGACATCTGGGTTTAATCCATCACCGTTTTTTAGCCCACTCTGCCACCCCAGTTCAGACATGGCCATATGCAAATCAGTCTGTCCCTGTGCCTCATGGGAACAGTCCAGCCCGAACTGGCGAGCCATGCCTTCCTTGGACTGGAAACAAGCTTCCGAGGACCGGTTTCTGGTATTGCAGCCGTCTTCAGCCCGGCTTGCTTGAATCCAGTGGAAAAGTGAGCAAGGGACTCACGTCGGAGCACACCCTGCCAACTTATGGCGAACAAAGTGGTACAAAAGGGGGAGGTGATGGACGGAGCATCTGAACCAATCAAACACTCACACCCAGTCAAGAGATCTGGGTTTAATCCATCACCGTTTTTTAGCCCACTCTGCCACCCCAGTTCAGACATGGCCATATGCAAATCAGTCTGACCCTCTGCCTCATGGGAACAGTCCATCCCGAACTGGCAAGCCATGCCTTCCTTGGACTGGAAACAAGCTTCCGAGGACCGGTTTCTGGCATTGCAGCTGTCTTCAGCCCGGCTTGCTTGAATCCAGTGGCAAAGTGAGCAAGGGACTCACGTCTGAGCATAACCTGCCAACTTATGGCGAACAAAGTGGTACAAAAGGGGGTGGTGATGGACGGAGTATCTTAACCAATCAGACACTCACACCCAGTCAAGAGATCTAGGTTTAATCCATCACCGTTCTTTAGCCCACTCTGCCACCCCAGTTCAGACATGGCCATATGCAAATCAGTCTGTCCCGGTGCCTCATGGGAACAGTCCAGCCCGAACTGGCAAGCCATGCCTTCCTTGGACTGGAAACAAGCTTCTGAGGACCGGTTTCTGGAATTGCAGCCGTCTTCAGCCCGGCTTGCTTGAATCCAGTGGCAAAGTGAGCAAGGGACTCACGTCGGAGCACACCCTGCCAACTTATGGCGAACAAAGTGGTACAAAAGGGGGAGGTGATGGACGGAGCATCTGAACCAATCAAACACTCACACCCAGTCAAGAGATCTGGGTTTAATCCATCACTGTTTTTTAGCCCACTCTGCCACCCCAGTTCAGACAAGGCCATATGCAAATCAGTCTGTCCCGGTGCCTCATGGGAACAGTCCAGCCCGAACTGGCAAGCCATGCCTTCCTTGGACTGGAAACAAGCTTCCAAGGACCGGTTTCTGGAATTGCAGCCGTCTTCAGCCCGGCTTGCTTGAATCCAGTGGCAAAGTGAGCAAGGGACTCACGTCTGAGCATACCCTGCCAACTTATGGCGAACAAAGTGGTACAAAAGGGGGTGGTGATGGACCGAGCATCTGAACCAATAAAACACTCACACCCAGTCAAGAGATCTGGGTTTAATCCATCACCGTTCTTAACCCACTCTGCCACCCCAGTTCAGACATGGCCATATGGAAATCAGTCTGATCCTGTGCCTCATGGGAACAGTCCAGCCCGAACTGCCAAGGCATGCCTTCCCTGGACCGGAAACAAGCTTCCGAGGACCGGTTTCTGGCATTGCAGTGGTCTTCAGCCCGGCTTGCTTGAATCCAGTGGCAAAGTGAGCAAGGGACTCACGTCGGAGCATACCCTGCCAACTTATAGCGAACAAAGTGGTACAAAAGGGGGTGGTGATGGACGGAGCATCTTAACCAATCAAACACTCACACCCAATCAAGAGATCTGGGTTTAATCCATCACCATTCTTTAGCCCACTCTGCCACCCCAGTTCAGACATGGCCATATGCAAATCAGTCTGACCCTGTGCCTCATGGGAACAGTCCAGCCCGAACTGCCAAGCCATGCCTTCCCGGGACCGGAAACAAGCTTCCGAGGACCGGTTTCTGGCATTGCAGCCGTCTTCAGCCCAGCTTGCTTGAATCCAGTGGCAAAGTGAGCAAGGGACTCACGTCTGAGCATACCCTGCCAACTTATGGCAAACAAAGGGGTACAAAAGGGGGTGGTGATGGACAGAGCATCTGAACCAATCAAACACTCACACCTAGTCAATAGATCTGGGTTTAATCCATCACCTTTCTTTAGACCACTCTGCCACCCCAGTTCAGACATGGCCATATGCAAATCAGTCTGTCCCTGTGACTCATGGGAACAGTCCAGCCCGAACTGGCAAGCCATGCCTTCCTTGGACTGGAAACAAGCTTCCGAGGACCGGTTTCTGGCATTGCAGCCGTCTTCAGCCCGGCTTGCTTGAATCCAGTGGCAAAGTGAGCAAGGGACTCACGTCGGAGCACACCCTGCCAACTTATGGCGAACAAAGTGGTACAAAAGGAGGTGGTGATGGACGGAGCATCTGAACCAATCAAACACTCACACCCAGTCAAGAGATCTGGGTTTAATACATCACCGTTCTTTCGTCCACTCTGCCACCCCAGTTCAGACAAGGCCATATGCAAATCAGTCTGACCCTGTGCCTCATGGGAACAGTCCAGCCCGAACTGCCAAGCCATGCCTTGACTGGACCGGAAACAAGCTTCCGAGGACCGGTTTCTGACATTGCAGCTGTCTTCAGCCCGGCTTGCTTGAATCCAGTGGCAAAGTGAGCAAGGAGCACACGTCTGAGCACACCCTGCCAACTTATGGCGAACAAAGTGGTACAAAAGGAGGTGGTGATGGACGGAGCATCTGAACCAATCAAACACTCACACCCAGTCAAGAGATCTGGGTTTAATCCATCACTGTTCTTTAGCCCACTCTGTCACCCCAGTTCAGACATGGCCATATGCAAATCAGTCTGACCCTGTGCCTCATGGGAACAGTCCAGCCCGAACTGCCAAGCCCTGCCTTCCCTGGACCGGAAAAAAACTTCTGAGGACCTGTTTCTTGCATTGCGGCCGTCTTCAGCCCGGCTTGCTTGAATCCAGTGGCAAAGTGAGCAAGGGACTCACGTCGGAGCATACCCTGCCAACTTATGGCGATCAAAGTGGTACAAAAGGGGGAGGTGATGGACGGAGCATCTGAACCAATCAAACACTCACACCCAGTCAAGAGATCTGGGTTTAATCCATCACTGTTCTTTAGCCCACTCTGTCACCCCAGTTCAGACATGGCCATATGCAAATCAGTCTGACCCTGTGCCTCATGGGAACAGTCCAGCCCGAACTGCCAAGCCCTGCCTTCCCTGGACCGGAAAAAAACTTCTGAGGACCTGTTTCTTGCATTGCGGCCGTCTTCAGCCCGGCTTGCTTGAATCCAGTGGCAAAGTGAGCAAGGGACTCACGTCGGAGCATACCCTGCCAACTTATGGCGATCAAAGTGGTACAAAAGGGGGAGGTGATGGACGGAGCATCTGAACCAATCAAACACTCACACCCAGTCAAGAGATCTGGGTTTAATCCATCACTGTTTTTTAGCCCACTCTGCCACCCCAGTTCAGACATGGCCATATGCAAATCAGTCTGTCCCGGTGCCTCATGGGAACAGTCCAGCCCGAACTGGCAAGCCATGCCTTCCTTGGACTGGAAACAAGCTTCCGAGGACCGGTTCTGGCATTGCAGCCGTCTTCAGGCCGGCTTGCTTGAATCCAGTGGCAAAGTGAGCAAGGGACTCACATCTGAGCATACCCTGCCAACTTATGGCGAACAAAGTGGTACAAAAGGGGGTGGTGATGGACCGAGCATCTGAACCAATAAAACACTCACACCCAGTCAAGAGATCTGGGTTTAATCCATCACCGTTCTTAGCCCACTCTGCCACCCCAGTTCAGACATGGCCATATGCAAATCAGTCTGACCCTGTGCCTCATGGGAACAGTCCAGCCCGAACTGCCAAGCCATGCCTTCCCGGGACCGGAAACAAGCTTCCGAGGACCGGTTTCTGGCATTGCAGTGGTCTTCAGCCCGGCTTGCTTGAATCCAGTGGCAAAGTGAGCAAGGGACTCACGTCGGAGCATACCCTGCCAACTTATAGCGAACAAAGTGGTACAAAAGGGGGTGGTGATGGACGGAGCATCTTAACCAATCAAACACTCACACCCAATCAAAAGATCTGGGTTTAATCCATCACCGTTCTTTAGCCCACTCTGCCACCCCAGTTCAGACATGGCCATATGCAAATCAGTCTGACCCTGTGCCTCATGGGAACAGTCCAGCCCGAACTGCCAAGCCATGCCTTCCCAGGACCGGAAACAAGCTTCCGAGGACCGGTTTCTGGCATTGCAGCCGTCTTCAGCCCAGCTTGCTTGAATCCAGTGGCAAAGTGAGCAAGGGACTCACGTCTGAGCATACCCTGCCAACTTATGGCAAACAAAGGGGTACAAAAGGGGGTGGTGATGGACAGAGCATCTGAACCAATCAAACACTCACACCTAGTCAATAGATCTGGGTTTAATCCATCACCGTTCTTTAGACCACTCTGCCACCCCAGTTCAGACATGGCCATATGCAAATCAGTCTGTCCCTGTGCCTCATGGGAACAGTCCAGCTCGAACTGGCAAGCCATGCCTTCCTTGGACTGGAAACAAGCTTCCGAGGACCGGTTTCTGGCATTGCAGCTGTCTTCAGCCCGGCTTGCTTGAATCCAGTGGCAAAGTGAGCAAGGGACTCACGTCGGAGCACACCCTGCCAACTTATGGCGAACAAAGTGGTACAAAAGGAGGTGGTGATGGACGGAGCATCTGAACCAATCAAACACTCACACCCAGTCAAGAGATCTGGGTTTAATACATCACCGTTCTTTCGTCCACTCTGCCACCCCAGTTCAGACAAGGCCATATGCAAATCAGTCTGACCCTGTGCCTCATGGGAACAGTCCAGCCCGAACTGCCAAGCCATGCCTTGACTGGACCGGAACCAAGCTTCCGAGGACCGGTTTTTGACATTGCAGCTGTCTTCAGCCCGGCTTGCTTGAATCCAGTGGCAAAGTGAGCAAGGAGCACACGTCTGAGCACACCCTGCCAACTTATGGCGAACAAAGTGGTACAAAAGGAGGTGGTGATGGACGGAGCATCTGAACCAATCAAACACTCACACCCAGTCAAGAGATCTGGGTTTAATCCATCACTGTTATTTAGCCCACTCTGTCACCCCAGTTCAGACATGGCCATATGCAAATCAGTCTGACCCTGTGCCTCATGGGAACAGTCCAGCCCGAACTGCCAAGCCCTGCCTTCCCTGGACCGGAAAAAAACTTCTGAGGACCTGTTTCTTGCATTGCAGCCGTCTTCAGCCCGGCTTGCTTGAATCCAGTGGCAAAGTGAGCAAGGGACTCACGTCGGAGCATACCCTGCCAACTTATGGCGATCAAAGTGGTACAAAAGGGGGAGGTGATGGACGGAGCATCTGAACCAATCAAACACTCACACCCAGTCAAGAGATCTGGGTTTAATCCATCACTGTTTTTTAGCCCACTCTGCCACCCCAGTTCAGACATGGCCATATGCAAATCAGTCTGTCCCGGTGCCTCATGGGAACAGTCCAGCCCCAACTGGCAAGCCATGCCTTTCTTGGACTGGAAACAAGCTTCCGAGGACCGGTTTCTGGCATTGCAGCCGTCTTCAGCCCGGCTTGCTTGAATCCAGTGGCAAAGTGAGCAAGGGACTCACATCTGAGCATACCCTTCCAACTTATGGCGAACAAAGTGGTACAAAAGGGGGTGGTGATGGACCGAGCATCTGAACCAATCAAACACTCACACCCAGTCAAGAGATCTGGGTTTAATCCATCACCGTTCTTAGCCCACTCTGCCACCCCAGTTCAGACATGGCCATATGCAAATCAGTCTGATCCTGTGCCTCATGGGAACAGTCCAGCCCGAACTGCCAAGCCATGCCTTCCCTGGACCGGAAACAAACTTCTGAGGACCTGTTTCTTGCATTGCAGCCGTCTTCAGCCCGGCTTGCTTGAATCCTGTGGCAAAGTGAGCAAGGGACTCACGTCGGAGCATACCCTGCCAACTTATGGTGAACAAAGTGGTACAAAAGGGGGTGGTGATGGACCGAGCATCTGAACCAATCAAACACTCACACCCAGTCAAGAGATCTGGGTTTAATCCATCACCGTTCTTAGCCCACTCTGCCACCCCAGTTCAGACATGGCCATATGCAAATCAGTCTGACCCTGTGCCTCATGGGAACAGTCCAGCCCGAACTGCCAAGCCATGCCTTCCCGGGACCGGAAACAAGCTTCCGAGGACCGGTTTCTGGCATTGCAGTGGTCTTCAGCCCGGCTTGCTTGAATCCAGTGGCAAAGTGAGCAAGGGACTCACGTCGGAGCATACCCTGCCAACTTATAGCGAACAAAGTGGTACAAAAGGGGGTGGTGATGGACGGAGCATCTTAACCAATCAAACACTCACACCCAATCAAGAGATCTGGGTTTAATCCATCACCGTTCTTTAGCCCACTCTGCCACCCCAGTTCAGACATGGCCATATGCAAATCAGTCTGACCCTGTGCCTCATGGGAACAGTCCAGCCCGAACTGCCAAGCCATGCCTTCCCAGGACCGGAAACAAGCTTCCGAGGACCGGTTTCTGGCATTGCAGCCGTCTTCAGCCCAGCTTGCTTGAATCCAGTGGCAAAGTGAGCAAGGGACTCACGTCTGAGCATACCCTGCAACTTATGGCAAACAAAGGGGTACAAAAGGGGGTGGTGATGGACAGAGCATCTGAACCAATCAAACACTCACACCTAGTCAATAGATCTGGGTTTAATCCATCACCGTTCTTTAGACCACTCTGCCACCCCAGTTCAGACATGGCCATATGCAAATCAGTCTGTCCCTGTGCCTCATGGGAACAGTCCAGCTCGAACTGGCAAGCCATGCCTTCCTTGGACTGGAAACAAGCTTCCGAGGACCGGTTTCTGGCATTGCAGCCGTCTTCAGCCCGGCTTGCTTGAATCCAGTGGCAAAGTGAGCAAGGGACTCACGTCGGAGCACACCCTGCCAACTTATGGCGAACAAAGTGGTACAAAAGGAGGTGGTGATGGACGGAGCATCTGAACCAATCAAACACTCACACCCAGTCAAGAGATCTGGGTTTAATACATCACCGTTCTTTCGTCCACTCTGCCACCCCAGTTCAGACAAGGCCATATGCAAATCAGTCTGACCCTGTGCCTCATGGGAACAGTCCAGCCCGAACTGCCAAGCCATGCCTTGACTGGACCGGAACCAAGCTTCCGAGGACCGGTTTTTGACATTGCAGCTGTCTTCAGCCCGGCTTGCTTGAATCCAGTGGCAAAGTGAGCAAGGAGCACACGTCTGAGCACACCCTGCCAACTTATGGCGAACAAAGTGGTACAAAAGGAGGTGGTGATGGACGGAGCATCTGAACCAATCAAACACTCACACCCAGTCAAGAGATCTGGGTTTAATCCATCACTGTTCTTTAGCCCACTCTGTCACCCCAGTTCAGACATGGCCATATGCAAATCAGTCTGACCCTGTGCCTCATGGGAACAGTCCAGCCCGAACTGCCAAGCCCTGCCTTCCCTGGACCGGAAAAAAACTTCTGAGGACCTGTTTCTTGCATTGCAGCCGTCTTCAGCCCGGCTTGCTTGAATCCAGTGGCAAAGTGAGCAAGGGACTCACGTCGGAGCATACCCTGCCAACTTATGGCGATCAAAGTGGTACAAAAGGGGGAGGTGATGGACGGAGCATCTGAACCAATCAAACACTCACACCCAGTCAAGAGATCTGGGTTTAATCCATCACTGTTTTTTAGCCCACTCTGCCACCCCAGTTCAGACATGGCCATATGCAAATCAGTCTGTCCCGGTGCCTCATGGGAACAGTCCAGCCCCAACTGGCAAGCCATGCCTTTCTTGGACTGGAAACAAGCTTCCGAGGACCGGTTTCTGGCATTGCAGCCGTCTTCAGCCCGGCTTGCTTGAATCCAGTGGCAAAGTGAGCAAGGGACTCACATCTGAGCATACCCTTCCAACTTATGGCGAACAAAGTGGTACAAAAGGGGGTGGTGATGGACCGAGCATCTGAACCAATCAAACACTCACACCCAGTCAAGAGATCTGGGTTTAATCCATCACCGTTCTTAGCCCACTCTGCCACCCCAGTTCAGACATGGCCATATGCAAATCAGTCTGATCCTGTGCCTCATGGGAACAGTCCAGCCCGAACTGCCAAGCCATGCCTTCCCTGGACCGGAAACAAACTTCTGAGGACCTGTTTCTTGCATTGCAGCCGTCTTCAGCCCGGCTTGCTTGAATCCAGTGGCAAAGTGAGCAAGGGACTCACGTCGGAGCATACCCTGCCAACTTATGGTGAACAAAGTGGTACAAAAGGGGGTGGTGATGGACGGAGCATCTGAACCAATCAAATACTCAAACCAAGTCAAGAGATCTGGGTTTAATCCATCATCGTTCTTTAGCCCACTCTGCCATCCCAGTTCAGACATGGCCATATGCAAATCAGTCTGACCCTGTGCCTCATGGGAACAGTCCAGCCCGAACTGCCAAGCCATGCCTTCCCTGGACCGGAAACAAGCTTCTGAGGACCGGTTTCTGGCATTGCAGCCGTCTTCAGCCCGGCTTGCTCGAATCCAGTGGCAAAGTCAGCAAGGGACTCACGTCTGAGCATACCCTGCCAACTTATGGCGAACAAAGTGGTACAAAAGGGGGTGGTGATGAACCGAGCATCTGAACCAATCAAACACTCACGTCCAGTCAAGAGATCTTGGTTCAATCCATCACCGTTCTTAGCCCACTCTGCCACCCCAGTTCAGACATGGTCATATGCAAATCAGTCTGACCCTGTGCCTCATGGGAACAGTCCAGCCCGAACTGCCAAGCCATGCCTTCCCTAGACCGGAAACAAGCTTCCGAGGACCGGTTTCTGGCATTGCAGAGGTCTTCAGCCCGGCTTGCGTGAATCCAGTGGCAAGGTGAGCAAGGGACTCATGTCGGAGCACACCCTGCCAACTTATGGCGAACAAAGTGGTACAAAAGGGGGTGGTGATGGACGGAGCATCTGAACCAATCAAATACTCACACCCAGTCAAGAGATCTGGGTTTAATCCATCACCATTATTTAGCACACTCTGCCATCCCAGTGCAGACATGGCCATATGCAAATCAGTCTGACCCTGTGCCTCATGGGAACAGTCCAGCCCGAACTGCCAAGCCATGCCTTCCCTGGACCGGAAAAGAGCTTCCGAGGACCGGTTTCTGGCATTGCAGCTGTCTTTGCCCGGCTTGCTTGAATCCAGTGGCAAAGTGAGCAAGGGACTCACGTCTGAGCATACCCTGCCAACTTATGGCGAACAAAGTGGTACAAAAGGGGGTGGTGATGGACGGAGCATCTGAACCAATCAAACACTCACACCCAGTCAAGAGATCTGGGTTTAATCCATCACCATTCTTTAGCCCACTCTGCCACCCCAGTTCAGACATGGCCATATGCAAATCAGTCTGACCCTGTGCCTCATCGGAACAGTCCAGCCCGAACTGCCAAGCCAAGCCTTCCCTGGACCGGAAACAAGCTTCCGAGGACCGGTTTCTTGCATTGCAGCCGTCTTCATCCCGGCTTGCTTGAATCCAGTGGCAAAGTCAGCAAGGGACTCACGTCTGAGCATACCCTGACAACTTATGGCGAACAAAGTGGTACAAAAGGGGGAGGTGATGGACGGAGCATCTGACCAATCAAACACTCACAACCAGTCAAGAGATCTTGGTTTAATACATCACCGTTTTTTAGCCCACTCTGCCACCCCAGTTCAGACATGGCCATATGCAAATCAGTCTGTCCCTGGGCCTCATGGGAACAGTCCAGCCCGAACTGGCAAGCCATGCCTTCCTTGGACTGGAAACAAGCTTCCGAGGACCGGTTTCTGGCATTGCAGCCGTCTTCAGCCCGGCTTGCTTGAATCTAGTGGAAAAGTGAGCAAGGGACTCACGTCGGAGCACACCCTGCCAACTTATGGCGAACAAAGTGGTACAAAAGGGGGAGGTGATGGACGGAGCATCTTAACCAATCAAACACTCACACCCAGTCAAGAGATCTGGGTTTAATCCATCACCGTTTTTTAGCCCACTCTGCCACCCCAGTTCAGACATGGCCATATGCAAATCAGTCTGACCCTCTGCCTCATGGGAAGAGTCCAGCCCGAACTGGCAAGCCATGCCTTCCTTGGACTGGAAACAAGCTTCCGAGGACCGGTTTCTGGCATTGCAGCCGTCTTCAGCCCGGCTTGCTTGAATCCAGTGGCAAAGTGAGCAAGGGACTCACGTCTGAGCATAACCTGCGAATTTATGGCGAACAAAGTGGTACAAAAGTGGGTGGTGATGGACCGAGCATCTGAACCAATCAAACACTCACACCCAGTCAAGAGATCTGGGTTTAATCCATCACAGTTCTTAGGACACTCTGCCACCCCAGTTCAGAAATGGCCATATGCAAATCAGTCTGACCCTGTGCCTCATGGGAACAGTCCATCCCGAACTGCCAATCCATGCCTTCCCTGGACCGGAAACAATCTTCCGAGGACCGGTTTCTGGCATTGCAGCTGTCTTCAGCCCGGCTTGCTTGAATCCAGTGGCAAAGTGAGCAAAGGACTCACGTCTGAGCATACCCTGCCAACTTATGGCGAACAAAGTGGTACAAAAGGGGGTGGTGATGGACGGAGCATCTGAACCAATCAAACACTCACACCCAGTCAAGAGATCTGGGTTTAATCCATCACCGTTTTTTAGCCCACTCTGCCACCCCAGTTCAGACATGGCCATATGCAAATCAGTCTGTCCCGGTGCCTCATGGGAACAGTCCAGCCCGAACTGGCAAGCCATGCCTTCCTTGGACTGGAAACAAGCTTCCGAGGACCGGTTCTGGCATTGCAGCCGTCTTCAGGCCGGCTTGCTTGAATCCAGTGGCAAAGTGAGCAAGGGACTCACATCTGAGCATACCCTGCCAACTTATGGCGAACAAAGTGGTACAAAAGGGGGTGGTGATGGACCGAGCATCTGAACCAATCAAACACTCACACCCAGTCAAGAGATCTGGGTTTAATCCATCACCGTTCTTAGCCCACTCTGCCACCCCAGTTCAGACATGGCCATATGCAAATCAGTCTGACCCTGTGCCTCATGGGAACAGTCCAGCCCGAACTGCCAAGCCATGCCTTCCCGGGACCGGAAACAAGCTTCCGAGGACCGGTTTCTGGCATTGCAGTGGTCTTCAGCCCGGCTTGCTTGAATCCAGTGGCAAAGTGAGCAAGGGACTCACGTCGGAGCATACCCTGCCAACTTATAGCGAACAAAGTGGTACAAAAGGGGGTGGTGATGGACGGAGCATCTTAACCAATCAAACACTCACACCCAATCAAGAGATCTGGGTTTAATCCATCACCGTTCTTTAGCCCACTCTGCCACCCCAGTTCAGACATGGCCATATGCAAATCAGTCTGACCCTGTGCCTCATGGGAACAGTCCAGCCCGAACTGCCAAGCCATGCCTTCCCAGGACAGGAAACAAGCTTCCGAGGACCGGTTTCTGGCATTGCAGCCGTCTTCAGCCCAGCTTGCTTGAATCCAGTGGCAAAGTGAGCAAGGGACTCACGTCTGAGCATACCCTGCCAACTTATGGCAAACAAAGGGGTACAAAAGGGGGTGGTGATGGACAGAGCATCTGAACCAATCAAACACTCACACCTAGTCAATAGATCTGGGTTTAATCCATCACCGTTCTTTAGACCACTCTGCCACCCCAGTTCAGACATGGCCATATGCAAATCAGTCTGTCCCTGTGCCTCATGGGAACAGTCCAGCCCGAACTGGCAAGCCATGCCTTCCTTGGACTGGAAACAAGCTTCCGAGGACCGGTTTCTGGCATTGCAGCCGTCTTCAGCCCGGCTTGCTTGAATCCAGTGGCAAAGTGAGCAAGGGACTCACGTCGGAGCACACCCTGCCAACTTATGGCGAACATAGTGGTACAAAAGGAGGTGGTGATGGACGGAGCATCTGAACCAATCAAACACTCACACCCAGTCAAGAGATCTGGGTTTAATACATCACCGTTCTTTCGTCCACTCTGCCACCCCAGTTCAGACAAGGCCATATGCAAATCAGTCTGACCCTGTGCCTCATGGGAACAGTCCAGCCCGAACTGCCAAGCCATGCCTTGACTGGACCGGAACCAAGCTTCCGAGGACCGGTTTTTGACATTGCAGCTGTCTTCAGCCCGGCTTGCTTGAATCCAGTGGCAAAGTGAGCAAGGAGCACACGTCTGAGCACACCCTGCCAACTTATGGCGAACAAAGTGGTACAAAAGCAGGTGGTGATGGACGGAGCATCTGAACCAATCAAACACTCTCACCCAGTCAAGAGATCTGGGTTTAATCCATCACTGTTCTTTAGCCCACTCTGTCACCCCAGTTCAGACATGGCCATATGCAAATCAGTCTGACCCTGTGCCTCATGGGAACAGTCCAGCCCGAACTGCCAAGCCCTGCCTTCCCTGGACCGGAAAAAAACTTCTGAGGACCTGTTTCTTGCATTGCAGCCGTCTTCAGCCCGGCTTGCTTGAATCCAGTGGCAAAGTGAGCAAGGGACTCACGTCGGAGCATACCCTGCCAACTTATGGCGATCAAAGTGGTACAAAAGGGGGAGGTGATGGACGGAGCATCTGAACCAATCAAACACTCACACCCAGTCAAGAGATCTGGGTTTAATCCATCACTGTTTTTTAGCCCACTCTGCCACCCCAGTTCAGACATGGCCATATGCAAATCAGTCTGTCCCGGTGCCTCATGGGAACAGTCCAGCCCGAACTGGCAAGCCATGCCTTTCTTGGACTGGAAACAAGCTTCCGAGGACCGGTTTCTGGCATTGCAGCCGTCTTCAGCCCGGCTTGCTTGAATCCAGTGGCAAAGTGAGCAAGGGACTCACATCTGAGCATACCCTTCCAACTTATGGCGAACAAAGTGGTACAAAAGGGGGTGGTGATGGACCGAGCATCTGAACCAATCAAACACTCACACCCAGTCAAGAGATCTGGGTTTAATCCATCACCGTTCTTAGCCCACTCTGCCACCCCAGTTCAGACATGGCCATATGCAAATCAGTCTGATCCTGTGCCTCATGGGAACAGTCCAGCCCGAACTGCCAAGCCATGCCTTCCCTGGACCGGAAAAAAACTTCTGAGGACCTGTTTCTTGCATTGCAGCCGTCTTCAGCCCGGCTTGCTTGAATCCAGTGGCAAAGTGAGCAAGGGACTCACGTCGGAGCATACCCTGCCAACTTATGGTGAACAAAGTGGTACAAAAGGGGGTGGTGATGGACGGAGCATCTGAACCAATCAAATACTCAAACCAAGTCAAGAGATCTGGGTTTAATCCATCATCGTTCTTTAGCCCACTCTGCCATCCCAGTTCAGACATGGCCATATGCAAATCAGTCTGACCCTGTGCCTCATGGGAACAGTCCAGCTCGAACTGCCAAGCCATGCCTTCCCTGGACCGGAAACAAGCTTCTGAGGACCGGTTTCTGGCATTGCAGCCGTCTTCAGCCCGGCTTGCTCGAATCCAGTGGCAAAGTCAGCAAGGGACTCACGTCTGAGCATACCCTGCCAACTTATGGCGAACAAAGTGGTACAAAAGGGGGTGGTGATGAACCGAGCATCTGAACCAATCAAACACTCACGTCCAGTCAAGAGATCTTGGTTCAATCCATCACGTTCTTAGCCCACTCTGCCACCCCAGTTCAGACATGGTCATATGCAAATCAGTCTGACCCTGTGCCTCATGGGAACAGTCCAGCCCGAACTGCCAAGCCATGCCTTCCCTGGACCGGAAACAAGCTTCCGAGGACCGGTTTCTGGCATTGCAGAGGTCTTCAGCCCGGCTTGCGTGAATCCAGTGGCAAAGTGAGCAAGGGACTCATGTCGGAGCACACCCTGCCAACTTATGGCGAACAAAGTGGTACAAAAGGGGGTGGTGATGGACGGAGCATCTGAACCAATCAAATACTCACACCCAGTCAAGAGATCTGGGTTTAATCCATCACCA
Source organism: Lissotriton helveticus (assembly GCF_964261635.1). Taxonomy (NCBI): domain Eukaryota; kingdom Metazoa; phylum Chordata; class Amphibia; order Caudata; family Salamandridae; genus Lissotriton; species Lissotriton helveticus. The sequence goes on from NC_136067.1 coordinate 2,096,253,095, forward strand.
TTATTTAGCACACTCTGCCATCCCAGTGCAGACATGGCCATATGCAAATCAGTCTGACCCTGTGCCTCATGGGAACAGTCCAGCCCGAACTGCCAAGCCATGCCTTCCCTGGACCGGAAAAGAGGTTCCGAGGACCGGTTTCTGGCATTGAAGCTGTCTTCAGCCCGGCTTGCTTGAATCCAGTGGCAAAGTGAGCAAGGGACTCACGTCTGAGCATACCCTGCCAACTTATGGCGAACAAAGTGGTACAAAAGGGGGTGGTGATGGACGGAGCATCTGAACCAATCAAACACTCACACCCAGTCAAGAGATCTGGGTTTAATCCATCACCATTCTTTAGCCCACTCTGCCACCCCAGTTCAGACATGGCCATATGCAAATCAGTCTGACCCTGTGCCTCATCGGAACAGTCCAGCCCGAACTGCCAAGCCAAGCCTTCCCTGGACCGTAAACAAGCTTCCGAGTACCGGTTTCTTGCATTGCAGCCGTCTTCATCCCGGCTTGCTTGAATCCAGTGGCAAAGTCAGCAAGGGACTCACGTCTGAGCATACCCTGACAACTTATGGCGAACAAAGTGGTACAAAAGGGGGAGGTGATGGACGGAGCATCTGAACCAATCAAACACTCACAACCAGTCAAGAGATCTTGGTTTAATACATCACCGTTTTTTAGCCCACTCTGCCACCCCAGTTCAGACATGGCCATATGCAAATCAGTCTGTCCCTGGGCCTCATGGGAACAGTCCAGCCCGAACTGGCAAGCCATGCCTTCCTTGGACTGGAAACAAGCTTCCGAGGACCGGTTTCTGGCATTGCAGCCGTCTTCAGCCCGGCTTGCTTGAATCTAGTGGAAAAGTGAGCAAGGGACTCACGTCGGAGCACACCCTGCCAACTTATGGCGAACAAAGTGGTACAAAAGGGGGAGGTGATGGACGGAGCATCTGAACCAATCAAACACTCACACCCAGTCAAGAGATCTGGGTTTAATCCATCACCGTTTTTTAGCCCACTCTGCCACCCCAGTTCAGACATGGCCATATGCAAATCAGTCTGACCCTCTGCCTCATGGGAAGAGTCCAGCCCGAACTGGCAAGCCATGCCTTCCTTGGACTGGAAACAAGCTTCCGAGGACCGGTTTCTGGCATTGCAGCCGTCTTCAGCCCGGCTTGCTTGAATCCAGTGGCAAAGTGAGCAAGGGACTCACGTCTGAGCATAACCTGCGAATTTATGGCGAACAAAGTGGTACAAAAGTGGGTGGTGATGGACCGAGCATCTGAACCAATCAAACACTCACACCCAGTCAAGAGATCTCGGTTTAATCCATCACAGTTCTTAGGACACTCTGCCACCCCAGTTCAGAAATGGCCATATGCAAATCAGTCTGACCCTGTGCCTCATGGGAACAGTCCATCCCGAACTGCCAATCCATGCCTTCCCTGGACCGGAAACAATCTTCAGAGGACCGGTTTCTGGCATTGCAGCTGTCTTCAGCCCGGCTTGCTTGAATCCAGTGGCAAAGTGAGCAAAGGACTCACGTCTGAGCATACCCTGCCAACTTATGGCGAACAAAGTGGTACAAAAGGGGGTGGTGATGGACGGAGCATCTGAACCAATCAAACACTCACACCCAGTCAAGAGATCTTGGTTTAATACATCACCATTTTTTAGCCCACTCTGCCACCCCAGTTCAGACATGGCCATATGCAAATCAGTCTGTCCCTGTGCCTCATGGGAACAGTCCAGCCCGAACTGGCAAGCCATGCCTTCCTTGGACTGGAAACAAGCTTCCGAGAACCGGTTTCTGGCATTGCAGCCGTCTTCAGCCCGGCTTGCTTGAATCAAGTGGAAAAGTGAGCAAGGGACTCACGTCGGAGCACACCCTGCCAACTTATGGCGAACAAAGTGGTACAAAAGGGGCAGGTGATGGACGGAGCATCTGAACCAATCAAACACTCACACCCAGTCAAGAGATCTGGGTTTAATCCATCACTGTTTTTTAGCCCACTCTCCCACCCCAGTTCAGACATGGCCATATGCAAATCAGTCTGACCCTCTGCCTCATGGGAACAGTCCAGCCCGAACTGGCAAGCCATGCCTTCCTTGGACTGGAAACAAGCTTCCGAGGACCGGTTTCTGGTATTGCAGCCGTCTTCAGCCGGCTTGCTTGAATCCAGTGGCAAAGTGAGCAAGGGACTCACGTCTGAGCATAACCTGCCAACTTATGGTGAACAAAGTGGTACAAAAGGGGGTGGTGATGGACGGAGTATCTTAACCAATCAGACAGTCACACCCTGTCAAGAGATCTGGGTTTAATCCATCACCGTTCTTTAGCCCACTCTGCCACCCCAGTTCAGACATGGCCATATGCAAATCAGTCTGACCCTGTGCCTCATGGGAACAGTCCAGCCCAAACTGCCAAGCCATGCCTTCCCTGGACCGGAAAGAAACTTCCGAGGACCGGTTTCTGGCATTGCAGCGGTCTTCAGCCCGGCTTGCTTGAATCCAGTGGCAAAGTGAGCAAGGGACTCACGTCAGAGCATACCCTGCCAACTTATGGCGAACAAAGTAGTACAAAAGGGGGTGGTGATGGACGGAGTATCTTAACCAATCAAACACTCACACCTAGTCAAGAGATATGGGTTTAATCCATCACCGTTCTTTAGCCCACTCTGCCACCCCAGTTCAGACATGCCCATATGCAAATCAGTCTGACCCTGTGCCTCATGGGAACAGTCCAGCCCGAACTGCCAAGCCATGCCTTCCCGGTGAGGTAACGGGTTTTTAGGAACCCGCTGGTGCCAGGGGATAACACCCGAGGACCTCTGAGTTCTCCCTTGTTCCGGACCACAGAAACATGAAGTCTTCTAGTTACCGTCAGAGATCAAGTTTTATTGGCAGCTACCAAGTAACATGTGTCCTAGAAGCACGACAAACACGGATCGTGTGTTCTCAGGAGACTGTTTGTTTGTACAGAACCAGTCGTCTCCTTAAATACAAAAATAATAGCTGCGAGCAAGAATTCCTGAGTTTATGATATGGCTATACACATATTTCTACAATAATACAAAAGAGCGAAGTCATGTAGGCAAGCCCCTATTTTAGACGTCCAGTTCGTGATAGATTACCCGGTCAGTCCCGGAACTCCCATCAGATATCGACGAAACCCCAATAAAGAAAGGCACCTCCTAGTCATAAAACTGGCCATAAAACAGGGTGCGTGGACAGGTGTGTGTGTGTGTAAAAACATGATCTGGATGTAGTGAATGGTTTGTGGTATGTTGTGCATCGATGCTATCGTATTCCGCCACTGGGCGAGGAGCTGCCCAAACAGGTTTGGCTGGAGGCAATGGAGTCAGTTGGGACAGGTCAGGGGAAGTCAAGGAAAGGTGGACGTGTCCTTTTAGATCAGACTCGGCCTTACTTAATTGGCTTATCATGAGGGCAAGACACAAGATGGATGCCGTTCACAAAATGGAGTCTAAGGGTTCGGAACGGAAACTATGATTTAATGGTGTTGGCATCCCTCGATCATGACGCAAATGCATAGGAATGATGTCCTAATCATTATCGGTCTGCTGATACCAAATTCGTCATGGGATATTGATATTTTGTGGCACGAGTAATGGATCTCGATACAGTGATAACGGTAGGGTCCAGAATTTCAGAACCACAGACCCTCCTTTTGCCCTTATGTAAGGCAATAACTCATGTTAATCTGAGTCTAAATCTGTACTATTAAATTCGTGGAGATGTTGCTGTAGCATCATTCTGTTGCTCAGTTCGTCCCTTGACACAGGCTTCCTTACACATGAGGTAGCACAGAGGCCACATAGTGCAGGAGCGCACTGTACACACAGGCAGAACATAAACAGAAGCGCTAAGATCATCCCAATGAAGATCAGTGTTTTCCATCCCCAGGCAGTAATCAGTTCCCAGAGCCACCCCAGCAAGGACCAGTCCCCTTTTTCTACGTGAAGGGAACCAGATATTTCATGCAGCTTAGAGATGGCCTGGTACACTGTCGGCGCATTATCAGGGATGAAAATGCAACAACTGGATTGGATCACTCTACACACACCACCACGATCGGCGAGTATGATATCTAGGGCAACTCGGTTCTGAAGGGTCATAAGTCGATCCGACTGAAGCTCGGTTGTTAAATTGCCAAGGGCTCCGGCCGTTTCAATCACGGCGGATTCAACTATCCTTGCTAATTGACGAATATTCCTGCTGTTCACCATAGGCCCCCAAAATGGCAGAAAACCCTTTGTAAAGTCAGCGAATTCCTGACCCGCGGTGTCGTCTTTACTCACGACACCCCTAGCTGTCCTTGTCCGATGGTAATCTGCTCTGGCCGTGTAGGTGGGAGGCAGCAGAAATGAGATGAAACATGTACCTGAGAAGTCAGGGGGCAACCATGTGTAGGCTTGGTCGTGGCAGACGAAATACGTGCCTTTGGCTGCTAAGAGTATAGGGGAGGTTCGGGAAGCGAACACATATGTCTCGGTGCATATGCTCTTTCCCAACTGTGCTTTGGGGTCCCTATCGATACCTTGTAAACATAAGTGACCTCGGTGAGGCACTATCCAGACTGGGCGGGACTTCTTTGCTGCCTGGCTCTTACTCAGGTAAACCCCATATTTAGTTACGTTCCAACGAGTGTAGGGACTGAGTTCATCCTTTGGGATCGTAAGATAAGTGTTGAACTCCCTACTCATATTTCTTATCCCTGCCACTAGTGCCTTGTTACTGGAATCGCTCTCAATGGAACCAGTCGGGTATGGTTCTAGGGCGAATAGGAACATGGTCTGGAAAGCCCACAGAGAACCATAATAACTGAATGGCAAGATAAAGTATGGGATACCCTTATCAGTTGTGTGTGGCATGAGTCCACATATCCAACAATTTGATGTGTTCATTATGGACTGGTGTTGGTGTAGAAGTTGAATGAATGAGTTATTTACAAATTCGAGTCTTCTGGCAGACTCGTGTTCAGGTAGGGGGTGAAAAGAGTGCGGAGAGAGAGTGGGAGGAGGCGTTGGCCGAGTGTCGTTTGAAAACAAGGAAACTTGGAATACGAATAGAGTATAACCAATCAAAAACATCGTTATGCTACACAACATTAAAACACATATTATCAGGAATCTTCTTTTGGACAGTATCGTGCATAATTGTTTTTCAAAGTTCGTGAATCTGATAGGTCTCTTTACCCCAGGAAACTCCATCCTCTAGTTGCTGCCCGCGGTGGTAGATTGATTCTGCCAGGGAGTGCGCTCTGTTCAGTCCGGGGTAACTCCCGTGGACCAACCAGAACCGTTGACCTAAACGTCCCCAGTTGCACTCCCCAGACTTCAACCGCGACCCTAGCAGCAGAACCGGATGGCGGTTCGAAAATCAAAAATGAGCAAGTTTCCTGAGAGTGAGAGAGCTGAAAAATCAAAAATAGTCCTTAGGGGAAAGGAAATTCACATTAGTTTGCCTTTTATTAGTCTCTTTGTCTAAACCTCAGATTGTACCGTCGTTTCCCAGGTACGGTGTGGTCTTCAAACAATGTCTCAGGTTCGGTAGTGTCAAACTGCATAGACGGTGGCACAAGTCCTTGTAAAATATGATCACTCTCCTTTTCGGAACCAGTCTCTTTCAAACGTGCATCGCTGAAAGGGATGAAGCGAGGTACGGATTCTGTCTCGGAATCGGCAATTCCTTCGTTGACCCACCGGTCGTATGGAAGGGGTAGAGGGACCCGTTTACAATGGGTCCCATGCACCCAGTTCTTTTTGCCTTCCACCCGAACTGCTGATCTTGTGGAAAGAAGTACCAGGTGCGGTCCGGTCCACCTCGGTTGTCCGTTGTTTGTGCGCTGGAAATTCCGCACCAAGACCCAAGTGCCTGGTTCGATGGAGTGACCTGGATCGTCAGAGGCTGGCGGAGAGGAGCTGTGAACCTGTTGGTGTAAAACACGCAATTTAGTTGTCAATTCGCACAAATAGTCAAGCAGTACGGGGTGTTCTATTTCGCTGAGTTTCTTTGGCCTTGGCACGCCCCAGACGTTGGCCGGGCGGCCAAACACTATCTCATGGGGGCTAAGTCCTAATCTGGAATGGACGGTCGTTCTGGTTGACAAGAGTGCTAGAGGCAAGGCGTCAGGCTATTTAAGACCTGTACAGGCTTGGATCTTGGCTAATTTGAGCTTTAACGTGCCATTGTAGCACTCTACTAATCCAGCTGATTGGGGGTGGTTTGCAGAGTGGAACTTTTGGTGTATGCCTAGACACTCACACACTCTCTTCATCACACGTCCTACGAATTCACTTCCGTTATCACTCCAGACAATTCTAGGCATACCAAATCTGGGAAAGAACTCTTTGACAAGGGCTTTGGCAGTTGACAAGGCGGTATTGTCCTTAAGGGGGTATGCTTCTACCCACCTGGAGAAAGCGCAAACAACAACGAGCACATATTTCAGATTGTTGCACCTCTCCATGTGGATGAAATCGAGCTGCAAAACCTCGAACGGATACGTTGGAGGCGCAAAATGACCAGCTGGAGTTGGGGTTCCCCTACCGGGATTGTACTTCAAACACACCATACAGTTTCTGACCACATTCTCTGCATATTTTGGGATATTACTATTCTGCCATACTGGGGCCAATAGTTTACATATTCCTCTCGAACTGATGTGTGCAATTCCATGAGCCATTGTTACTACTGCGAGTACATATGCGTTAGGTAATAGCCATCGCTGGTGTTCCGACAATTCGACCCAACAACCATTCGCATCCAATCTACCTGTACTTTCTCTCCATTCATTCACCTCTTTCTCAGTCGCCTCGGCTTGTATAGATTTCACGCTTTCAATGGTGTCCTCACACATTCCCACATCAGTAATCAATCTAGCGGGACCTACAACATACATCCGACTCATCCTGTTCCTTGCAGTCTCGTCTGCAAGGAACCTCGTCTGCAAATGCATTCCCGCGGCCAACATCATCCTGAATCTTTTTGTGTGCACTGCATTTTATAATTGCAACCTGTAGTGGCAAGGTCAATGACTCAAGGAGTTCATTAACTAGCTGACCATGTTATATCTTTGTACCATGTGACGTAAGGAACCCACGTTCACGCCACAATCTCCCAAAACTGTGAGCCACACCAAAGGCGTATTGGCTGTCAGTGTACACATTCACTCGCTTTCCTTTCGCCAACACACATGCTCTTGTAAATGCAATTAATTCTGCAGCTTGTGCAGAATTGTGGGAAATGCGCGCGGTCTCTATAATGGTGTGTAATGTCGTTACGGCATATGCTGCAGTCGTATCACCATTCGGCAATTTGAAACATGAACCATCAACCCACAAAGTATCATTGCATTCGGGAAGGGGAGTGTCCTGTAAGTCTACTCTCCCTTTTGTCTCTTCTTCTGTCCTAAAGCAGCAGTCATGTTTATCAATCTCGTCTGTTCCTGTCGGGATGGGTAGTAGCGTAGCGGGGTTGAGTGTATCACACCTCTTTATGTGGATGTGACTTGCTAACAGTGTAAGTTCGTAACTGGATAGTCGAGCACTAGTAAGATGTTGTGTCTTCGTCCTGTTTAGCAAGATGTCTACTGCATGCGGAACCATAACGATCAGAGTATTATTCATGACTAATCCAGCAGATTGTCGAATGCAGACAGCTGCTGCGGCGGTAGCCCTCAGACAACTTGGTAGTGCCTTAGCCACAGGATCTAGAGTTGCCGAAAAATACGCCCATGGGCGCTGCTTGTCCCCAAAGTGTTGTGTTAAGACTGATAATGCACAACCTTCCTTCTCATTGACATATAATGTAAAGGGCTTACTGTAGTTGGGGTTTCCCAACACAGGAGCCGAACATAATGCATCACGCAACTCGTGGAAACTCGTCTGACAATCTTCAGACCAGGGCATAGGATTGGGCGTGTCTTTACAGAGTAGTGCCAGCAAGGGTTTAGCTAGTAGTGAGAAATTCGGTATCCATTGTCTACAGTATGATGTAATGCCCAAGAAGGCTCGAACCTCTCTCTGTGTCCTTGGGGCACTTAGTTCTGCAATTGCCTGTATTCTTTCTGGTGTCAGTCTCCTTCCCTCCTTCGATAAGATGTGACCTAGGTAGGTTACTTCTTGTCGGCAAAATTGCAGTTTGAAAGAGAGACTTTGTGCTTCATGTCACATAAGTGACGCAATAATGACACGTAGCTTTCTTGCAAATTTCTTCAGTGTCTGCAGCGATCAGCAGATCGTCTACATACTGAATCAGAGTGGACCCATCTGGCAGAATAATAGTGTCCAGTTGTGTTTTCAGAGCCTGACTGAATATTGATGGGCTTTCGCAGTAGCCTTGAGGAGCGCATTTGAAGCGGAAGCTTCGTCCTCCTAAATTGAAGCCGAAAATGTCTCTACTCTCCTCAGCAATCGGGATGCTGAAGAAAGCGTTCTTCAGGTCAATCACCGAGAACCAAGCTGCTGAAGCTGGAACCATTGTCAATAAAGCAGTAATATCGGGGACAACTGGAAACTGCGGGATAACTACCTTATTCACTTCTCTTAGATCAATCACGAACCTGTACACAGGCGGTTGTGAAGGATCAGTACGTTTTAAGACGGGCAAAACTGGACTGTTACAAGCATTACCTGTTGTTTCTTCGATAACATCTTTATCGATCAGATCATAAACGATCGTCAACAACGCCTTTTCGCATTCGCTAGATATCCTGTATTGGGGAATACGTGGCAACCTAACGTTGGCTTTCAAAGTTATGACATACGGTGCTATCTCCAAACGACCGACATCATTAGACCATTAGCCCAAAGTATATCAGGAAGTGATGACAATTCAGTTGGAATATTTTCCTTTGACAAATACATTGGAGAAATGACTTTCTTACCTAAAGTAAGTTGTACTCCCGAGGGGGAACAGTATAAAGTCGCATATAACCTCTTTAGTAAATCCAAACCTAACAAATTTTCACCGCAACCTGTTGTCAAAATGAGGGGTGCTTCTAATTCGCATGGGCCAACAGAAAGGGACATGGGGCTAGAGATCGGGTTTCTAACAGGGGCGCCAGAGAAACCTACTGAAACATTCATTTCGCCAGACAAAGGTGCGCCAGGAAGTTTCGAGTGCATAATAGAACATTTGTAGCACCAGTATCCAGCAGAAATGGCTCTGACACTCCTGAGGCAATTACCTCGACATAAGGTCCATTCTGATCTACTGGAACTGAAACAACTCCCTCTCTTTGTCCATGGCTGTCCTAGCAATCATTACCCTCATTTTTGTGTTTGGTGTAATAGTCGTCAGCATAGTACTGAGCTGACCTAGACGATACATTATTCTGTTGGTCAAAGCTGTTCATGGAATTCTGAGGCGGAAAAGAAGCTGTGTTCTGGGAGAAATTTCCACGGCCCCTACCTCTAGGGGCATGTTGAACACCTCTTCCCCTTACACCTGAAACGCCGTTTAAGCGTCGCGCAAGGGCCGGACAATTACTTTTGAAGTGACCCTCTTCCTTGCAATACGCACATTGATTCGGGCCATACGGAAGACGCTGATGGGAAAACTCGTTTCCTTGCGCGTTTCTCGAATACTGCTGTTGTTGCTGATAATTGGGCTGACTAGCCATACGAGGCGGATAGGCCTGCTGGAGAAGAACTTCAGTTTTTAAATCTTTCGTCTTTTTGTCTGCCTTATCTAGCTCGTCTTTGCGCCTATTTTCATAGTACTGGGCTGTAGCTAAAATCTGCGCTGACGTAGAGACAGCCCAAGCACTCTCTGAATCTTTTAATTTATTACACAGTTCAGGAAGTAAATTATGTACGAATTTGTCTACAAACAATCTTTGACCACCTTCGGTAGCCATATCCTGACCACTATGATCGGTGAAAGTCTCCTCAAATCTCGTGAAAAAGTCAGACACATTCTCATCTTTCTTCTGCTTGCACGCAGAGAGCTTATCCCAGTTTACGCATACTTCAGGCATTATTGTTTTCATGTACGTGATAATCCTACCGGGAAGTTCAGCTATTAACGGCTCAGGTTTAGAACCACCTATTTGTCTAGCATCTATAGCGGTAATATTAGCCCATGAGTCACCTAGTTCTTGGTCATGGTCCGTATGACGAATTTTACTCCATAAAGGATGTGGGACAACATTCCCAAACAACATATCTATATCTGCTAAATTCATTATGCATGATTTTGCAGTCTGCGATAACTCCTTATAATACCCAGTCGGATTTTTACGTGGGTCAGGTAATGTCTGCTTGAGTGCCAAAACTTCTGATCTTTTCCAGGGGACATGTACCCATACACGCTGGAAATGAGGCAGAATTGGCGGTACTACATTCGCATCGTCTTCCCTCCAAACCGGAGGAACTTCTCTCATGGGGTACTGTCTCGCTCTTTTCCTACCTGATACGTCGTCTTCGTACAATGATCTAGAGACGTTAACCTTACTCCTATAAGAGAGCAATAACTCTATCGCTTTCTCAACATCTGCACCTACAATCATACCTTCATGGAACTTAAAGCGCGTACGCCATAGTTCGTCCATTGTGCATTTGGGATCATTTGTCTTCACATCTTCGCACAGATATACACACATTTCTTCGAATACGTATCTCTGAGTGGGTGCATTCCATTGACGGAAAACTTCCATAACAGACTGAACATCATATCTAACAGTATCCGCAATCCATTGGCGGGCTAGTTCATTCAGTACTTTTCTTTCCTCGTAATCAGGCAGTTGACTACGTGACTGTCTATCTTCTGTTTTAGGGGTCGTTTTATGCGACCCAAAGAAATGTGAAAGTAGACCAGTGACGGTACCTGTCACTCTTTGTCTAATAGAAGGAGAACCTTGCGGAAGGGCAAGTGCATCGGAAAAGACATGCTGAGGCAAAGAAGAAGTAGAGGCAATAGCAGAGGAAGTTGGAGCGGTAGCAGACGTAGTATCATAGAGAATAGTTGGAGCTGTAGGCAAAGTCGTTGAAGTAGATGGAGTAGGTAGCAAAGACGGCGGCCTTTGAGAAGGCTGCGCCGGCGAAGTAGGAACCAGCTGAACAGTAGCTGGCATTTGTGCAAGAGCTGTGTTACGTGCGCCGGGGCGCGGTATAGTAAAACGCTTTGGGGATGCCGTAGCGTCTAACACATACGGTGGAGGTGAGCTTAATAAGTGGGACATTAATGGATCTTTCTCGGATCTCTCCTCTTGACCTTGTCCCTTATGTGGTAACATCGGGTAGCATTTATCTACTGCTAGTTTCTTGCTCCTAAGCATTTGTTCGCTTTCCTGCTCTTCCTTGTTATCTCTGTATGCAACGGCAGCTTGTACCATCGACATTCCTCTTTTATTCCTTTTTGCTAATTTTATTTCTTTCTGTTTGGCTTCTTTGCGCCATAAGCGAAAAGAGTCTAACATCGCCGGCCGGGCTTTTTTCTTGAACAATTTGACCTCTAGGTTATCTAATATTTCCGAATCAAAACTACCATATTGGGGCCATTTTAAAACACCATCCTTGCGGGTGTATTTTATCCACACTTCATTATATGTGATAGGACCTATGCCGTGCTTTACATAGAGCTCATATGTTGGAGTTCCAATTGGAGGAACCGGACAAGAATCCTCTAATCGGGAGTCCTTACTACAACCAAGACAAAACAAGTTTCCAAGTCTGCTAAAACCAGGCATCTTCGCTCACTAGTCTAGCTTCAAACTTCAAAGGATTATCTGTTACGATATTTCTCGTGAAAACACGAGTCCTTCGGCTTTGGGGCTTGCAAGTACCAAATCAAGGCGTATCTCAAGGATACCAAAAACTAAGGACAAACTAAGGACTGGGAGATGCTCCACTTATACTTAACTGAAGTATTTGAAGATCTGTGACGTCGCTAGAAGACTCGTCTATCGTTTCGCTCTACCAAGGATCACTGGGTCCAAAACAAGGCAATAGTCAGGGCAGCAGTCCTTCGTAGCCGTCGGGACGCGGGGAACCTCGCAGCAAAGACCTTCGGAACCACGTCGACATACAGGGGTCGCTGAAGTGGCTGGCCGTCCTCTGGAATTTTCAAACGAAGCTCCTCACGAACATCTTGCTTGGACCGTCGCCGCTCGATATCACCCCGAGTTGGGCGCCAACTGAGGTAACGGGTTTTTAGGAACCCGCTGGTGCCAGGGGATAACACCCGAGGACCTCTGAGTTCTCCCTTGTTCCGGACCACAGAAACACGAAGTCTTCTAGTTACCGTCAGAGATCAAGTTTTATTGGCAGCTACCAAGTAACATGTGTCCTAGAAGCACGACAAACACGGATCGTGTGTTCTCAGGAGACTGTTTGTTTGTACAGAACCAGTCGTCTCCTTAAATACAAAAATAATAGCTGCGAGCAAGAATTCCTGAGTTTATGATATGGCTATACACATATTTCTACAATAATACAAAAGAGCGAAGTCATGTAGGCAAGCCCCTATTTTAGACGTCCAGTTCGTGATAGATTACCCGGTCAGTCCCGGAACTCCCATCAGATATCGACGAAACCCCAATAAAGAAAGGCACCTCCTAGTCATAAAACTGGCCATAAAACAGGGTGCGTGGACAGGTGTGTGTGTGTGTAAAAACATGATCTGGATGTAGTGAATGGTTTGTGGTATGTTGTGCATCGATGCTATCGTATTCGGCCACTGGGCGAGGAGCTGCCCAAACAGGTTTGGCTGGAGGCAATGGAGTCAGTTGGGACAGGTCAGGGGGAAGTCAAGGAAAGGTGGACGTGTCCTTTTAGATCAGACTCGGCCTTACTTAATTGACTTATCATGAGGGCAAGACACAAGATGGATGCCGTTCACAAAATGGAGTCTAAGGGTTCGGAACGGAAACTATGATTTAATGGTGTTGGCATCCCTCGATCATGACGCAAATGCATAGGAATGATGTCCTAATCATTATCGGTCTGCTGATACCAAATTCGTCATGGGATATTGATATTTTGTGGCACGAGTAATGGATCTCGATACAGTGATAACGGTAGGGTCCAGAATTTCAGAACCACACCGGGACCGGAAACAAGCATGCGAGGTCCGGTTTCTGGCATTGCAGCCGTCTTCAGCCCAGCTTGCTTGAATCCAGTGGCAAAGTGAGCAAGGGACTCACGTCTCAGCATACCCTGCCAACTTATGGCAAACAAAGTGGTACAAAAGGGGGGGGTGATGGACAGAGCATCTGAACCAATCAAGCACTCACACCTAGTCAATAGATCTGGGTTTAATCCATCACCGTTCTTTAGCCCACTCTGCCACCCCAGTTCAGACATGGCCATAAGCAAATCAGTCTGTCCCTGTGCCTCATGGGAACAGTCCAGCCCGAACTGGCAAGCCATGCCTTCCTTGGATTGGAAACAAGCTTCCGAGGACCGGTTTCTGGAATTGCAGCCGTCTTCAGCCCGGCTTGCTTGAATCCAGCGGCAAAGTGAGCAAGGGACTCACGTCGGAGCACACCCTGCCAACTTATGGCGAACAAAGTGGTACAAAAGGGGGTGGTGATGGGCGGAGCATCTGAACCAATCAAACAGTCACACCCAGTCAAGAGATCTGGGTTTAATCCATCACCGTTCTTTAGCCCACTCTGCCACCCCAGTTCAGACATAGCCATATGCAAATCAGTCTGGCCCTGTGCCTCATGGGAACAGTCCAGCCCGAACTGCCAAGCCATGCCTTTCCTGGACCGGAAACAAGCTTCCGAGGACCTGTTTCTGGCATTGCAGCTGTCTTCAGCCCGGCTTGCTTGAATTCAGTGGCAAAGTGAGCAAGGGACTCACGTCTCAGCATACCCTGCCAACTTATGGCAAACAAAGTGGTACAAAAGGGGGTGGTGATGGACAGAGCATCTGAACCAATCAAGCACTCACACCTAGTCAATAGATCTGGGTTTAATCCATCACCGTTCTTTAGCCCACTCTGCCACCCCAGTTCAGACATGGCCATAAGCAAATCAGTCTGTCCCTGTGCCTCATGGGAACAGTCCAGCCCGAACTGGCAAGCCATGCCTTCCTTGGATTGGAAACAAGCTTCCGAGGACCGGTTTCTGGCATTGCAGCCGTCTTCAGTCCGGCTTGCTTGAATCCAGCGGCAAAGTGAGCAAGGGACTCACGTCGGAGCACACCCTGCCAACTTATGGCGAACAAAGTGGTACAAAAGGGGGTGGTGATGGACGGAGCATCTGAACCAATCAAACAGTCACACCCAGTCAAGAGATCTGGGTTTAATCCATCACCGTTCTTTAGCCCACTCTGCCACCCCAGTTCAGACATAGCCATATGGAAATCAGTCTGGCCCTGTGCCTCATGGGAACAGTCCAGCCCGAACTGCCAAGCCATGCCTTTCCTGGACCGGAAACAAGCTTCCGAGGACCTGTTTCTGGCATTGCAGCTGTCTTCAGCCCGGCTTGCTTGAATTCAGTGGCAAAGTGAACAAGGGACTCACGTCTGAGCATACCCTGCCAACTTATGGCGAACAAAGCGGTACAAAAGGGGGTGGTGATGGACGGAGCATCTGAACTAATCAAACACTCACACCCAGTCAAGAGATCTGGGTTTAATACATCACCGTTCTTTAGTCCACTCTGCCACCCCAGTTCAGATATGGCAATATGCAAATCAGTCTGACCCTGTGCCTCATGGGAACAGTCCAGCCCGAACTGCCAAGCCATGCCTTCCCAGGACCGGAAACAAGCATGCGAGGACCGGTTTCTGGCATTGCAGCCGTCTTCAGCCCAGCTTGCTTGAATTCAGTGGCAAAGTGAGCAAGGGACTCACGTCTGAGCATACCCTGCCAACTTATGGCAAACAAAGTGGTACAAAAGGGGCTGGTGATGGACAGAGCATCTGAACCAATCAAACAATCACACCTAGTCAATAGATCTGGGTTTAATCCATCACCGTTCTTTAGCCCACTCTGCCACCCCAGTTCAGACATGGCCATAAGAAATCAGTCTGTCCCTGTGCCTCATGGGAACAGTCCAGCCCGAACTGGCAAGCCATGCCTTCCTTGGACTGGAAACAAGCTTCCGAGGACCGGTTTCTGGCATTGCAGCCGTCTTCAGCCCGGCTTGCTTGAATCCAGTGGCAAAGTGAGCAAGGGACTCACGTCGGAGCATACCCTACCAACTTATGGCGAACAAAGTGGTACAAAAGGGGGTGGTGATGGACGGAGCATCTTAACCAATCAAACACTCACACCCAGTCAAGAGATCTGGGTTTAATCCATCACCGTTCTTTAACCCACTCTGCCACCCCAGTTCAGACATGGCCATATGCAAATCAGTCTGACCCTGTGCCTCATGGGAACAGTCCAGCCCGAACTGCCATGCCATGCCTTCCCTGGACCGGAAACAAGCTTCCGAGGACCGGTTTCTGGCATTGCAGCTGTCTTCAGCCCGGCTTGCTTGAATCCAGTGGCAAAGTGAGCAAGGGACTCACGTCTGAGCATACCCTGCCAACTTATGAAGAACAAAGTGGTACAAAAGGGGGTGGTGCTGGACGGAGCATCTGAACCAATCAAACACTCACGCCCAGTCAAGAGATCTGGGTTTAATCCTTCACCGTTCTTTAGCCCACTTTGTCACCCCAATTCAGACATGGCCATATGCAAATCAGTCTGACCCTGTGCCTCATGGGAACAGTCCAGGCCGAACTGCCAAGCCCTGCCTTCCCTGGACCGGAAACAAGCTTCCGAGGACCGGTTTCTTGCATTGCAGCCGTCTTCAGCCCGGCTTGCTTGAATCCAGTGGCAAAGTGAGCAAGGGACTCACGTCTGAGCATACCCATCCAACTTATGGCGAACAAAGTGGTACAAAAGGGGGTGGTGATGGACGGAGCATCTGAACCAATCAAACACTCACACCCAGTCAAGAGATCTGGGTTTAATCCATCACCGTTCTTTAGCCTACTCTGCCATCCCAGTTCAGACATGGCCATATGCAAATCAGTCTGACCCTGTGCCTCATGGGAACAGTCCAGCCCGAACTGCCAAGCCATGCCTTTCCTGGATCGGAAACAAGCTTCCGAGGACCGGTTTCGGGCATTGCAGCCATCTTCAGCCCGGCTTGCTTGAATCCAGTGGCAAAGTCAGCAAGGGACTCACGTCTGAGCATACCCTGCCAACTTATGGCGAACAAAGTGGTACAAAAGGGGGTGGTGATGGACGGAGCATCTGAACCAATCAAACACTCACACCCAGTCAAGAGATCTGGGTTTAATCCATCACCATTCTTTAGCCCACTCTGCCACCCCAGTTCAGACATGGCCATATGCAAATCAGTCTGACCCTGTGCCTCATCGGAACAGTCCAGCCCTAACTGCCAAGCCAAGCCTTCCTTGGACCGGAAACAAGCTTCCGAGGACCGGTTTCTTGCATTGCAGCCGTCTTCAGCCCGGCTTGCTTGAATCCAGTGACAAAGTCAGCAAGGGACTCACGTCTGAGCATACCCTGCCAACTTATGGCGAACAAAGTGGTACAAAAGGGGGAGGTGATGGACGGACCATCTGAACCAATCAAACACTCACACCCAGTCAAGAGATCTTGGTTTAATCCATCACCGTTTTTTAGCCCACTCTGCCACCCCAGTTCGGACATGGCCATATGCAAATCAGTCTGGCCCTGTGCCTCATGGGAACAGTCCAGCCCTAACTGCCAAGCCAAGCCTTCCCTGGACCGGAAACAAGCTTCGGAGGGCCGGTTTCTTGCATTGCAGCCGTCTTCAGCCCCGCCTGCTTGAATCCAGTGGCAATGTCAGCAAGGGACTCACGTCGGAGCATACCCTGCCAACTTATGGCGAACAAAGTGGTACAAAAGGGGGTGGTGATGGACGGAGCACTTGAACCAATCAAACACTCACACCCAGTCAAGAGATCTGGGTTTAATCCAGCACCGTTCTTTAGCCCACTCTGTCACCCCAGTTCAGACATGGCCATATTCAAATCAGTCTGGCCCTGTGCCTCATGGGAACAGTCCAGCCCGAACTGCCAAGCCATGCCTTCCCTGGACCGGAAACAAGCATCCGAGGACCGGTTTCTGGCATTGCAGTCGTCTTCAGCCTGGCTTGCTTGAATCTAGTGGCAAGGTGAGCAAGGGACTCACGTCGGAGCATACCCTGCCAACTTATGGCGAACAAAGTGGTACACAAGGGGGTGGTGATGGACGGAGCATCTGAACCAATCAAACACTCACACCCATTAAAGAGATCTGGGTTTAATCCATCACCGTTCTTTAGCCCACTCTGTCACCCTAGTTCAGACATGGCCATATGCAAATCAGTCTACCCCGTGCCTCATGGGAACAGTCCAGCCCGATCTGCCAAGCCATGCCTTCCCTGGACCGGAAACAAGCTTCCGAGGACCGGTTTCTGGCATTGCAGCTGTCTTCAGCCCGGCTTGCTTGAATCCAGTGGCAAAGTGAGCAAGGGACTCACGTCTGAGCATACCCTGCCAACTTATGGTGAACAAAGTGGTACAAAAGGGGGTGGTGATGGACGGAGCATCTGAACCAATCAAACACTCACACCCAGTCAAGAGATCTGGGTTTAATCCATCACCGTTCTTTAGCCTACTCTGCCATCCCAGTTCAGACATGGCCATATGCAAATCAGTCTGACCCTGTGCCTCATGGGAACAGTCCAGCCCGAACTGCCAAGTCATGCCTTCCCGGGACCGGAAACAAGCTCCTGAGGACCGGTTTCTGGCATTGCAGCCGTCTTCAGCCCAGCTTGCTTGAATCCAGTGGCAAAGTGAGCAAGGGACTCACGTCTGAGCATACCCTGCCAACATATGGCAAACAAAGTGGTACAAAAGGTTGTGGTGATGAACAGAGCATCTGAACCAATCAAACACTCACACCTAGTCAATAGATCTGCGTTTAATCCATCACCGTTCTTTAGCCCACTTTGCCACCCCAGTTCAGACATGGCCATATGCAAATCAGTCTGACACTGTGCCTCGTGGGAACAGTCCAGCCCGAACTGCCAAGCCATGCCTTCCCTGGACCGGAAACAAGCTTCCGAGGACCGGTTTCTGGCATTGCAGCCGTCTTCAGCCCGGCTTGCTTGAATCCAGTGGCAAAGTGAGCAAGGGACTCACGTCGGAGCATACCCTGCCAACTTATGGCGAACAAAGTGGTACAATAGGGGGTGGTGATGGATGGAGCATCTGAACCAATCAAACACTCACACCCAGTCAAGCGATCTGGGTTTAATCGATCACCGTTCTTTAGGCCTCTCTGCCACCCCAGTTCAGACATGGCCATATGCAAATCAGTCTGACCCTGTGCCTCATGGGAACAGTCCAGCCCTAACTGCCATGCCATGCCTTCCCTGGACCAGAAACAAGCTTCCGAGGACCGGTTTCTGGCATTGCAGCTGTCTTCAGCCCGGCTTGCTTGAATCCAGTGGCAAAGTGAGCAAGGGACTCACGTCTGAGCATACCCTGCCAACTTATGAAGAACAAAGTGGTACAAAAGGAGGTGGTGATGGACGGAGCATCTGAACCAATCAAACACTCACGCCCAGTCAAGAGATCTGGGTTTAATCCTTCACCGTTCTTTAGCCCACTCTGTCACCCCAGTTCAGACATGGCCATATGCAAATCAGTCTGACCCTGTGCCTCATGGGAACAGTCCAGCCTTAACTGCCAAGCCCGGCCTTCCCTGGACCGGAAACAAGCTTCCGAGGACCGGTTTCTTGCATTGCAGCCGTCTTCAGCCCGGCTCGCTTGAATCCAGTGGCAAAGTGGGCAAGGGACTCACATCTGAGCATACCCTTCCAACTTATGGCGAACAAAGTGGTACAAAAGGGGGTGGTGATGGACGGAGCATCTGAACCAATCAAACACTCACACCCAGTCAAGAGATCTGGGTTTAATCCATCACCGTTCTTTAGCCTACTCTGCCATCCCAGTTCAGACATGGCCATATGCAAATCAGTCTGACCCTGTGCCTCATGGGAACAGTCCAGCCCGAACTGCCAAGCCATGCCTTCCCTGGATCGGAAACAAGCTTCTGAGGACCGGTTTCTGGCATTGCAGCCATCTTCAGCCCGGCTTGCTTGAATCCAGTGGCAAAGTCAGCAAGGGACTCACGTCTGAGCATACCCTGCCAACTTATGGCGAACAAAGTGGTACAAAAGGGGGTGGTGATGGATGGAGCATCTGAACCAATCAAACACTCACACCCAGTCAAGAGATCTGGGTTTAATCCATCACCATTCTTTAGCCCACTCTGCCACCCCAGTTCAGACATGGCCATATGCAAATCAGTCTGACCCTGTGCCTCATCGGAACAGTCCAGCCCTAACTGCCAAGCCAAGCCTTCCCTGGACCGGAAACAAGCTTCCGAGGACCGGTTTTTTTGCATTGCAGCCTTCTTCAGCCCGGCTTGCTTGAATCCAGTGGCAAAGTCAGCAAGGGACTCACGTCTGAGCATACCCTGCCAACTTATGGCGAACAAAGTGGTACAAAAAGGGGGAGGTGATGGACGGACCATCTGAACCAATCAAACACTCACACCCAGTCAAGAGATCTTGGTTTAATCCATCACCGTTTTTTAGCCCACTCTGCCACCCCAGTTCAGACATGGCCATATGCAAATCAGTCTGTCCCTGTGCCTCATGGGAACAGTCCAGCCCGAACTGCCAAGCCATGCCTTCCTTGGACTGGAAACAAGCTTCCGAGGACCGGTTTCTGGCATTGCAGCCGTCTTTAGCCCGGCTTGCTTGAATCCAGTGGCAAAGTGAGCAAGGGACTCACGTCGGAGCATACCCTGCCAACTTATGGCGAACAAAGTAGTACAAAAGGGGGTGGTGATGGACGGAGCATCTGAACCAATCAAACACTCACACCCAGTCAAGAGATCTGGGTTTAATCCATCACCGTTCTTTAGCCCACTTTGCCACCCCAGTTCAGACATGGCCATATGCAAATCAGTCTGACCCTGTGCCTCATGGGAACAGTCCAGCCCGAACTGCCAAGCCATGCCTTCCCTGGACCGGAAACAAGCATCCGAGGACCGGTTTCTGGCTTTACAGCCGTCTTCAGCCTGGCTTGCTTGAATCCAGTGGCAAAGTGAGCAAGGGACTCACGTCGGAGCATACCCTGCCAACTTATGGCGAACAAAGTGGTACAAAAGTGGGTGGTGATGGACGGAGCATCTGAACCAATCAAACACTCACACCCAGTCAAGAGATCTGGGTTTAATCCATCACCTTTCTTTAGCCCACTCTGTCACCCCAGTTCAGACATGGCCATATGCAAAACAGTCTTCCCTGTGCCTCATGGGAACAGTCCAGCCCGAACTGCCAAGCCATGCCTTCCCTGGACCGGAAACAAGCTTCCGAGGACCGGTTTCTGGCATTGCAGCTGTCTTCAGCCCGGCTTGCTTGAATCCAGTGGCAAAGTGAGCAAGGGACTCACGTCTGAGCATACCCTGCCAACTTATGGTGAACAAAGTGGTACAAAAGGGGGTGGTGATGGACGGAGCATCTGAACCAATCAAACACTCACACCCAGTCTAGAGATTTGGGTTTAATACATCACCGTTCTTTAGTCCACTCTGCCACCCCAGTTCAGACATGGCCATATGCAAATCAGTCTGACCCTGTGCCTCATGGGAACAGTCCAGCCCGAACTGGCAAGCCATGCCTTCCTTGGACTGGAAACAAGCTTCAGAGGACCGGTTTCTGGCATTGCAGCCGTCTTCAGCCCGGCTTGCTTGAATCCAGTGGCAAAGTGAGCAAGGGACTCACGTCGGAGCATACCCTGCCAACCTATGGCGAACAAAGTAGTACAAAAGGGGGTGGTGATGGACGGAGCATCTGAACCAATCAAACACTCACACCCAGTCAAGAGATCTGGGTTTAATCCATCACCATTCTTTAGCCCACTCTGCCACCCCAGTTCAGACATGGCCATATGCAAATCAGACTGACCCTGTGCCTCATGGGAACAGTCCAGCCCGAACTGCCAAGCCATGCCTTCCCTGGACCGGAAACAAGCATCCGAAGACCGGTTTCTGGCATTGCTGCCGTCTTCAGCCTGGCTTGCTTGAATCCAGTGGCAAAGTGAGCAAGGGACTCAGGTCGGAGTATATACCCTGCCAACTTATGGCGAACAAAGTGGTACAAAAGGGGGTGGTGATGGACGGAGCATCTGAACCAATCAAACACTCACACCCAGTCAAGAGATCTGGGTTTAATCCATCACCGTTCTTTAGCCCACTCTGTCACCCCAGTTCAGACATGGCCATATGCAAATCAGTCTGACCCTGTGCCTCATGGGAACAGTCCAGCCCGAACTGGCAATCCCTGCCTTCCCTGGACCGGAAACAAGCTTCCGAGGACCGGTTTCTTGCATTGCAGCCGTCTTCAGCCCGGCTTGCTTGAATCCAGTGGCAAAGTGAGCAAGGGACTCACGTCTGAGCATACCCTGCCAACTTATGGTGAACAAAGTGTTACAAAAGGGGGTGGTGATGGACGGAGCATCTGAACCAATCAAACACTCACACCCAGTCAAGGGATCTGGGTTTAATCCATCACCGTTCTTTAGCCTACTCTGCCATCCGAGTTCAGACATGGCCATATGCAAATCAGTCTGACCCTGTGCCTCATGGGAACAGTCCAGCCCGAACTGCCAAGCCATGCCTTCCCTGGACCGGAAACAAGCTTCCGAGGACCGGTTTCTGGCATTGCAGCCATCTTCAGCTCGGCTTGCTTGAATCCAGTGGCAAGTGAGCAAGGGACTCACGTCTGAGCATACCCTGCCAACTTATGGCGAACAAAGTGGTACAAAAGGGGGTGGTGATGGACCGAGCATCTGAACCAATCAAACACTCACACCCAGTCAAGAGATCTGGGTTTAATCCATCACCGTTCTTAGCCCACTCTGCCACCCCAGTTCAGACATGGCCATATGCAAATCAGTCTGACCCTGTGCCTCATGGGAACAGTCCAGCCCGAACTGCCAAGCCATGTCTTCCCTGGACCGGAAACAAGCTTCCGAGGACCGGTTTCTGGCATTGCAGCGGTCTTCAGCCCGGCTTGCTTGAATCCAGTGGCAAAGTGAGCAAGGGACTCACGTCGGAGCATACCCTGCCAACTTATGGCGAACAAAGTGGTACAAAAGGGGGTGGTGATGGACGGAGCATCTTAACCAATCAAACACTCACACCTAGTCAATAGATCTGGGTTTAATCCATCACCGTTCTTTAGCCCACTCTGCCACCCCAGTTCAGACATGGCCATATGCAAATCAGTCTGACCCTGTGCCTCATGGGAACAGTCCAGCCCGAACTGCCAAGCCATGCCTTACCGGGACCGGAAACAAGCTTCCGAGGACCGGTTTCTGGCATTGCAGCCGTCTTCAGCCCAGCTTGCTTGAATCCAGTGGCAAAGTGAGCAAGGGACTCACGTCTGAGCATACCCTGCCAACTTATGGCAAACAAAGTGGTACAAAAGGGGGTGGTGATGGACAGGGCATCTGAACCAATCAAACACTCACACCTAGTCAATAGATCTGGGTTTAATCCATCACCGTTCTTTAGCCCACTCTGCCACCCCAGTTCAGACATGGCCATATGCAAATCAGTCTGACCCTGTGCCTCATGGGAACAGTCCAGCCCGAACTGCCAAGCCATGCCTTCCCTGGACCGGAAACAAGCATCCGAGGACCGGTTTCTGGCATTGCAGCCGTCTTCAGCCTGGCTTGCTTGAATCCAGTGGCAAAGTGAGCAAGGGACTCACGTCGGAGCATACCCTGCCAACTTATGGCGAACAAAGTGGTACAAAAGTGGGTGGTGATGGACGGAGCATCTGAACCAATCAAACACTCACACCCAGTCAAGAGATCTGGGTTTAATCCATCACCTTTCTTTAGCCCACTCTGTCACCCCAGTTCAGACATGGCCATATGCAAAACAGTCTTCCCTGTGCCTCATGGGAACAGTCCAGCCCGAACTGCCAAGCCATGCCTTCCCTGGACCGGAAACAAGCTTCCGAGGACCGGTTTCTGGCATTGCAGCTGTCTTCAGCCCGGCTTGCTTGAATCCAGTGGCAAAGTGAGCAAGGGACTCACGTCTGAGCATACCCTGCCAACTTATGGGTAACAAAGTGGTACAAAAGGGGGTGGTGATGGACGGAGCATCTGAACCAATCAAACACTCACACCCAGTCTAGAGATTTGGGTTTAATACATCACCGTTCTTAGTCCACTCTGCCACCCCAGTTCAGACATGGCCATATGCAAATCAGTCTGACCCTGTGCCTCATGGGAACAGTCCAGCCCGAACTGGCAAGCCATGCCTTCCTTGGACTGGAAACAAGCTTCCGAGGACCGGATTCTGGCATTGCAGCCGTCTTCAGCCCGGCTTGCTTGAATCCAGTGGCAAAGTGAGCAAGGGACTCACGTCGGAGCATACCCTGCCAACCTATGGCGAACAAAGTAGTACAAAAGGGGGTGGTGATGGACGGAGCATCTGAACCAATCAAACACTCACACCCAGTCAAGAGATCTGGGTTTAATCCATCACCGTTCTTTAGCCCACTCTGCCACCCCAGTTCAGACATGGCCATATGCAAATCAGTCTGACCCTGTGCCTCATGGGAACAGTCCAGCCCGAACTGCCAAGCCATGCCTTCCCTGGACCGGAAACAAGCATCCTGTGGAAAAGTAAATTTTGCCATGTTCTGTGTCCCTACGTGTTCTCCATCTTATGTTATGTGTGCATGATTAATATGCATATGTATTCCCCATGTTCGATTAAAGACGCAATTACAGTTGTGTCCATCTCTAGTATGCCAGTTTCCAGTTCTCGTGAATACTACGAATATCAGGCCTATGTAAAGCTACGTTGCCACGTTTCCCAGTGTGCACGTTATTTCATTGTAAAGTCCCCGTTTCTAGGCCTCAAAAGGGCCTGGACACCAGATTCAGCTCCTGTCTCCTGAGCCTCGCTGAGGAGCGATACAGCCCCCACCTGTATTCCTGACCCTTCACTTACTTCCTGCCTTACAGTGCCCGGTTCAGCCTGGCTCTGCCTACGAGTCTGCCAAGAGTATGTTATGATTCTAGTTATCAGTCCAGCCCTCCTTCTCTGCATTCCTAAGCTACTGAATCGCATCAATAGTTTCCGTCATCGTCTAGCCTTTACGTCTCCATGCAAGAGAAATACTGTATTTATGGTCATTTAATATTCTTCAACACGCACTACATGTAGAATAATGCATGCACCCGTCTTAGAGTCTGTTAGCCTTTACCCCGATAACTTTTGGATTCTATCAACATGTTCTCTAAACATCAGATACTAGATAGTGGTAGGTACATGTTGCCCTGACTCTCCAGACTTCAGTCTCTGCTCCTAGTGCAGAGTTCATAGCCCCCAGCTTCTCCTAGTAACACGTCATTGTCAGTTTGCGCGCACCATTAGGTTAGAGGTCCCGGCTCCTTAGGTAGCCCCCTCCATGTTTCCGCCCCATTTATGACATAATCTGTTACGTTTACATCACATGTCTATGTATACGCCTCTTGTTACACCTACTTTCACCCTTATCTTTCGCGACTGCTATTGACCACACCCACTGCTCCGCCTACTGTATTCATTGTAATGCAACTGTTTTAGTATATATGCTTGTATATTGTTATTAAATGTTAGCGCGCTCATCCCAGATCCATCCCCGGCAGCGCTGCCAGGGGCTGCCATTCTATTCCTGTGCAGGTTGTCCTGTTCCTGTCCTTTATGCTGTATTAAACCTGCAAACTCCTACTACCTCGAATCTTGACTCTTATTTATTGAGCTATCTGTTATTACTATGTCCAGTAAAACCTAGATCCGGTATTATTTATTTATATACCACATAATGGCGCCCGAACAGGGACTTGCCCTTTTCCCACGCGCCGGTGAAGCCACGTATGCCCCCTGATCCTCTGCAGCCGTGACGGAACCATACCGTGCACGTGCAGATATTTCTGCTTCAAGTATCCCTCAGGCCCACGGAGGAGATGGAGGTTGCGGTCCAGCATCCAGACGAGGCGGTGGAGGAACGCGGCGAGTCCCGACCAGAGCCCAAGCCGAGAGTCCAAGGTCCGAGGTATCCGGAGGCCCACCCGTAACAGAAGTCCGAAGTTCATCCGTCCGGCGTCGAAGCAGTCCCGTCCAGTCCGAGGCCTTCCGTTCTTGCTGCCCGGTGAGTACCGTTGCTGGGGTAGTATCTAGACAGGGTCAATCTAATTGTCTCTGGTCCGTGGGGTTTGGTGGTACACAGATCCCAAAACGAAGTGTCCACTTCGGTGGATGCGGGTCCTGACGTGTCTCTTTATGAGACCGGTGAGTTTCGTACTGTTTTAGCAGTGCATCTAGTTTCTGTTCTAGTCAGTTCTGTTCTCGAGAAAATTCATGTATTCTGTTTTCCGTATTCCAGGTAGTATTCTGTTCGAACTGTTATTTTAAATGTTTTTTATGTATTTTAATGTCGTGGTATGAATGTGGAGTAATTATCGTGTTCATTGTATATTGTAATTACGTTTTGTGTCTAGGTTACAGTTCAGTCATGCCCTTATTTTCTAAACTACGTCAGTTAAAAACCAGAAAAGGTCTGCTAGAAGCAGCAGTTCCTGTCCCGCCTAGGGACAGTCCAGGTCATTTTATGTATCAGAAGCATGGCATAAGTGCCATATTATATCTAGATTTATGGGTAGAGTATACCAAACAGTTAGAGGAAAAGTATAGATGGCCCGTATCAGGTACGTGGGATGCCGAGTGCATCATGCGAGTAGAAGAAGCATTATGGAAAAAGAAAGCCAGACAGTCACAGAAAGATGCCATCGAGTTATGGCGCAAAGAATCTCATAAAAGAACCGAAAAAGAAATCAGAAAGTCAGAATTAAGTAGAGAATCCTTAGAACGAGCCCAAGAAAGGGAATTAATCGAGATAGGTGAACGAGTTAAAACCGAACAGTCAGACAGACAGAGGCATGCCCTTATTAAGGGTATGTATCCTCTTCTTGCCGAGGGCTTGCCAAAAGCGACCCCGGAGGCATCCAGTAATTTTCCTCCACCCTTAGTTCCGACCAAGCTACGTCACAAACCGACCGCAGCTGATATTTTCATCTCGTCCTATTTGGACGACACAGTTCCGGAATATGCAAATCCTGTTCCGCCAGTCCCTGTAAATCAGGCAATTCCTGTTCCTCCAGACACCGGAGTACCTGTTACGGTACCCCCGGTTCAGCCTACATTACAATTTCCCACTCTGCCAGCATGAAGAGTATCAGTCGACGATTCCAGTTTAGGGGCCGCAGGAGGAGGTCCTCCTGGTACCCCGCCACCACACCAACGTAGAACGTTGGCCGAGTTACATGAATGTGCGTTACAGCGTACTCCCAAATATAAGTCCGTTGCAGATATCCGACGAGCTCTTACTGAATGCCGCTATGATCCAGTCGCAGGTGACGATAGTACAGTTATATATTCCATCCGTGTAAGACGGGTGACCGGGTATTTGGACACCCTACCAGACATGAAAGAAGATCTAGACAGAATATATCGTTTCATCCGTTCAGGGAATGATCCAGAAAGTATTAGCGAAGCCATGTCTCAAAGGAAAGCTGAAATCCAGCTCATGATATTAAAGTTTCTGATTAATTGTTTAATAAGGGAACAAGATTATCCGACCAAAGATCCGGCTGAAATGAGAATCCTGACAAGGTGGAGTGATAATATAGCCGAGGGTAAGCACAGAACTATCAGTAGTATAGAGAGTATGTACAAGAAAATTCGTAAGGAAATAATAAGGTTACACGAGAAACGCAAAGAAGCACAAGTAAGCGAGAAAGAGAATGACTCTCCTACGGAAGAGGTAGAGGACGAGAATCCCGCCAGAATAGCGTATGTAGGAAAATCCAGATTTCCAGACCGCCATTTACGCCTAGAACACAAGTCAGTTTTTCATCATCCAGCACCAGAACAAGGTTCTCTAGAACAAGTATTTCAAGCTACCGATCATATTCTGAAATCACGAATCGGTTATAGTGAGTTAAGTACTATGCATGAACAAGAACTAGTCCGATCAGCAGTCCGATGGATTACTGATTCTACCACTTTTCCAGACGAAATAGTGGCACAAATGTTTCTGAAATTGCCCCCAGCCGAGCAGCGACTGGTGGGTATGTATATGATCCAGCACCTCATTACATTATATGAGGGTCAACATTCTGATCCAGGTCCGTTACACGATGTCCTGAATGAGTTACTCCAGTATAGGTGGAAAGGTTTAGGTACCGATTTAATTAGTGTCATTCTAGAACAGCGCCACAAATATAGTATGTTCTTGAACCCGCATTTTGTTCATGTCTCACCCCCAGAAAGTAAACCGTTTTACATAGATAGACAGAACCCGTTACGAGAAGTACACTCAGTCAGGACAACAGATGGTGAAATGCAACGAGTGTTTGTTTACACCCCGATTACAAAGATGGAACTCTTAGAGATGAAGAAATTAATTCCTTGTCACGACAAAGATCCAGCAGGGTTCCACCGTGAATTAAAAGACATGCTCCGTATGGGAGAATACACATATCCAGATATTATTAAGATGTTAAAGGTCCTGTTGCCCGCAGGGGTATACGAGAAACTCAAGGAAAAAGATTGGGAGGTGGGAGAGAAAAAGATCGATTGGGCAGTTCTAGAAACTGAAGATAAGATACGAGTACCAGGTACCGGTCTTGGAGAGAAATGTAAAGAATTACCTGAACTGTTAATACAAGTTTTGCCCAGATTATTAACCACTAAAAAGGAAGACTGGGATGCAATCTCAGCATGTAAACAGAAACAAGATGAAGACACTAGTGATTTTTATTCTAGATTTGAGAAATGTTTTATTATAAACAGTGGCTTGAAGACGAGTAGCGAGTCATACCCTCATCTTTTTGTTACTAAATTAGTCGAGAATTCAAGTCCACAAGTTAAGAATCGAGTTTTGAAAGTCGAAAGTACGTGGCAAGCTAGTACTCCGTCCCAGATGTTGCAGATGCTCCAGTACCACCAGAATAGAATCAGAGAAGAGCAAGAACACGAGAGAAAACGTATGAAAGACACGAAAATGAAAGTACTAGTTGCACAATCCGTTCCTCAAGACAGTCAGAAGAGGGGTCCGAATCAAGCCAGTCATCCAGCAGCTCCCGTTAAAGGGACATGCAATTATTGTAAACAGCCAGGTCATTTTATAAACGAGTGTGCAGTTCTGAAACATAATATAGCTACTGGTAAGACTAAAGAAAGACCACGTCCGCCTAGACGAGAACAAGTCTCACAGACTTCTCAGCCACCGAATGCACAACAGACAGTTACAGCACCGCAGCCTATTGCTGCAACACAGCATGTTACACAGCAGATGTACCAGTATGCACAGTCCGAGTATCCAGAGTATCAACCGTATTCATGAAACAGCCTAGAGAGGGAGGTAGGCTTGCCTCTCATCGAGATTCCTGTAGATCAAGAAGGTCCCTATGTTCATAGTCAAGTACTAGGGAAAGACAGAAAGTTTCTAATTGATACAGGGGCAAGTAGGACGACCATCAGTCACGCCGAAGTTCCAGGGGCTCCGCTCTCAGGCTCTAGAAATGTTTCCCTTGGATTTTCAGGAAAGCCTATTGTAAACGAGATATCAAAGCCAGTTACTCTAGAAGTAGGTCCATTGTCCCGCACTACTGATCTGTTACTTACGAAGTCATGTCCAGAAAATTTGTTAGGTATTAAGACACTGAAAGAATTAGGTGCAGTTATTTGCTGCTCCCCAGAGGGAATACGATTGTTCCTACGTGACTTCAAGGGTCACTATGTATTACGAGATTTTGATCCGAGATTGTCTAATGTTCCGCAGCATCTATGGGCGCAAGGTCCGACTGATGTTGGTTATATGCAAATCACACCCCATCGTGTGACTCTCAAGCCAGGTGTAGTCCTGCCACGAATCAGGCAGTACAGACTGCCACCTGAGGCCGTAGCAGCCTTATCCAAAATTATTGACGAGCTCATGGCTCAAGGAGTAGTTGTAGAAACTGACTCCAATGTATGTAATTCTCCGATCATTCCAGTCATGAAACGTACTGATCCAAATGCACCTCCAGTATATCGATTAGTGATTGACCTTCGCGAACTCAATAAATGTATTATTCCCCAGTACCCAGTTGTCCCAGATATTTCTTCCCTATTGACAGCCATTGATTCCGAAGCGTCATTTTTTACAGTCATAGACCTCAAGAACGCGTTCTTCAGTGTCCCCATTCATCCAGACAGCCAGTTTCTTTTCGGATTTTGTTTAAATGGAAGAAGCTATATGTTCACACGAGCTCCTCAAGGTTTCACAGAAAGTCCTAGTATTTACAGTCAAGCACTTAAAAGACAACTAGACAACATTCACATGCCAACTGACACTGCCCTGCTCCAGTATGTCGATGATCTACTGATCACAGCCCGTTCTGAACGTGCTTGCGAGCGAGCATCACTTACAGTCTTGTATTTCCTTGCCGAGATGGGGCACAAGGTGTCCCCTTCGAAGCTTCAATTCTGTGTACAGCAAGTGATCTACTTAGGCCACTTACTGTCCAAGTGGGGTAGGCAGTTGACACCAGACCGTATCCAGTTAATAGCGAGTCTTCCTCAGCCCAAGACACAGAAGGAGGTACGTGCTTTTATCGGCCTTACTTCTTATTGTAGACAATGGATTCCTCAGTATGCATTTCTAGCTAAGCCACTGATACAGTTAACGACACAGGAGGCAGCCGTATCGACTGTCCTCCCTTGGACATCTGAACATACACTTAGTTTCAATGAGTTAAAGAAAGCTTTATGCCAAGCTCCAGTTCTAGCTACACCGAACTACAGTAAGCCTTTTACACTTTTCGTCACAGAACGTGAAGGTACAGCATTATCTGTTCTCACACAAGATCAAGCAGGACAATACAAGCCTTGTGCTTATTTTTCGAGCACATTAGATCCTGTAGCCCAGGCTCTGCCTGCGTGCCTCAAGTCAGTTGCAGCCACAGCACTAGCTATCAGACAAAGTGATTCCATAGTATTAGGACATTCCCTGACAGTACAAGTTCCACACTCCGTGGAAGTTCTTTTAAACCGAACACAAACTCAGCACTTGACAATTGCACGTTTAACAGGTTATGAATTGACATTGTTCCAGCCACACATAGAAATCAGACGCTGCAACGTTTTAAATCCTGCTACACTGTTACCGTCAGTTAATTCGAATCCTGCCACACACGACTGTGTGGAAGTAGTTAACATTATGACTAAGCCAAGACAAGATCTGACAGATATTCCATTACCAGATCCCGACCTGACACTTTATGTGGATGGTTCATGTATGAGAACGAGTACAGGAGAACTAGTAGCCGCGTATGCAATGACTACTGACACTGAAGTTATTGAAACACACCGTATCGACACCCTGTCTGCCCAAGCAGCAGAGCTAGTTGCTCTGACACAAGCCTGCATACACGCCAAGAACCTGAAAGTTAATGTTTACACAGATTCACGCTACGCATTTGGAGTCGTACACGACTTCGGAGTGCTCAGGCAGGAGAGAGGTTTCATGACTTCTCATGGAACCAAGATTCAGCATGGTCTCCTTATTCAAGCTCTGTTAGATGCCATACATTTACCGACATCTATTGCTATCATGAAGTGCAAAGCACATACGAAAGTTACAGACATTATTTCCCAAGGTAACGATCTAGCAGATCGCACAGCCAAGCTTACAGCACAGACTCCAGACATTCCAGTTAATCCGACACAGACACATACTCCAGATTCGACTACATGTATGACAGTTAAGGACCCTACTCAAGATGTCATAGATATCCAGTTACATGCTACTCCCGATGAAATCAAGAAATGGTCCGAACAAGGAGGGGTCCAGACAGATCAGGGATGGTTGACGAAGGGAAAAGCCACATGGTTTCTCCCCGACTCTATGGTTCAAGTCATTATCAATACCGCACATAGTCCAGCACATTTAGGAGAAAAAGCTATGTTAGACAGTATCCAGAACATTTGGTTCAACAAGCATTTACGAGCTGCAGCTAAGCAGAAAGTCCGTACCTGTATGATATGTTGCCAGTTTAATCCAGGTAAAAGTGTCCCGGTGGAACAAGGTGGATTCCAGCCCCCTGACCACCCTTTTGAAGTCCTCCAGATGGATTATATTCAGATGGAGCGATGTCGAGGTTTCAAGTATGTCCTTGTAGTTGTATGCGCTTTATCCAGGTGGACAGAAGCATATCCAGTTCCAGATTACACAGCCGCGACCACTGCCAAACAGTTGGTTCGTGAGTTCTTCCCCCGTTATGGACTCCCTAGAGTCGTATATTCTGATAACGGCCAGCCATTCTCATCTGAGTTGATGAAACATGTTTCCCTTTTGTTAGGGTACCGGTGGAAGTTCCATTGTGTACGCCATCCAGAAGCAGCTGGTCTCGTAGAGAGACATAATCAGACCCTGAAAATCTGCCTTGCCAAAGTCTGTAAAGAGAAAGGTGTAGACTGGATAGTAGCCCTGCCAGTCGCTTTATTTTATATGCGCATGGTCGCACATTCCAGATCAGGTCTGTCCCCGTATGAGGTCGTATTCGGCCGCCCCCCTAACATGTGGGGTACACCTAGACCTCGAAGTATTACCGATGTTTCAAGTAATATGCTGACAGATTACCTAGCTTCCTTGATGTCTGCCCTACACTCTTGTCGTTCACAGGTTGCTGCCGCATTTCCAGACAATACCGAGGTGGCACCGCATGAAATCGTTCCTGGATGCATGGTTCTCGTGAGGAACTTTGATCGTTCAAGTCCGCTGGAGCCTCGCTGGAAGGAACCCAGACAGGTCCTCCTGGCCACCCGTACTGCCGTCAAGCTGGAAGGCAGGAAGGGCTGGGTCCATTTGTCTCATGTGAAGAAATTTTACGGACTAAAGCCTGTTTCTAAGAACATTTCCGAGGATTTTAAGGACTGCCAAAGTACTATTCTTAAGGACTGTCCCGCAAAAGACAATGATACTGAACCCTCCCTGTTAGAGAAAACTCCGCAACAGGAGTATAAGCTAAAATTAAGGTCTAGTAAAATAAGTCAGCCAGTTTGATTGTCTAAGTCCTCCCCTAGGTGAAACGGTTAGACCGGTTTCTGACATGTATAAAATAGACCCCCATAGTGAGAGAGTTAGTCAAAACTCAATCCGATGTATCGTTTTTCTAAGTTTCATATTGTTTTTCAGCCTTATGACTACCTGCACCAGTTATGCATTTTATTTGTATTTTCCAGTCTCTCATGTAAATAAGCCTTCTATTGTTACAGTAGAACACACGTTTAGTGATCTGCCTCCTCATGAACTATCTTATCGTCTTGCTATGCGTAATAATTCCTTTATCCGCATGTTACATTATTCACACCAGACCAGCAATGCCACTAATTGTTGGGTGTGTGGTCGACTCCCCCCTTTCCAGACACCGAAGGGAGTTCTGCCACTCTTTCCTTATCCATTTTCACATAATGGTTCGTGTGGAGCATGGTCCACGTTAACGTCATCCTCAACAGATATGTCTTTTCTTAACAGTACATGTTTTCCAGACAAGCAAGGTCTTCCCCACAGAACAGGGTTAGATCTAGAAAATGAAGTTTATAATTTAGGTAATTATTCTTCGAATTTCATGGTCTTGAATGTTCAGTCTGATACTACTCCAGACTTACCTGCTATTTCAGTATTACCAGTCAAAGGCGAATTATGTGTCCGAAATAATGGTTCCGTACACGTAGGCCATAGTGATTGTACTACTATTGTCAAGTATAGTGACAGTAGGAAATCTATTTTCAAAGCTTCACGTCATTCTTATTTTGTTTGTGGTCAGACCGCATATGTTCGTCTGCCCCTCGATTGGGAGGGAACCTGTTACATTGCCTTCCTACTGCCACCAGTTTTCCTAGCCCCGTCTGATTATCATAGAAACACACATCTAGTACACATTAGACATAGAAGGGAGATCGAGTCCCCCATTGTCGATTATACTGAAACTGCTCTAGAACAGTATACAGATTTCAATAAAGGTTTCTTCTTCTTTATAGGACCTGTCCAGAATAGTAAGTTAATCCGTAGATTGACCAGAACCCTTGAAGCAGTAGTGAATGAGACTGCCTCTGCTCTAGGTAACTTAACCGAAGAACAATCTGCTATGAGATTTGTCGTGCTCCAGAATCGTCTCGTCCTTGACGTCATACTGGCCGATAGGGGCGGGGCTTGTAGAGTCATCGGATCTAGTTGCTGCATTTTCATTCCAAATAACGCGCCGTCTGTTTATTCAGCTATAACCAGACTCCATAAAATTGCCCATATGTTACACCAAGATCCAGGCACCTGGACATGGTCCGGTTGGTTCTGGAATATAATTTCCGCCTGAGGATGGAAAGTCTTGTCCTTTCTAGGTATTGCAGTAGCGATCATATTCAGTTGCTGCCTCTGTATACAATGTGGCCCTGCGATTTGTGGCATTTGTGCTACCTCTTGTATTCCTAGTCCCAAGTCCCGTTCTAAATCCCGTTCCAAGAAAATTCGAGACGAGCAAATGATACTGTATGAAATGATAGATGGTATCATGAATATTGATGTTTCCTGATGGAAACGTAGTGACAAGGAGGGAATGTGGAAAAGTAAATTTTGCCATGTTCTGTGTCCCTACGTGTTCTCCATCTTATGTTATGTGTGCATGATTAATATGCATATGTATTCCCCATGTTCGATTAAAGACGCAATTACAGTTGTGTCCATCTCTAGTATGCCAGTTTCCAGTTCTCGTGAATACTACGAATATCAGGCCTATGTAAAGCTACGTTGCCACGTTTCCCAGTGTGCACGTTATTTCATTGTAAAGTCCCCGTTTCTAGGCCTCAAAAGGGCCTGGACACCAGATTCAGCTCCTGTCTCCTGAGCCTCGCTGAGGAGCGATACAGCCCCCACCTGTATTCCTGACCCTTCACTTACTTCCTGCCTTACAGTGCCCGGTTCAGCCTGGCTCTGCCTACGAGTCTGCCAAGAGTATGTTATGATTCTAGTTATCAGTCCAGCCCTCCTTCTCTGCATTCCTAAGCTACTGAATCGCATCAATAGTTTCCGTCATCGTCTAGCCTTTACGTCTCCATGCAAGAGAAATACTGTATTTATGGTCATTTAATATTCTTTAACACGCACTACATGTAGAATAATGCATGCACCCGTCTTAGAGTCTGTTAGCCTTTACCCCGATAACTTTTGGATTCTATCAACATGTTCTCTAAACATCAGATACTAGATAGTGGTAGGTATATGTTGCCCTGACTCTCCAGACTTCAGTCTCTGCTCCTAGCGCAGAGTTCATAGCCCCCAGCTTCTCCTAGTAACACGTCATTGTCAGTTTGCGCGCACCATTAGGTTAGAGGTCCCGGCTCCTTAGGTAGCCCCCTCCATGTTTCCGCCCCATTTATGACTTATTCTGTTACGTTTACATCACATGTCTATGTATACGCCTCTTGTTACACCTACTTTCACCCTTATCTTTCGCGACTGCTATTGACCACACCCACTGCTCCGCCTACTGTATTCATTGTAATGCAACTGTTTTAGTATATATGCTTGTATATTGTTATTAAATGTTAGCGCGCTCATCCCAGATCCATCCCCGGCAGCGCTGCCAGGGGCTGCCATCCTATTCCTGTGCAGGTTGTCCTGTTCCTGTCCTTTATGCTGTATTAAACCTGCAAACTCCTACTACCTCGAATCTTGACTCTTATTTATTGAGCTATCTGTTATTACTATGTCCAGTAAAACCTAGATCCGGTATTATTTATTTATATACCACAATCCGAAGACCGGTTTCTGGCATTGCTGCCGTCTTCAGCCTGGCTTGCTTGAATCCAGTGGCAAAGTGAGCAAGGGACTCAGGTCGGAGTATATACCCTGCCAACTTATGGCGAACAAAGTGGTACAAAAGGGGGTGGTGATGGACGGAGCATCTGAACCAATCAAACACTCACACCCAGTCAAGAGATCTGGGTTTAATCCATCACCGTTCTTTAGCCCACTCTGTCACCCCAGTTCAGACATGGCCATATGCAAATCAGTCTGACCCTGTGCCTCATGGGAACAGTCCAGCCCGAACTGGCAATCCCTGCCTTCCCTGGACCGGAAACAAGCTTCCGAGGACCGGTTTCTTGCATTGCAGCCGTCTTCAGCCCGGCTTGCTTGAATCCAGTGGCAAAGTGAGCAAGGGACTCACGTCTGAGCATACCCTGCCAACTTATGGTGAACAAAGTGTTACAAAAGGGGGTGGTGATGGACGGAGCATCTGAACCAATCAAACACTCACACCCAGTCAAGGGATCTGGGTTTAATCCATCACCGTTCTTTAGCCTACTCTGCCATCCCAGTTCAGACATGGCATTATGCAAATCAGTCTGACCCTGTGCCTCATGGGAACAGTCCAGCCCGAACTGCTAAGCCATGCCTTCCCTGGACCGGAAAAAAGCTTCCGAGGACCGGTTTCTGGCATTGCAGCCGTCTTCAGCTCGGCTTGCTTGAATCCAGTGGCAAAGTGAGCAAGGGACTCACGTCTGAGCATACCCTGCCAACTTATGGCGAACAAAGTGGTACAAAAGGGGGTGGTGATGGACCGAGCATCTGAACCAATCAAACACTCACACCCAGTCAAGAGATCTGGGTTTTATCCATCACCGTTCTTAGCCCACTCTGCCACCCCAGTTCAGACATGGCCATATGCAAATCAGTCTGACCCTGTGCCTCTTGGGAACAGTCCAGCCCGAACTGGCAATCCCTGCCTTCCCTGGACCGGAAACAAGCTTCCGAGGACCGGTTTCTTGCATTGCAGCCATCTTCAGCCCAGCTTGCTTGAATCCAGTGGCAAAGTGAGCAAGGGACTCACGTCTGAGCATACCCTGCCAACTTATGGCGAACAAAGTGGTACAAAAGGGGGTGGTGATGGACCGAGCATCTGAACCAATCAAACACTCACACCCAGTCAAGAGATCTGGGTTTAATCCATCACCGTTCTTAGCCCACTCTGCCACCCCAGTTCAGACATGGCCATATGCAAATCAGTCTGACCCTGTGCCTCATGGGAACAGTCCAGCCCGAAATGCCAAGCCATGTCTTCCCTGGACCGGAAACAAGCTTCCGAGGACCGGTTTCTGGCATTGCAGCGGTCTTCAGCCCGGCTTGCTTGAATCCAGT
Source organism: Lissotriton helveticus (assembly GCF_964261635.1). Classification (NCBI taxonomy): domain Eukaryota; kingdom Metazoa; phylum Chordata; class Amphibia; order Caudata; family Salamandridae; genus Lissotriton; species Lissotriton helveticus. The sequence continues at coordinate 2,096,289,410 of NC_136067.1, forward strand.
GGCAAAGTGAGCAAGGGACTCACGTCGGAGCATACCCTGCCAACTTATGGCGAACAAAGTGGTACAAAAGGGGGTGGTGATGGACGGAGCATCTTAACCAATCAAACACTCACACCCAGTCAAGAGATCTGGGTTTACTCCATCACCTTTCTTTAGCCCACTCTGCCACCCCAGTTCGAACATGGCCATATGCAAATCAGTCTGACCCTGTGCCTCATGGGAACAGTCCAGCCCGAACTGCCAAGCCATGCCTTCCCGGGACCGGAAACAAGCTTCCGAGGACCGGTTTCTGGCATTGCAGCCGTCTTCAGCCCAGCTTGCTTGAATCCAGTGGCAAAGTGAGCAAGGGACTCACGTCTGAGCATACCCTGCCAACTTATGGCAAACAAAGTGGTACAAAAGGGGGTGGTGATGGACAGGGCATCTGAACCAATCAAACACTCACACCTAGTCAATAGATCTGGGTTTAATCCATCACCTTTCCTTAGCCCACTCTGCCACCCCAGTTCAGACATGGCCATATGCAAATCAGTCTGACCCTGTGCCTCTTGGGAACAGTCCAGCCCGAACTGCCAAGCCATGCCTTCCCTGGACCGGAAACAAGCTTCCGAGGACCGGTTTCTGGCAAATGCAGCCGTTGTGGGACTGAAAATTTTGGACCTGTGTCATAAACATCATCGTATCATGACGATTTTGATATCAGCAGACCAAGAATGGATAGTACACTATGCACAAGCATTTTCGTCATATTCAAATGACAGAATCACCCTGAAATCAGAGTTTTCGTCCTGAACCCTCGGGTTCCATTTTGTGAACGGCAGCCATTTTGTGATTGCCCTCACATAGGCAGATGACCTAGGCCAAGCGAGTCTTAAGGACACGTACACCTTCTTTGACTTCTGTGTGACCTGGGCAAGCTGACTCCACTGCCCGAAGCCAAACCTGTTCGACCAGTTCCTTTCCCAGTAGCTAATCAAGATTAAGCATGAAGGCACAGGAGATCGTTAAACTTTATTGCACACAACTATGTCTTATCCTAGTCACACCTGTCTCTGCTCCCTTCTTTATGGCCTGTTTACGATGGGGATGTGCCGGGTTTTTATTATGGGTTTCTGCAGCTTGTGTAAGAAGGAATGTTGGATTTTTGCATGTTTGCAAAAGCTAGAACTGCCCCTTACTTTTTGTACTGAGTCATGTAACGCTAAAAACATATAAAAGGCCTCTGTCCTCTGTGTTCCTCAGACTGCCTCATTCACTTGCTACGGCTTCTGGGTGACGTGGCCTCACTATGTTAAATTTAATAAAGATGTCTTTTTCATATTACAGCTTCTGTGCCAAGTTTTTGTTATATTAGTAAGTATTCCCTGAGAACCAAAATTACCAAGTTCTTCAGTTGGCGCCCAACATAGGGCTCATCAGAGAAGTGACTTTTTGTGGGAGTGATCGTGCCAGGAGACTGAAATAAACTGAGGAGGAAAGAACAGGATTCTACTAAGAAGGTACTCCGTGCACGGGGATTCTGGAGATTCTTTGATTCTGCAGCCCAGTATATTTCTGATCTTCCTGATTTTTGATCCTCCACATGATGTCACTCCTGACTGATAACCTTTTTTGCGTGAGTATTCTTAAAAAGACCATTAGGTCATGTAGAACTTGACAGTTAGAATCTGGATAACATTTTGATTAGTAAAAGTAAGAGTTAAGTATAAGTGGATCGCTCCCAGTCCTTTGTTCCTTGGTTCTTTGATTTTGATTGGTTCTTAGTTTGTTTGGTCCTTAGTTTTATTTGAATATTGCAGTGTTCAAAAACCGAGGGTCTTGTATATTTACGAGTGTATCGATAGAGATAGCTCCTTGAAGTTTGAAGCTAGATTAGTGAGCTATAAGATGCCTGATCTTAGCGAATTTGGAGATGTGTGTTGCCCAACTTTTATACATTTGGATTAGCCGGCTTCCCCTAAAGGGGATATCTAAATAGGTTTAGATTTAAAAAACATATTTCTTCCTTGGTGATTTTGTATCCCCAGGGAAATAAAATATGACATAATACAAAATAAGGATCCTTTGTTCTGTGCAATTTTTTGAATGGAGATATGCAGAACGGTTTTTGGTGTTCTGCCAGCCAAAGCTTGTGAATTAAGTGTATTGTGGCTTTGTGCACATACAGCAGTCTGTTGGGCTGTGTTTTTGCAGTCTTTTGGAACCCTATTGAGACGTGTTTCTTGTAAATATGACTTACAGCTAATATTTACAAATGGTTTGGTTTGAGTACAGCCTATGGGCTGTCCTTTGTTTTCGTCCTAAGTGTTGATTTGGGGGTTCAATGCGTGTTTCAATGTCTATGTGGTTTTTCATTGGTGTAACTTCAGTATGTGAATTGCGATGGCAATTTATGAAAACAATAGCTACAGCACTGTATTGTGTGTCCTGAGTGTTTGAATCATTTCTCTTTATGTTTGCAATGAGCTCAATGTGTTTGTGGGTTTCTTGATTTCAGTCTGTTAAGTAAAAGGTCAGATTAATTAATATTTAGTAGAAATTAAATAACACTCCAGCAATTTACTATGTCACATGCTAAAATCGCTATATGTTGCTATTTAATTTACAGACTAAGCAAAAACGCATATGTGCAAATTGTTAAATGCTTAGAATAGATAAGTTAAATTCACATTCACTAGGAATATGAAGGGCCTCAAAGATAATTGTGTGTTTTGTAGCAAAACGAATGTATAGCATTTTTTTACTTACATGCATTGTAGTACATGTAAAAGGCAAACACCTCAGCTAAAGTGAATTTTTTCTTGCTAGATTTAAATGCATCTTTTTGCACACGCATTTTTAAAACTTGAAATGTCTGTTTTCAGTAAAAGTGAAAGCGTGCTCAGGTTTCAGCACTGTTTCAGGTTTCAGCCTTTCCTGGCTTAAGGCAGCAGATGTTGTTTTTCGAAGGCCATAAATAGCATTGGAATGTTTATTTAGCCCAGGACTTAGCCGTTAGTTAATCACAGTTGGCCTTTTTCATTTCAGAATAGTGTTTTAGAGGGTTACAAAAATAAGGTTCATCACTTTGTATCACTGGAAGACATTCCAAATGCGGTTTTCCTCTCTTAAAGCGTCTTTTTCAAAGTATATTTTTGGTTCTGTTGAAAATACTGATTGCCCTTTAAAAATGGCGCGAAAAATGTCATGTTTTAAGTTAGGCTTTTGTGCTAGGCGCATAAATGAATGCATCTAAAAATGATAGGCAAGGGATGCAGCTTACCTTTATATGTGAAGTTATCATAAAAACAGATAATTGATTTCATTGAACGAAAAATTATTAATTATGGAACAATTATTTGAGAAAAAAATAAGTGCTTTTTAAAATAGTTTTTTGATATTTATAAAGCTTAATACTCATACTATGACCTCCTAGTATTAAAATTTGATTTAAGTTTTGTGTTACGGTGTAATTAGGTAATTTGCATGTTGGTTTTCACTTGGCGCAGGCGTAAAAACTCATTTTTTCAAAGGAATTAGATGTGATATGCTTAATGTCCAGTCTTTGCAATGTGTAAAGCACATTCTGAGGATGATTAATAAGTAATATAATTGTAGGATTTTTATTTTTAAGTGCCCCAAAGATAAAAGTCGAAAATGAGTTAAATTGGTTTTTAACACAGATTCTTGTCATTTACCATAGCTTTAACGTGTCTCTGGCTTCAGTAAATGCATACATTTGTGCATAATACAAACTTGTGGGTTGTTATTGAGGTTGTTTTTCATAGCTCAGTGAGCCAGTGTGCCCGGTGCAGAGGTTTGCTTTTAATATCAGGGTTGAAGGTTCTAACTTTAGCGGGGCCCATTCAGACGTTCATCAATGTTAGGTTGCTAAAATGAGTACCATTGTATAGGGTGGTAGCAAACATTTGTTCTAAAAACTGGTATGTGTGAATCCTTCACAGTAAATGTAGTAGGCCTTCTGTCCTTGTCAGCCTCGAAATGAACAAAAACTGTGGGCTAGGAGAACAGGCTGCTCGAGTTGCGTTAAGATGCTATCTTTAGTTTTCCTGTAAACAATGGAGGAGGCTGTCATGTTGACATTGTGACCTTTTAAATTCGAGCCTTGTCTCTGTGAAATGCAGAATAACCTTGCTAAACAGACCTCTGAAAGGTGGAATTTCTGGTTTAAAGTTAAAGACTTAATTCCAAAGGGAAATATAAAAAGGTTTCTTGAAAGGTTTCTTTAAAAGTCCCAACATCATGACATTTGTATTTCTGCTCTAAAAAAGAATGTCTGCTAGTACAGAAAACGAAGTGTTGCATTACGTCTTAGACAAAAAAAAATAAGAAGCAGCCTTTTACTAAAATTTTGAAGCCTACATGAATAAGTAAGAACGATTTGCCAATCAAGAAGTTTATTTTATCGTGGAGATTGTGGCACAAGGCTAATTTTAGGTGTCAGGGAAAGGATTTTACCTTTAAAAGTTAAAAGGGCTTCATGTTGCAAGGTGACTGGAGTAATGGAAATTTATTTTTGTGTTTGTTAATGTGTATCATGTTTTGTCTTCTGCTTAAAAGTTACAATTGATGTCTGTTTATTATCAGAAATGTCTCTCTTTTGTGTGCTGTGTATTTTTTTTTCCTTTTCGCTTCTGCTCACAGATCATTCATGGATTGCTCTGGGGATTTTAAGCCTAACAAGACACGTGAGTTTGGTTGCTTGAAATTAGATGTTTTTTCTTTTTTTTTGCGCAACTCCTTTGAAAAGAAATGTCCAAGCGTTTTTCATGTTTGTGTATTTTGTTCTATCATGAATTGTTCTTGCTGGTTTTGTGTGTCCGAAAGTTGTATTTGACAGCAGATACCCACTATTAGTGATCTACTGTCAAAAAGGAGGGTATCCTTACACGGTATTATGCGTCACCGCTCATTTATATATGCTATCGTTTTACAGCAAGTATATCTGATGGCTTGACGTCCGTTTTGTGCGTTTTTGCATGTTTTATGTTTTATGTTGCTGCTTAAGAAATTATTACAAATTCACCCGTGTTGTTGTGAGGGGACATGTATGATGATATGTTTCGCTGTCAACAGTTGGGTGAAATTTTCGCTGATACTAAAATTCACAGATATGATTTTTTTACATATTGTGAACCAGACAGACAACACTTCACCAGTGTATGTCAAATTTGGCTATAAGTATTGAAGAAAAATAAACAGCAAATTGTGTCATTTGTAGTCACGATACTGCCCTTTCCTGTAAGGAACAGGCAGCCCTAAAATTATATATCCTGATTGGACGTAAGGATAAATTATAGATTTGTGACTCTTGTACATGGTGACCTAATTTCTATATCACATTAGTCAGTTTTATTCTGCTTCCTAAGTGGCCTTCCTATGGCTCTGGACCGTAAAAGAAACCAGGTTTCATTTTTTCCTGAAGAAGGAACTGGAACATTAGCTGAGATTACCGTATCCGGTGCAGAGGGCCAGCGGTAGAGTTAAAAAATTGTAAACTATTGTGATTTTTTTTTTATGTATCACCCATACTCCTGGTATTGTGTCACCTGCCTGACTATCACCCAAGCACATCAGGCCTAGTTATTGGGGATTTTAGCTGTGTCCTATTCTCTTTTCCGTATTCCTTTCACCAGTCAGCTTTTATTATTATTAGTGTATTGTTCAGGTTCGCACTTTCAGATTGCAGTAATGTACCATGGACCCCCATTTTATGTATAATTCCCTGTTGCATAACTAGACTGGTTTCTAAGAATTTTCTTTAGGCCTATTCTGATGTTTTTCCAGTCTGACTGTTAGGACAGTTAGGACTGTTTAACTGACTCAATACTATAGTAAGATAAGCTTTCCACCTCAATAGGAGACACATTACGTTTTTTGAATATGACAAATTCAATGCCTATTCTAAATTGGTTTTTAGTTCCTTTTTTTTTTTACTGCTTTAATTTTTGATGGACCAGATGTATTATAAATAATTAAAATACCAGGACTCTCTAGTTCTTGTCTTTTGTTTCCACATCTTGATAATTAGCTTTTGTATTGCATAGTCCACCTGATGCACAATTAGTAAAAGAATGTATCTACATGTCCCTGATAATATGTATGTGATCTCTCTTTTGAGATGTGCTAGATGAGGAATTTAGGAACACCTACATGAAATCATTGAGATAAAATGTGTTTACCCAATTAGACGATGCCACTATGTGTGAGGACATCCATTCAGATAGAATTCCCATGTCGCTATGATGATGAAAGATATGCTCTCACACGGAAACCCAATTGAAGAGCCTAGAGGCACTGTTTTGCTTATTGCTTTTGTTTTTGTATTGCCTTTGAGAATGACAGTGTATTTCAACGCAGAATTGTCCCATGGCGTGTGGCCACTCCTTTGAAGATCGCAGGCCACCTGTTTGCAGTCCCCTTGTTGTACAATGAACTGTTTAAAGCATCGCACTTGCTTCATCAGAAGGCGTTCAACATCAGAAAAGAAGAAGGAGCTGGTTTTGCCACAGTCCCTTGAGATTTCAGTGCAAAAGAGCGCCTGTCATGTGCTGGTTAACCTCTGACAGTGTGCAGTCCCTTGAGATTTCAGTGCAAAAGAGCGCCTGTCATGTGCTGGTTAACCTCTGACAGTGTGCAGTCCCTTGAGCCCCTTGGCCTGAGTTTTGGCCATGCACCCCTTTTTCCCTTGCTTCAACGGAAGTGCAGTGCACCGGAGGATCCAAGAGTGGCAAAAGGCACTCCATTCTGGTGCCCATGAAAGAGCGGCCTGAGCGTCCTCTGACACTGAATGATGAGTGTTGGAGTCTGAGAATGGTCCCGGGTCTGCACCAGATGATCTGTGCCCATTGACCAATGAAGAGCATAATATCTGTAGTGTCTGCCGCAGAGGAGAGATACGGTGCATGCCTGGAGACATTGAGACTTTGTGAATGAGCTATGAGTGTTTGCCAGGAGGGCACTCCAACAGATACTGAACATCAGAGCATGGGAGGCCTGAATCCAAAGGCCCATGCAACAACGGGAGCAGACTTGATTGGACAATAGAAGCCTGCCAGAGAGGCTTTTTGAACAGACTCTGGGCATAGTTGGTTTCACAAGAGGTTTCCGTGTGGTTGTATAGACTAAGTGTTAGGAGAATGATTTTATTGTTCACCTGGCATTATTTTTAAGTAGTATTATGTTTAGTAAAAGCAGAATAAAGTCCATTTCCTGTGGAAGAGTATCCCCTTTTCACCTCCGAGGATTAATGAGGGTCACCACTGTTTCACTTGAACATATAATAAATTACAGAAAATGCATAGGAAGACTTACAATGTTACTAGATAATTTTAGTATTTACCTTTTGCTTAGGGTTGTGAAAAATTATGATTTCGTTTGTAATAGCGGTCACTACTTTGTCTATATGTTCTTAATGACGTGTTTTCTAGTGTTTTTTAAACATGGCATTGTCTTTTATGGGTGGGATTGTTTTTGCTGCCCAATTCACATCTGTACCCACCTCCCAACCTATGTTTCTTCCTACTTCTACTTCTTTGCATTCTTTCCAGATTTTACCTGAACATGGACTAGTTAGGAGGTCAGAGTTTACTGATAATTCCTTTTGTACAGTTTCTGCATCGACACCAGTTAGTAGTGAACATCACTAATTGTTGGGTGTGTGGTCTTATACCACATACTACAGATAGAGGCATTCCCTATTTGGTCCTGCCATATATGGCCTTTGTGCTACTGCGTGTGTAAGGAGACCTGTCCTGAGAGAGTCGCTAAGTAATAGGATTATGCTTCAGCACCATCTTGATGATTTGATAAATATAGACCTGGACTCAGACTAGCGTGAGTATAGGTTATTGCCTATGTAAGGGCAAAAGGAGCGTCTGTGGTACTGAAAATTTTGGACCTGTGTCATAAACATCGTCGTATCATGACGATTTTGATATCAGCAGACTGAGAATGGCTAGTACACTATGCACAAGCATTTTCGTCATATTCAAATGACAGAATCACCCTGAAATCAGAGTTTTCGTCCTGAACCCTCGGGTTCCATTTTGTGAACGGCAGCCATTTTGTGATTGCCCTCACATAGGCAGATGACCTAGGCCAAGCGAGTCTTAAGGACACGTACACCTTCTTTGACTTCTGTGTGACCTGGGCAAGCTGACTCCACTGCCCGAAGCCAAACCTGTTCGACCAGTTCCTTTCCCAGTAGCTAATCAAGATTAAGCATGAAGGCACAGGAGATCGTAAACCTTTATTGCACACAACTATGTCTTATCTTACTCACACCTGTCTCTGCTCCCTTCTTTATGGCCTGTTTACGATGGGGATGTGCCGGGTTTTTATTATGGGTTTCTGCAGCTTGTGTAAGAAGGAATGTTGGGTTTTTGCATGTTTGCAAAAGTTAGAACTGCCCCTTACTTTTTGTACTGAGTCATGTAACGCTAAAAACATATTAAAGGTCTCTGTCCTCTGTGTTCCTCAGACTGCCTCATTCACTTGCTACGGCTTCTGGGTGACGTGGCCTCACTATGTTAAATTTAATAAAGATGTCTTTTCATATTACAGCTTCTGTGCCAAGTTTTTGTTATATTAGTGAGTATTCACTGAAAACGAAAATTACCAAGTTCTTCACCGTCTTCAGCCCGGCTTGCTTGAATCCAGTGGCAAAGTGAGCAAGGGGCTCACGTCGGAGCATACCCTGCCAACTTATGGCGAACAAAGTGGTACAATAGGGGGTGGTGATGGATGGAGCATCTGAACCAATCAAACACTCACACCCAGTCAAGAGATCTGGGTTTAATCGATCACCGTTCTTTAGTCCACTGTGCCACCCCAGTTCAGACATGGCCATATGCAAATCAGTCTGACCCTGTGCCTCATGGGAACAGTCCAGCCCGAACTGCCATGCCATGCCTTCCCTGGACCGGAAACAAGCTTCCGAGGACCGGTTTCTGGCATTGCAGCTGTCTTCAGCCCGGCTTGCTTGAATCCAGTGGCGAAGTGAGCAAGGGACTCACGTCTGAGCATACCCTGCCAACTTATGGCGAACAAAGTGGTACAAAAGGGGGTGGTGATGGACGGAGCATCTGAACCAATCAAACACTCACGCCCAGTCAAGAGATCTGGCTTTAATCCATCACCGTTCTTTAGCCCACTCTGTCACCCCAGTTCAGACATGGCCATATGCAAATCAGTCTGACCCTGTGCCTCATGGGAACAGTCCAGCCCGAACTGCCATGCCATGCCTTCCCAAATTTTACTAAAATTGTTTTTAAAACCATGCCATTAAGAAATTGACAACAAGGAGAACCATGGTAGTACATCTGTTATGCTTAATTGGTTGCAAAGTATGTGTTTTATTATATTTTATGGGGGTAAACCATGTTCTGCAGAGGTGCCCAGTAAACATCGGGAAATAATAATTGGTGTGAACTCCTGAGGCTAACGTACTTGTCAGAGAGATCTCTGCTTTGTGTAGACCCAGATCTGAATCAAAGTAGTATCGAAGGTTAATGTGTCTCCTGCAAAGCACATCATGTAATGTGCAGATGACAGATTTTTTTTAATGTAGCTACGTTAGTGGGCTACTGCTTTGAACACAGATCCTTTTGTTACTTGCCGCTCAAAATTAGTAAGCCTTTTCATATTGCACAGTGAGCTATGTAGGATATGTGACTGCCACAACTTTCAACCATCACTGAGTCATGCAACACATCTTGTGCAATGATTTACACACTTGTGCAATTTATTGTCAATGTGTATGGTAGGTAAAGCACTCTGACACTCTGCATTGCATTTAGTAGTGCTATAGAAGAAATAAAATACTGCTATTTAAATTGTGTGTAAATACTGGGACAGACCAACACAGCTGACATTCTTACATTTCATGCACTTACATAAAGGGACTGAAAAAGGTCAAGCAAGCCTCTCAAGTACCTGTAATTAGCACATAACACTATTGCTACCTTTCTATATCTTTGTTTTCTACTATTGTAATTTGAGCAGTGGTTGTATCACATTACAAAGTCAGTGAGGACTGGTCTTAAAAATGAGTAGCATTAAGACAGATGCCCAGTTAACGCCCTCCCACTCTCTGTGTATTGAATAGAATGTATAGTTGTCCTTAAAATGGTTGCTGATGACTATTTCTGCATAATTAGAGACTTCCTGATTTGGGCTGGTGTTTGGGCTGACCCTGGTCTGCGTTGGGCTCAATTTGGGCTTATACTTGAGCAGCTTTGGGCTTGGAACTGGTCTCAAAATCTGGCAACACTGGTTCCGCTTTTTACCCTGCTCCAGGCCGGCCCAGCGAGGTCGGTCGCGCCCGTTCTCCATGACTGGCAGCATCAAGGACATCCAGCTGGGAGCGGGAAAGGAGGCCGCCAGTACTGAGGTGAGACCTGAGCCCTGCGTGGGCTCAGGACCTGCGAACGGCCCACACCCGGGGTCGGGTTCATTGGCTTAGCTCCCCTCTGTACCGCAGTCTCCCAGGCAGCTGCAGGGAAGCCATATTTACCCAGAGGGGACCCCGTGAGATCTCCGTCCTGCAAGGGGAAGTGTGTTCACTCCCCTCCATCCTGACATACCGCGGGGAGCCTGGAGGAATCAGATACCAGCTGCAGGACGGGAGGGAAACCCTCGATAGAGGTTCCGTTCCTGCAGCTTCCCCGCAAGTGCCATAAAATCTGTGGTAGATGGGCAGGTGTCCCTGTGCCCCTCGGGCTGGCAGGCAACCACCGTATAACCGGTGATAGAAGCGCAAGTGCGCTGGGACTTTCGTGTTTGAGGTACTTTCTGTGCCTTCCTCAGTAACGTGGTTTGACTAGCCCTACTATGTTGAGGCAGGTGTTTTAACCTGTGTCTTGAGCCATTCACTTACACGTTGTGCCCTGAGGAATTGATGTATGCCGTGTAAAAACGGGTCATCCTGCCGGAGTGGCAGGACATGGACAGTAATGTTGTGAGGTGCCTTTCTCCATGTTTATGACCTAGGCACCCTAAGAGTATTTGCTGTGATATTTCAGCTGTTATGTATAATGGTTCGGTTTATGACAATTACGTCATGGCCAGGTGATATATGACAGGTGCACGTAAGGAGTATTTACTTATGGGCACTTCCTGCACTGTTATGACCATTACCTTATGGTAAAGTAATAAAGGATCTAAGTGTTGTCATGATGAATGGGGGATGTAAATGTGCTTTACCTACTCCCAAGTGATTTATGACCTTATGTGCATCTTTATGACCGGCGCCTTTGGCGCAGTGATTTATGTTATGTTGTCTAATGTGCTTTACATACTACGAAGTGATTTATAGTCTAAAGTGTTTTATGTATATACAATACAAAGGATAATTTTGATATTGCCTTGTGTGGTGTCTTTTTTGTGGTATGCCTAGTGTGTTACTGGTTTGTATGTGTGTTGTGCAAACACTTTACACATTGCTGCTGGGATAAGCCTCACTGCTCTGCCAAGCTACCAAGGGGGTGAGCAGGGGTTATCTTGGGTATGTAACTCCCTTACCCTGACTACAGTGGTGGGTTCTGCCTGTCTCAGGTGTATACCGGAGCCAACCAGAAACCCCATTCTAACATAAGGTAACATAACATAACATAACAATAATGTAAATTGCATTTGAGTGAGTGATATGTACTTGCGCTGAGTGCTGCTCTCTAGAACTGCGTTGTTTTAAAATTGAATGTGACTGTTTAATTTGCTTTGAAACTTGCCTTTAACTTCTGAACTTCCCGCACTTTGCACTTTTGAAAACTCTTGGGCTACCGCATTACGGACGGCGTTGAGCGCTGATTGGCTGACTAGGGCCAATCAGATGTGACGGGACATGACTGTTGTTGCCCACCGTTTATTTGAAATGCATCCGATGCGGACGCACGCTCTCTCAAAGTACTCGCGCTGAGTGCTGCTCTCTAGAACTGCATTGTTTTAAAATTGAATGTGACTGTTTAATTTGCTTTGAAACTTGCTTTTAACTTCTGAACTTCCCGCACTTTGCACTTTTGAAAACTCTTGGGCTACCGCATTACGGACGGCGTTGTGCGCTGATTGGCTGACTAGGGTCAATCAGACGTGATGGGAGGTGCCTGTTGTTGCCCACCGTCTATTTGAAATGCATCCGATGTGGACGCACGCTCTTCCAAAGTACTTGCGCTGAATGCTGCTCTCTAGAACTGCGTTGTTTTAAAATTGAATGTGACTGTTTAATTTGCTTTGAAACTTGCTTTTAACTTCTGAACTTCCCGCACTTTGCACTTTTGAAAACTCTTGGGCTTCCGCATTATGGACGGTGTTGAACGCTGATTGGCTGACTAGGGCCAATCAGACGTGATGGGAGGTGCCTGTTGCTGCCCACCGGCTATTTGAAACACACCAGATGTGGATGCGCAGCGGGTGCGCCCAAGGCACGCCCAAGGAAAGCCCGTCTGCACCCGTCCACGCCGGGACTCTGCCAGATGCCAGACACTCTGCTCAAATTTCAAACAACAGGTATGTTTATACACGCTCTGAGCTTGTGTCCTTTAATATCAATTGTTCTAGTTGTTTAAAGCATACCTGGTCTCCTTCGGTTGACTTCTTTCAGTGTGAACAATGTCCTCTCAATTTTAAGATGGATGGGAGAGGCACTTCTCTCTCTGGCTCGACTGAGTTTAGGTTTTATAGCTTAAACTGTCGCTCTCTTGCAATGCACCATGCTGAGATAATTGACTTATTAACAGATGAATTTCCTGTTGGACTTTTTTTGACGGAGACCTGGCTGACACAGGATTCGAGCGCAGAATCCTGGCTGACACTTCCCCTTGATTCTACGATGTAACAACTTAACAGATCTGTCAACCGTGGTGGCGGTATTGCACTAATCCTCAAGGAGCCTTTTTCTTGCAGTTTTAGGAAGGAGGATTTTTTAAGGATTTTAAGATCACCCTCAACCACAATTTTACGGTTTCAAGGCTACTTATATATCGTCCTCCTGGGTCATCTAAAATATTTAGGGAAGCGCTAGTGAATAGGGTTACCCTACTCGCTAGTAAAGCAGCAAACTTTACCATTATAGGCGATCTAAATCTCCATCTGGAAGACAGTGGCAAAACAGGTATTGCTTGATTTCTAGCTGACTTAGAGGCCTGTCAACTGATAAAATTGTGGAAAAGTAAATTTTGCCATGTTGTATGTGCCTACGTGTTCCCCATCTTATGTTATATGTGCATGATCGATATGCATGTATTCCCCTCTGATCGATTAAAGACGCAATTATAGTTGTGTCCAACTCTAGTATGTCAGTTTCCAGTTCTCGTGAAAGCTACGAGTATTAGACCTATGTTGCCACGTTTTACAGTGTGCACGTTAATTCAGAATAAAGTCCCCGTTTCTACGCCTCAAAAGGGCCCGGACTCAGATTCAGCTCCTGTCTCCTGAACCCTCTCCAAGGAGCGATACAGCCCCCACCTGTATCCCTGACCCTTCGCTTACTTCATGCCTCGCAGTGCCCGGCCCGGCCTGGCTCTGCCTCTCAGTCTGCCAAGAGTATGTTATGCTTCTAGTTATCAGTCCAGCCCTCCTTCTCTGCATTCCTAAGCTACTGCATCGCATCAATAGTTTCAGCCATAGTCTAGCCTTTATGTCTCCATGTAAGAGAAATACTGTATTAATATTCATAGAATATTCCTAGCACACGAACACATGTAGAATAATGCACGCATCAGTCTTAGTATCAAGTAGCCTTTGCCCTGATAACTTTTGGATTCTATCAACATGTACTCTAAACACCAGATACTAGATATGCCTTGGGTACATGTCGCTCTGACACTCCAGACTTTTAGTCTCCTCTTCTAGCGCAGAAGTCATAGCCCCCAGTTCTCCCTGGTAACACGTCATTGCCCGTTTGCGCGCACCACTAGGTTAGAGGTCCCAGCTGCTCAGGTAGCCCCCTCCATGTTTCCGCCCCGTTTATGACATATTCTGTTACGTTTACATCACATGTCTATGTATACGCCCTGTACACGCCTTCTTGTTACATCATTTTGCCCTTATCTTTCGCGACTGCTACGAGAACCGCCTACTGCTACGCCTACTGTATTGAATGTAATGTATTTGTTAAAGTATATATATATTGTGCACCCATGTTAAATGTTAGCCTGCCATTTTCCCTGCCCCCGGCAGCTGCCTTCATTCCCTTCCCGTACAGGCTGTCCTGTTCCTGTCCTTTATGTCTGATTAAAGCCTGTGACTCAAGATACCTCGAATCCTGACTCTTATTTATTGAGCTATCTGTTTATATGAGTATCCTGAAAAATAGAACCGGTAATTAATTATTTATTTACCACATAATGGCGCCCGAATAGGAACTTGCCCTTTCCCCACGCGCCGGAGAAGCCACGCAGGCCCCCTGATCCTCTGCAGCCGTGACGGAACCATACCGTGCACGTGCAGATATTTCTGCTTCAAGTATCCCTCAGGCCCACGGAGGAGACGGAGGTTGCGGTCCAGCATCTAGACGAGGCGGTGGAGGAACGCGGCGAGTCCCGACCAGAGCCCAAGCCGAGAGTCCAAGGTCCGAGGTATCCGGAGGCCCACCTGTAACTGAAGTCCGAAGTTCGTAGTCCGTCGTCGTAGCAGTCCAGTCCAGTCCGAGGCCTTCCGTTCTTGCTGCCCGGTGAGTACCGTTGCTGGGGTAGTATCTAGACAGGGTCAATTAATTTGTCTCTGGTCCGTGGGTTTGGGTACACAGATCCAACACGAAGTGTCCACCTAGGTGGATGCGGGTCCTGACGTGTCTCTTTATGAGACCGGTAAGTTTCGTACTGTTTCAGCAGTGCATCTAGTCATTCCAGTAAGTTCTGTTCTCGAGAAATTCATGTGTTCTGTTCTCAGTATTCCAGGTAATATTCTGTCCGAACTGTTATTTTAAATGTTATTTCATGTGTCTTCAATGTCGTGGTATGAGTGATTTGTTTTTCAAGTTATTATTGTGTTTATCGTGTATTGTATTGTGTCTAGATTCCAGTCTAAGTCATGCCTCTATTCTCGAAATTACGTCAGTTAAAAACTAGAAAAGGATTGTTAGAGGAAGCAGTTCCTGTCCCGCCTAGGGACAGTCCAGGACATTTTATGTATCACAAGCATGGCTTAAGTGCCATATTATATCTAGACTTATGGGTGGAGTACACCAAGGAATTAGACGAGAAATATAGATGGCCCGTATCAGGTACATGGGATGCCGAGTGCATCATGCGAGTAGAAGAAGTATTATGGAAAAAGAAATCCAGACAGTCGCAGAAAGATGCCATTGAGTTATGGCGCAAAGAATCTCATAAAAGAACCGAAAAAGAAATCAGAAAAACAGAATTAAGTAGGGAATCTTCAGAAAGAGCCCAAGAAAGGGAATTAATCGAAGTAGGTGAGCGAGTTAAAGCCGAACAGTCAGACAGACAGAGAAATGCCCTTATTAAGGGTATGTATCCTCTTCTTGCCGAGGGCTTGCCAAAAGCAACCCCAGAAGCATCCAGTAATTTTCCGCCATCATTAGTTCCGATTAAGCTACGTCACAAACCGACCGCAGCTGATATTTTTCTCTCGTCCTATTTGGACGACACAGTCCCAGAATATGCAAATCCTGTTCCGCCAGCTCCCGTAAATAATGTAATTCCTGTTCCTCCAGCCACCGGGGCACCCGTTACAGCACCTGTTACGGTACCCCCGGTCCAGCCTACAGTACATGTACCCGCTACATCAGTCACTCTCCCAGCCCGTACAATACCCGTCGACGATTCTAGTCAAGGGGCCTCGGGGGGAAGTCCTCCTGGAACCCCGCCTCAGCACAGACGTGTGACATTAATCGAGCTACATGCCCGAGCGTTACAGCGTTCGCCCAAACATCAGTCCGTTGCCGATATCAAGCGAGCCCTTACCGAATGCCGTTATAATCCAGTCCCAGGTGATGATAACATGGTCATATATTCACTGCGTGTAAGACGGGTGACCGAATATTTGGACACCCTGCCGAATATGAAAGGTTATCTAGACAGAATATATCGTTTCATCCGTACAGGAGCAGACCCAGGAAGTATTGGCGATGCCATGGCTCAACGAAAAGTCGAGACCCAGCTCATGCTTTTAAAGTTTCTGATTAATTGTTTGATACGAGAACAAGATTATCCGCATAAAGATCCGGAAGAAATGAAAGTCCTGACCAGATGGAGTGACCATATAGCCGAGGGAAGACACAATACCCAGAACTGTATAGAGAGTAAGTACAAGAAAATACGTAGGGAAATAATAAAGTTACACGAGAAACGAGAAGTACTACAAACAACCGAGAAGGAAAATGACTCTTCTACTAAAGAGGTAGACGACGAGAATCCCTCCAGAATAGCGTATGTAGGTAGAACTAGACTTCCCGACCGACATTCACGCCCAGAACACAAGAAAGTTTTCCCTTCTCCAGTACCAGAACAAGCTTCTCTTGAACAAGTATTTCAAGCTACCGATCACATTCTGAAATCACGAATCGGTTATAGTGAACTTAGTACCATGCATGAACAAGAACTAGCCCGATCAGCAGTCCGATGGACTACTGATTCTACCACTTTTCCAGACGAAATAGTGGCACAAATGTTTCTGAAACTGCCCCCAGCCGAGCAGCGACTGGTGGGTATGTATATGATCCAGCACCTCATTACATTATATGAGGAACAGCATTCCGATCCAGGTCCGTTACATAATGTTCTGAACGAGTTACTCCAGTATAGATGGAGAGGTCTAGGTACCGACTTAATTAGTATCATTCTAGAACAGCGCCACAAATATAGAACGTTTCTGAATCCGCATTTTGTTCATGTCTCACCTCCAGAAAGTAAATCATTGTACATAGATAGACAGCATCCGTTACGAGAAGTACACCCAGTTAGGACAACGGGTGGTGATCTAGAACGAGTATTTGTTTACACCCCTATCACCAAGATGGAACTCTTAGAGATGAAGAAGTTAATTCCCTGTCACGACAAAGATCCAGCAGGGTTCCATCGAGAATTAAAAGACATGCTCCGTATGGGAGAATACACGTATCCCGATATCATCAAAATGTTAAAGGTCCTGTTGCCCGCAGGGGTATATGAAAAACTCAAGGAAAAAGAATGGGAGGTGGGAGAGAAGAAGATAGATTGGACAGCTCTAGAAGCTGAAGATACTTCACGAGTACCAAGTACCGGTCTAGGGGGTAAAGTTAAAGAATTGCCCGAATTATTGATACAGGTTTTGCCAAGGTTACTAACCACGAAAAAGGAAGATTGGGATGCAATCTCAGCATGTAAACAGAAACAGGATGAAGACACTAGTGATTTTTATTCTAGATTTGAAAAATGTTTTATTATTAACAGTGGTCTGAAGACAGGTAGCGAGTCGTACCCTCATCTTTTTGTTACCAAACTAGTCGAGAATTCAAGTCCACAAGTTAAAAATCGAGTTTTGAAAGTCGAAAGTAGTTGGCAAGCTAATACTCCGTCCCAAATGCTACAAATGCTCCAGTATCACCAGAACAGAATCAGGGAAGAGCAAGAACACGAAAGGAGACGTATGAAAGACACGAAAATGAAAGTATTAGTTGCACAATCTATTCCGCAAGACAGTCAGAAGAGGGGTCCGAATCAAGCCAGTCATCCTGCAGCTCCCGTTAAAGGGACTTGCAATTACTGTAAACAGCCAGGTCATTTTATAAACGAGTGTGCAGTTCTGAAACACAACATAGCTACTGGTAAGACTAAAGAAAGACCACGTCCGCCTAGACAAGAACAAGTTTCACAGACTTCTCAGTCACCACAGAATGCACAACAGACAGTTCCAGTACCGCAGCCTATCGCTGCAACACAGCATGTTACACAGCAGATGTACCAGTATGCACAGGCAGAGTATCCAGAGTACCAACAATATTCATGAAACAGCCTAGAGAGGGAGGTAGGCTTGCCTCTCATCGAGATATCTGTAGATCAAGAGGGTCCCTATGTACACAGTCAAGTATTAGGGAAAGACAGAAAGTTTCTGATTGATACAGGGGCAATTAGGACTACTATCAGTCATGACGAGGTTCCAGGGGCTCCGCTCTCAGGCTCTAGAAATGTTTCCCTTGGATTTTCAGGAAAGCCAATTGTTAATGAAATTTCAAAACCAGTTACTCTAGAAGTTGGTCCGTTGTCCCGAACTACTGATTTGTTACTTACAAAAGCATGTCCAGAAAATTTGTTAGGCATCAAGACGTTAAAAGAATTAGGAGCAGTTATATGCTGTTCCCCAGAAGGAGTCCGATTGTTTTTACGCGACTTTAAAGGTCACTATGTATTACGTGATTTTGATCCAAGATTACTGAATGTCCCACAGCATCTATGGGCGCAAGGTCCAACTGATGTAGGATGTATGCACATCACACCCCATCGTGTGACTCTGAAGCAAGGTGTAGTTTTACCACGAATCAGACAGTACAGATTGCCCCCTGAGGCTGTAGCAGCCTTATCCAAAATTATTGACGAGCTTATTGCTCAAGGAGTGGTTGTAGAAACTGACTCCAATGTATGTAATTCTCCTATCATTCCAGTCATGAAACGTACTGATCCAAATGCACCTCCAGTATATCGATTAGTGATCGACCTTCGAGAACTTAATAAATGTATCATACCCCAGTACCCAGTAGTCCCAGATATTTCATCCTTATTGACAGCCATTGATTCCGAAGCTACGTTCTTCACTGTTATCGATCTCAAGAATGCATTTTTCAGTGTCCCCATTCATCCAGACAGCCAGTACCTTTTCGGTTTTTGTTTAAATGGAAGAAGCTATAAATTTACACAAGCTCCTCAAGGTTTCACAGAAAGTCCTAGCATTTACAGTCAAGCACTTAAGAGACAACTAGACAATATTCACATGCCAACTGATACTGCCCTGCTCCAGTATGTCGATGATCTACTGATCACAGCCCGTTCTGAACGTGACTGCGAGCGAGCGTCACTTACAGTCCTGTATTTTCTGGCCGAGATGGGGCACAAGGTGTCCCCTTCTAAATTACAATTCTGTGTCCAGCAAGTGGTATACTTAGGACACTTGCTGTCCAAGTGGGGTAGGCAGTTGACACCAGACCGTATCCAGTTAATAGCGAGTCTTCCACAGCCCAAGACACAGAAGGAGGTACGAGCTTTTATTGGCCTCACTTCTTATTGCAGACAATGGATTCCTCAGTATGCATTTCTAGCCAAGCCACTGATTCAGTTAACGACACAGGAGGCAGCCGTATCGACTGTCCTCCCTTGGACCCAGGAACATACACTTGTTTTTAATGAGTTAAAGAAAGCCTTATGCCAAGCACCTGTTCTAGCAACACCGAACTACAGTAAGCCGTTTACACTTTTTGTCACAGAACGTGATGGTACTGCATTATCTGTTCTCACACAAGATCAAGCAGGACAGTACAAGCCTTGTGCTTATTTTTCGAGCACATTAGATCCAGTAGCCCAGGCTCTGCCTGCGTGCCTCAAGTCAGTTGCAGCCACAGCTCTAGCTATCAGACAAAGTGATTCCATAGTATTAGGACACTCCCTGACAGTACAAGTTCCACATTCCGTGGAAGTTCTTTTAAACCGAACACAGACTCAGCACTTGACAATTGCACGTTTAACAGGTTATGAACTGACACTGTTCCAGCCACACATAGAAATCAGACGCTGCAACATTTTAAATCCTGCTACACTGTTACCGTCAGTTACTTCAAATCCTGCCACACATGACTGTGTGGAAGTTGTTAACACTATGACTAAGCCAAGACAAGACCTGACAGATATTGCATTACCTAATCCCGACCTGACACTTTATGTGGATGGTTCATGTATGAGAACAAGTACAGGAGAACTAGTAGCCGCGTATGCAGTGACTACTGAAACCGAAGTTATAGAAACACATCATATTGACACCCTGTCTGCTCAAGCAGCAGAGCTAGTCGCTCTGACCCAAGCCTGCATACGTGCCAAGAACCTGAAGGTAAACATATATACAGATTCACGTTATGCATTCGGAGTTGTACACGACTTTGGAGTGCTCTGGCAGGAGAGAGGTTTCATGACTTCTCATGGAACCAAGATTCAGCATGGTCTCCTCATCCAAGCTCTGTTAGATGCAATACATTTACCGACAGCTATCGCTATCATGAAGTGCAAGGCACATACGAAAGTCACTGACATCATTTCCCAAGGAAACGATCTAGCAGATCGAACAGCCAAGCTTACAGCTCAGACCCCAGACATTCCAGTCAACATGACACAGACACTCATTCCAGATCCGACTACTTGTATGACAGTTAAGGACCCTACACAAGATGTCATAGACATACAGTTACATGCTACTCCCGAAGAAATCAAGAAATGGTCCGAACAAGGAGGGGTCCAGACAGATCAAGGATGGTTGACGAAGGGAAAAGCCACATGGTTTCTCCCCGACTCTATGGTTCAAGTCATTATTAATACCGCACATAGTCCAGCACATCTAGGAGAAAAAGCTATGTTAGACAGTATCCAGAACCTTTGGTTCAACAAGCATTTACGAGCTGCAGCCAAGCAGAAAGTCCGTACCTGTATGATATGTTGTCAGTTCAATCCAGGTAAAAGTGTCCCGGTGGAACAAGGGGGATTCCAACCTCCTGACCACCCTTTTGAAGTCCTCCAGATGGATTATATTCAGATGGAGCGATGTCGAGGTTTCAAGTATGTCCTCGTAGTTGTATGCGCTTTGTCCAGGTGGACAGAAGCATATCCAGTTCCAGATTACACAGCCGCGACCACTGCCAGGCAGTTGGTTCGTGAATTCTTTCCCCGCTATGGACTCCCTAGGGTCGTGTATTCAGATAACGGCCAACCATTCTCATCTGAGCTTATGAAGCATGTTTCCCTTCTATTGGGGTACCAGTGGAAGTTCCATTGTGTGCGCCATCCTGAAGCAGCCGGTCTCGTAGAGAGACATAATCAGACGTTGAAAATCCGCCTTGCAAAAATATGTAAAGAGAAAGGTGTAGACTGGCTAGTTGCCCTGCCAGTTGCTTTATTCTACATGAGGATGGTTGCACATTCCAGATCAGGTCTGTCCCCATATGAGGTCGTATTCGGCCGCCCCCCAAACATGTGGGGTACACCTAGACCCCGCAGTATTACAGATGTTTCCAGTAATATGCTGACAGATTACCTAGCTTCCTTGATGTCTGCCCTACACTCTTGTCGTTCACAGGTTGCCGCCGCATTTCCAGACAACACCGAGGTGAAACCGCATGAAGTCATTCCAGGAAGCCTCGTATTGGTGCGGAATTTTGATCGTTCAAGCCCGCTGGAGCCCCGTTGGAAGGAGCCCCGTCTCGTCTTGTTAACAACAAGGACCGCCGTGAAGTTAGAGGGCAGGAAAGGATGGGTCCATCTGTCCCATATAAAGAAATTCCATGGAGTTCGTGAAAAGACTTTTGCAAAGGACTGCCTCATTCCTACAGACTACCTAAAAACAGACTCTGAACTCAAGCCTCCCCTGTTGGAGGAAACTCCGCAACAGGAGTATAAAAAGAAACTCCGGTCTAGTAAAATAAGTCAGCCAGTTTAATTGTCTAAGTCCCTCTCGGGTGAAACGGTTAGACAGGTCCCTGACATGTATGAGATAGACCTCCATAGTGAGAGAGTTAGTCAAAACTCTATAAAATGTATCATTGTTTTAAGTTTTTTGTTACTCTTGAGTCTAATGGTTACCTGCACAAGTTATGCTTTATATTTATGTTTTCCAATCTCACATGTAAATACGTTTTTTAATGCTACAGTAGAGCACACATTTAGTGATCTGCCTCCTCACGAGCTATCCTATCGTCTTGCTATGCGAAATAATACATTTATCAGAATGTTACACTATTCACACCAGACCAGCAATGCCACTAATTGTTGGGTGTGTGGTCGACTCCCCCCTTTCCAGACACCGAAGGGAGTTCTGCCACTCTTTCCTTATCCGTTTTCACATAATGGTTCGTCTGGAGCATGGTCCACGTTAACGTCATCCTCTCATGACATGTCCCTTCTGAATAGAACATGTTTTCCAGACAAGAAAGGTCTCTCCCATAGAACAGGGTTAGATCTAGAAAATGAAGTATATGATTTAGGTAATTATTCTTCGAATTTCATGGTCCTGAATGTTCAGTCTGATACTACTCCAGATTTGCCTGCTATTTCAGTACTACCAGTCAAAGGCGAATTATGTGTCTGAAAGAATGGTTCCGCACATGTAGGACATAGTGATTGTACTACTACTGTCAAGTATAGTGACAGTGGGAAATCTATTTTCAAAGCCTCACGTCATTCTCATTTTGTTTGTGGTCAGACTGCATATGTTTGTCTGCCCCTCGATTGGGATGGAACATGTTACATTGCCTTCCTACTGCCACCAGTTTTTCTAGCCCCATCTGATTATCACAGAAACACGCATCTAGTACACGTCAGACATAGAAGGGAGATCGAGTCCCCGATTGTCGATCAAACTGAAACTACTCTAGAACAATATCAAGACTTCAATAAAGGTTTCTTCTTCTTTATAGGACCTATCCAGAATAGTAAGTTAATCCGTAGGTTAACCAGAACCCTTGAAGCAGTAGTGAATGAGACTACTTCTGCTCTAGGTAACCTAACTGAAGAGCAATCTGCTATGAGATTTGTCGTGCTCCAGAATCGTCTCGTTCTTGACGTCATACTGGCCGATAGAGGAGGAGCATGTAGAGTCATCGGATCTAGTTGCTGCATTTTCATTCCTAATAACGCACCGTCTGTTTATTCAGCTATAACCAGACTTCATAAAATTGCCCATCAGTTACACCAGAATCCAGGCACCTGGACATGGTCCGGTTGGCTCTGGAGTATTATATCTGCCTGGGGATGGAAAGTATTGTCATTCCTAGGTATTGCAGTAATGATCATATTCAGTTGCTGTCTCTGTATACAATGTGGCCCTGCGATTTGCGGCATTTGCGCTACCTCTTGTATCCCTAGTCCTAAATCCCGTTCCAAGACAATTCGAGACGAGCAAATGATGCTATATGAAATGATAGATGGTATCATGAATATTGATGTTTCCTGATGGAAACGTAGGGCACAAGGAGGGAATGTGGAAAAGTAAATTTTGCCATGTTGTATGTGCCTACGTGTTCCCCATCTTATGTTATATGTGCATGATCGATATGCATGTATTCCCCTCTGATCGATTAAAGACGCAATTATAGTTGTGTCCAACTCTAGTATGTCAGTTTCCAGTTCTCGTGAAAGCTACGAGTATTAGACCTATGTTGCCACGTTTTACAGTGTGCACGTTAATTCAGAATAAAGTCCCCGTTTCTACGCCTCAAAAGGGCCCGGACTCAGATTCAGCTCCTGTCTCCTGAACCCTCTCCAAGGAGCGATACAGCCCCCACCTGTATCCCTGACCCTTCGCTTACTTCATGCCTCGCAGTGCCCGGCCCGGCCTGGCTCTGCCTCTCAGTCTGCCAAGAGTATGTTATGCTTCTAGTTATCAGTCCAGCCCTCCTTCTCTGCATTCCTAAGCTACTGCATCGCATCAATAGTTTCAGCCATAGTCTAGCCTTTATGTCTCCATGTAAGAGAAATACTGTATTAATATTCATAGAATATTCCTAGCACACGAACACATGTAGAATAATGCACGCATCAGTCTTAGTATCAAGTAGCCTTTGCCCAGATAACTTTTGGATTCTATCAACATGTACTCTAAACACCAGATACTAGATATGCCTTGGGTACATGTCGCTCTGACACTCCAGACTTTTAGTCTCCTCTTCTAGCGCAGAAGTCATAGCCCCCAGTTCTCCCTTGTAACACGTCATTGCCCGTTTGCGCGCACCACTAGGTTAGAGGTCCCAGCTGCTCAGGTAGCCCCCTCCATGTTTCCGCCCCGTTTATGACATATTCTGTTACGTTTACATCACATGTCTATGTATACGCCCTGTACACGCCTTCTTGTTACATCATTTTGCCCTTATCTTTCGCGACTGCTACGAGAACCGCCTACTGCTACGCCTACTGTATTGAATGTAATGTATTTGTTAAAGTATATATATATTGTGCACCCATGTTAAATGTTAGCCTGCCATTTTCCCTGCCCCCGGCAGCTGCCTTCATTCCCTTCCCGTACAGGCTGTCCTGTTCCTGTCCTTTATGTCTGATTAAAGCCTGTGACTCAAGATACCTCGAATCCTGACTCTTATTTATTGAGCTATCTGTTCATATGAGTATCCTGAAAAATAGAACCGGTAATTAATTATTTATTTACCACAGATAGCACTCATGTTGCTGGCCATTTATTGGACCCTATATTTTCTAATGTGGGTTCTATAACAGTGGCGCCCCCGGTTCCCTTGGTCTGGACAGACCACTTTTTAGCCCCCTTCTCCTTTTGGCTGCCAGGGAAAACGGTTTTGAACCGCCCTCGATCTATGATGAAACGCCCCTGGCATAAATTGGATGTTAGTAAATTTTCGGACTCTCTGTTAAGTCTTAAACCACAGTTTCCTCCTAATATGGAGCCAGCTGATACACTCTTTCAGAATTGGCTGACTCAAGCCCTGGATACTTGCATTCCTGCTAAATCTAGTTTAAAGAAGAAACAAGGGTCTTCTAATCCCTGGTTTAATGAATCCCTGGCTAAAGCCAAAAAGGTCTGCAAGCAACTGGAGCAAATCTGGAGGCGTGCTCATGACATGGAAGCAAAAAAATAAATACCGTGATTCAATTAAAATGTATCATAGGCTGATCTGGAAAGCTAGAGCTGAATATATTGCTGCAAAAAGTTTGGAGAGCAATAATCCTCCCAAAATGATTTTTTCCCTTCTTAAAAAGATGCAACACTCCAATGTGAAAGATGACTCCCCAGTCTTTTCTAACACTCAGTTCGATGAACTAGCAGGTTTTTTTGTGCGAGGCCATTTATAACAGCCTCCCCATAGTTACTATTAACAACGGTAGGCCTGACCAGGAGAGACAACACCTAATACTATAACTTCAACACTAGAGGGGTTTCCATACTTTGCAACTCCCGCTCATGAGCATTTAATCATAATAGTCAAAGTGTTGTGGTGTGTCACTTTACAACAAGAAAATCAAATTACCATCATAGTCCCACCCAGAGATAGAAAAAAGTGTGGGGAAGGAGAGAAAGCACCTCACGGTCGTAACACCAAGGGGGTTGCTGGCTGGTACTCACCAGCACACCCACTTATCATCATAGGTTACTTTCTCTTCAAATAAAAAAGTGTGTGTTCTGTCGTGAAAAAATCTCAAACCCAATGAAGTACGGAGAAAAGATGACAAAACCAAGAGTAAATAAATCAGTGCATAGTGTCATTACAAGTGCCCACTGGACCCCTGTGAGAATACAAACAAATAATTCTCACCATTAAAAACTGGTAAAGCTTACTAGCTCAGCGTAACTTTATTGAATGCTGTAAGCCTTCCCAAATTAAAAATGGTTCCAATCAAACCATAATCAATCTTCTTAAGCCGACATGTTTCGGTGCCAAGAAATTCAAGCAACTTCTTCAGGGCTATTGGGGTTCCAACCTAAACTTCATGTGACATTCCACATCAAACCTATGATGGTATAATATTAAAAAGAAAGACAGTGCCAACTGTAAAATCCACTTTGAGCAAACAGCACAATCATAATCTACTCAAAAGGTAATACAAATGTTTCATTACCAGCTGGTTGCGTAGACTCCGCATACCTGCAACCATCTCTTAATGGCTCACGCGTCAGCTGATCGCGTGCCCACTAGGTGACTGCCAAAGGTCCTGTCACCTACAAATATTCATAAAATAGCATTACCTCAATAACTCGCTCCTTTCATTTTTACCGACATTGCATCCTCATAGCATTATTACAGGGTGCACCATGCGGCAATTTCTATTCTCTCTCCGCATCACGTTTCATCTTCGTAGACATATCATAATGTAAGCCCACCCCCTTCAATCATCAACCGCTCTGCTTCAAAAAACAAGGACTCCTTTTTAAATTACCAAGTGTATCTTCATCAAGTGCACCCACTCAGCTTTAATGAACGGGTGTCCGTTCTTCACTCACAGTGAGTCGGTCAGGATATAACTCTGACTCACATCACAAACCCCCATGCGTGCACACTGCTTACTGCTTACCGCTACCGCGTCCCTCTTGCGCTTGCAATCTTCCAACTCAGAGTTCACCAGTTGGAATAGTGAATATGTAGACGGCCACGCCCTTATTCAGCACGGACGCCATATGTGATTCCCATTCATCAAACACCACCACGGCGGTCATCTTATAGTGGAGCCGGAGTTTGTGGCTAACATTAAAACCAATACTCAATATCGTCATGTGTAGTAGAACTTTATTTAAAAACAATTATAATCTTTAACCCCTTAAGCATGTCAAATGGGGGATGAGGAGCTGGACCTAAATAATAATCCTACCACCAATATTAATGCGCTAAGAACTTTCACTGAATGCAAAGGAGCAAACTATAGGAGGGGCACCTAAATGTACCGCCTCCCAAGCATACCCATCCAAGAGTCCCTGTCAGAGCCTGCCAATTCAGGTTACAATCCCTAAGAGACAACTAAGTGCACAAGCCCTCTGTCAGCAAGTGTATCGAATATGCGGGATAATAAATCCCACTCAAGCTCAGTTGTTTAAAGCCTGATGAATTCCAGGCACCACTCCCCCGCCAGAAGTGAGAAAAGAATCCTAAATGGTCTCTCAAAGTGCCCAGGGTTGCTGCTATACATCAGGCCCAACCCCAAAAAAACGAGATCTTCATTTCGCTGGGATAAAATACAATGATAGTCCATACACAGAGGGATGGGCCAAAAAAGCAGAGGGCTCCAACGAGGGCTTAGTATCTACTGATTTTAATCCATTCAATTGAGTCATTCAATCCCACCTTATCAGCTTTCTCAGAAAAAAATCAATTTGGCTTCTTTTCTAGCTAAAATGGATTCGATATTATATGTGTCACCCATCACCCTCTCAAGAACAGTCCACCTCAGGGCCCTGAAGTCGTGTTGTTTTTCTTGAAAATTTTGTACCTGCCGAGTTGTCAATTTTTTGGCTTTAAGAGTACTTAAATGTTCTTGCACACAAACTTTCACCTTCCGTGAGGTCAACCCAATATAGTGCAACCCACAGTTACACGTCAGTCTGTAGATGACATTGGTAGTATTGCAATTACTGAACCTATTCAGAAACCACTCTCTGTCATTCTCCAAAGTAACACTCTTAGTTACCTGGGTCAAACCATGGACTGAACACCCACCACAAGGATAGTGACGAGGGGGAGATTGGATACATGTGGCATTGTCACTGTGTGGGGGTGCACCAACTTATCCTTAAGATTGGGGGCCCGCTTGAAGGCTAATCGTGGGGGTGGCATCTTGTCGGTGGCAGTATCTAGGATGGACAAATGCTTCCTCACTATCTGTCTTACTTTGGTTGATAGGGGGTCAAATGTTGTAACCAATGGAAGGCACTTGTTTTTCTGTTTCACATTCCTCTCCAAGAGGACATCACGTTGGGTATTCAAAGCCCATTTATGAGCTTGTTTGATGATTTTAGTAGGATACTCTCTCTCCTTAAGCTTAGTCACCAGTTCCTCTGATAGCTCCATAGATGTATCAGTCATAGAGCAGTTGCGGCGATATCGCAAAAACTGGCCCACCTGGGAGATTATCCCGGAGGGATCTCGGGTTAAACGAGCGGTAATGTAATAGAGAGTTCCTATCACTTGGCTTCTGATGAACATTGGTTACCAATCCATGGTCCATAGCTGTAATATCTACATCCAGATAGACCGCCGACGTATAGCTATAGGCCCAGGTGAAATGCAAACACTCATCTGCCTGGTTTAGCCACATGAGAAATGATGTCAAAAGGTCCTCTGATCCAGTCCAGATGCAGAGGACATCATCAATATACCTCCTCCAAAGAGAAATATTCTCTTTGAAGGAGTTGGAGGCATGGTCTATAACATTTTCCTCAAACTGGCCTACGTAAATGGAGGCCAGGCTCGGAGCTAATGTAGCCCCCATTGAAGTCCCCGACACCTGGAGATACAATTGATTCCTATACTCAAAAAATGTTTTTGTCAGTGGCAATTCAATACATTGCAGGAGAAACGACTGGGGGGGGGGTGTCATAAAACCATTCCAGTGCCCCAGGAGCCCGCTTTGCTGCCACCAGCGTGGCATCTTGGGGAATGCTGGTATACAGGGATTCGATATCAATCATTACCAGAAACTGATTTGCTGGGTCGAATTCCACTGTTTTCAAGATGTTCAATACATCAGTATTGTCCTGCACAAATGAGGGTTGTGTGTTGACTGATTCCCTCAGAAAGAAATCTGAAAATTGAGACAAGGGCTCCAATACTGATTGAATGCCGGAAACAATCGACGCCCTAGTGGTGGACGTTGAGGCTTATGGATCTTCGTCAAGATGTAAAATGTCGGTACTTGTGGTTTCTGATTGATGATAAAATCTGCCTCCTTATGCGTTATCCATTTTTTCTCCATTGTGTCCACCACCAGGGTCTTGATGGTATCTTGTAGTTCAGGTGTGGGATCCCGTATCAGTGGTTGGTAATTGGTGCGGAACCCCAATAGCCTTAAAACCTCTGCCTCATAGTCACTGGTGTTAAGTACTACTACAGCACCGCCCGTATAGGCTTGCTTGATCGTTATAGATTTATTATCTTGTATGGATTTCACAGCTGTCCAGTTGCTTTTGCTCATATTATTCAGGTGCATCTGATTATGAGACTGTTCCAAGGACTCAATATCGCGTAGCACCCGCTGTTCAAATACAGCTACCTCTCGACCCACGGAAGAAGTCGGGGGCAAAAACCAGATGGTCAGTGTAGATTAGTAGCAAAAATGGATGGTGGCTCCCTTTCCTTGTCACTAAAAAATGTATGAATTTTGATCTTTCTCATCATCTCAAAGATCTCTGTTCGACAATTGAACGTGTTATGGCGCGGGGTGGGATCAAAGCCCAAGCCTTTATTCAGAACTCTAGATTCCTCTTGGAACAAAGTATAGCTGGCCACAATATCATTTTTATTTTTAGAGGGCTGGGCCCGCTGCACACCAACGTCAGAATCCACTACTGGTGTGTTCTGCCTCGACTGCGCGTGATTGGGGAGAGTATGTCTGCCATGTCGGTACGTGGTTGGCCCTGCCCCTGCCTCTGCCCCTCTGGGCGGGACCACCTCCTCCACGATTGCCCCTGTGAGTTTGCCCTAAAAAAGACCTCAAGAGAGTTCCGAGGTCCTCGTTGGTTCTTGTTTCAGGTGCAAATCTAACCATATTCTGGTTTGATGTGGGTACTTGTTCACCAGATTCCTCCTCCTCGCTGCTGGTGTTGTCGAACGTCCAATTTATGGTAGTTTGTCTTGCTGGTCTCTGACCAACCCTTTGATAGTTCTGATTAGGGGTGGGCGTAGTTCGCGAAGTAGCGCAACGCGAAGCTACGCGAAGTGCACTTCGTACTACGCGAACTTCACGTAGCACTACGCGAGCTGCGTAGTAGCATGTTCGCACTGTGCAAGATGCATTTTCAATGATTGCACAGTGCGGACAAGCATCCTGCACTGTGCAAACATTGAAAACGGTATCTTGCACAGTGCAAGCTGTAGTTTTCTGCCGATCGAGTAGAGTTTTACTCGAACGGCAGCTTTCTCAACGCGGACTGGTAGTTTCTCATCATGAGCGGCTGCTCTACAGGTGTCTGATAATATTTATCCTCAACATAGGGAAATTCCCACTCATGCGAGAATCGATCCAGGTTCCTTTTCAGGCCTTTGATTTTCCGATTTACCATATATGTTTTGTAATCCAGCAAATCACCCTGGATCCTCGCCAGTTGTTCTTTGGCGTCTGTGATTGCGGTGTCCCTCTTAATGGTCTCCTCAAGTTCGAGAATTTCATTCAACAATTCCTCACTTAATCTTTTAGCAGTATTTATAATTAAATTAACCAGTCCTGAGTGCATTTATTGGCTATATGGCTTCAATCCACTCGGAACTGTTTGTCCTCCAAAAAGATCTTTGGTTCAATTCTTACCAGCAAACTGGGTGGAGCTGCTCCAGCGCGGAGGTATTCAGTCATAAGCGCCCCATGAAGGGCTACACGAAGTTGGCGTTTCTTAGTGTTTGATCATTTCTCCCACTCTTCCCTGGCTGTTGAATTACTGGTTAGCGGGGCATCAGGTAAAAGGCCTGAGAGAATAAGAGCTTTTTGTTCGTCTGTGAAAGCAAGGCAGTTCCTGTCCATGACAAACGCACAGCAACCAACCAAGCTTTCCAGCAGGAGGGAGAAATAAACATATTACTTAAATAGGCAATAAATGTGGTTACTTATTTACAAATGGCACGGTCCTTCTAAAAACAGTTTTGAACACAAAAGCTCTCACGACTGAGCTGCCGTACATAAATCATCAACACACCAGGAGCTACAGAGTTACTGCCAACATTGATTGAAGAGCTGACTTTGAGGACAGGTTATTCATCTCTGAACTAATGTTGTGCTCTTTTCCCCACTTTTGCTCTCTGACACTGAATCTCTCTGCCTTAAAATCAAATCGGGTTCTCCAGCCAATCCCGTGAGTACACAATCTAATTTTACCAGCAGTTAGAGGTTTGAACAATCTATCACTGTCCTCTGCATCATTACCTGCAACATGCAAGCATGCAAATGTTATACCTCTTTTAAAGAAGCCTTCCTTAGAGCCTTTGGACACGGGTAATTTTCGCCCGATTTCCCAGCTCCCTTTGAATGAATGGATAGATGAATGAATTAATACGCACTTGTATAGCTGGCTACCCGAGAGCCTCCCAGCGCATCCTGTAACACCAATCATCCATCAATGATTAAGCAAAGAGAAGGGTCTTCAGCTGCTTCCTGAATCTAAGATGGTCAGACTCAATGCAAATAAAATCTGGGAGCTGATTCCAGAGTTTGGCAGCATTATAGGAGAACCACCGTCCTCCTGTCTGTTACCGTTTGATCCTCGGCACTGCCAATAGATGTTTATTGTTGGATCTCAAAGTCCTCTTGGTGTCATATAATTGCACCATGGACTGAAGCAGAGCTGGACCCTTACCAGAGAGGCACTTGTGAACAATACACATTGCCTTAAACCTGACTCTTTCCGAGACAGAAAGCCAATGCAGTTGACCAAGCTCTAAGTTGGCCAACTTACTCTTCGGGATGTCCACCAAGAGACGAGCCTCACAATTCTGGGCTATCTGGAGTTTCTTGATAGTTCCCTGCGGCGCACCCAGATAGACTCCATTTGCTTAGTCCAACCGCGATAAAATTAAAGATTGAACCACCATACGCCTGGTGTCGAATGGGAGAAGGGGAAGAATCTTCGGTATCATCTTGAGCAGGCCATAACAATTTGCAGCCACCTTGCTTGCTTGAGCGTTAAAACTCCAATTGCAGTCCAGCCAGACACCAAGACTCTTAATTTGCATCATAGGGACAGGCGGTAAACCAAGGCAAATGGGCCACGAAATCTGCAGATTATTAGGTGCAGTGTGACCAAGAATCATGATCTCAGTCTTTGCGCCATTTAATTTAAGAAAAGACAAATCCATCCATTCAGAAACCCTTGCAAGGCATGCCACTAGACCTGAATCGGCTTTATCTTGCTGACTAAGAGACACCACTAATTGGGTGTCATCGGCATTCGTAACAGTATGGATCCCCCAGGGAAGTACCACCTCTGCCAATGGCCTGATATAGATACTAAACAAGGTGGGACTCAATGAAGATCCTGAGGGACTCCATACTGCAACGGCCTCTGGTCGGAGAGTGCACCTTCTTCAAAAACCACAAAAAACCTGTCTGAAAGAAAGGAATGCAGCCATTCTAGGGCAATGCCTACAGCACCCACCTTCCTGAGTCTTTGGATCATAATGTGATGATTCACAGTATCGAAGGCTGCTCTGAGGTCCAATAAAATAATTGCAGCGCAGCCTCCGTTGTCCAAGATTTTCCTTGACTCTTCTACAACAGCAAGAAGGGCAGTCTCCGTGCCCTGATGACGCCCAAAGCCGGTCTGAGTAGGGTGGAGGTAATTATTATCCTCAAGATGAGCTGACAGTAAAGAGTTGACATGTTTTTCTGCCAATTTACTCAATCCAGGCAACAAAGCGATAATTAGACCAGTCATCAGGGTCTCAGTTGCTTTTTTTTTAGAAGGGCTTTAACTCTAGCTTGTTTCCAGGGACAAGGAACCTGACCCGTTGAGAGAGACACATTTATTAGGTCCAGCATTACAGGACAGACTATCTCTGGATCAGCTGGAGAACCAGATTTTAACCGCTGCAAAAGATCCTGTAATGATACAAGAGTAAGGGGATGAAATGTTTCCAGCACAGCTTGCTGCACGGGTGGTAGAACATTTATATCCAAAGCCCTATGCTGAAAGCTGGAATAAATGGTATGCACTTTAGTGGAAAAGAAGCTGGCTAATTCCTTGCAGTGCTTTTGGGCATTATCACCAACATTAGGGGGAATAGGAAGGGAAAGAAGAGATTTCAAGACTTTAAAGATATCAAAAGGAGAATTAGAGGCTGCGATAATTTTTCCATGATAGTAGCTGATTTGAGCAGCTTTTATTTCATTTTTATAGAGCTTAATAGCTTCTCTATAATTACTCTTACTAAATTCTGAGAAATCCTTCCTCCATTTCCTCTCAAATTGCTTACATGATTGTTTAAGCTGTCTCAGGGTATGTGTATACCATGCTTTCTTGTTTGAACCTGTTCGATGGCAGACTTCTTTTTTCGGAAGAACAACATCCAAGGAAGCCTCAAGCCATTTATTAAAATTCTCATTCGCCACCGTAGGATCAGAATGAGAAACCGGAATAGAATTTTTAAGATTGGTCGCCCAATCATTAACTAAGAGTTTAGACCATATGCGCCCACATTTTTTCGTTTTAGCCAAGGATTGAAGAAGCTCTTGAGGAGTCCAGATAAAAGATAACAATACATGATCGGACCATGGAACTGCAATGGACTCAACGAGAGTGATATCTGTGAGATTAGTCAACAGAGCATCAAGCAGATGTCCCACCTTATGAGTGGGGTGAGTCACTATTTGCTTGATTTGGAATGTCTCCAGACAATCAATAAGATCCTGCACCGGAGAGGAATCAGGATCATCGAAATGTAAATTCAAATGACCCAGGATAGAAAAATTGGAAGAAAGGCTAGAAGCATTAGTAGCTACCTCTGGCAGATCTTTACAAAAATTGCCTAGTGATCCTGGGGGCCGATAAATAAGAATACATGAGAAGGAGCAGGTTGGGGAGAAACTTATACCAAATACTAGATTCTCACAGTCAGCTAATTGGCCGATGGTGGCTCTACATCTATACACATCTTTATAGATAATAGCAATTCCCCCACCCCGCCCGCCGACGCCGTCTAACCTAAATATGGCATAGTTAGAGGGAAGAGCTTGAACTATTTCAGGATCGGAGTCCTTATTGGTCCAAGTTTCAGTAAGGAAAAGCACATCTGGATTCCTTTCCTCGAGAAGTAGATGAATTTCGCTGGAATGTTTTTGAAGGGTGAGGCAATTAAGTAGTAGCATGGAGATAGATTTTACTTTCCCCCTGGCAATACTCCCGGAGGGGGTAGCCTGGGAAAACATCCAGTTATACTTACACTGCGGACAGGAGATATTCTCCTCCTCTTACGGTAAACTATACACACAATCCCTTCTGCTCTCACCTCTGAATGTGAGGAGTTGCTCCCTATCATACACCAGCTTATCAGAGGGAAATCGAGCAGGGGTCTCAGCCCCTAGGCCCGGCCTGGCGTGGACAGGCGCAGACAGGCTTGCCTTTGGCACGCCAGCAGCTGCGGTGCGCCCGCTGCGCGGCCGCGTCATCAGCTTAATGTATGGCTGAAGCTGCGTGCGTAAGTGCGCGTCAACAAGGAAGCTTGAACGCTAACTGCACTTCCCAAACAAACAAAGATTCCCCCGAGCCTTTGGCCAGCCCACGTGTCCCCAGCAATGCGTGCAGTCTGCGAAGAAATTCCCAGTAGGTTTATTTAAAAATACACAGTCAAAATTACAACTAAAGATTTAAAAGAAGTCTGGCTTCTAATCACAGATCAGTGCGAGCAAGAAATGTCACACCGCTGCCGCGTCATTGGCTTAATTTATGGCCGAAGCTAAGGCTATAGAATCCTATGAATTTGTAGAGCATAATAAATTCCTTGAACCCTCACAAAACGGGTTTCCCCCCTCCCGCCACATCACCGAGTCGGCGCTGTTGGCTGTGACCGAGGATATCCGTAGCAGCCTAGATGTCGGGAACTCTGCGGCCTTAAATCTTTTGGATTTAAGTGCCGCTTTTGACACTCTTTCCCATGACATCCTTCTATGTAGGCTGCAGGCGATCGGGGTTAGGGGGCTTGGCTTTGTGCCGTTCTTTTTTGGAAGGTAGAACCTTTCAAGTTGTTGTGCACGGGATTCCCCAGGGTTCGATTTTGAGCACTGCGCTTTTTAACATCTATGTCCAACCCCTAGCAATGGTAGCAAAAAGTAGAGGGTTGTCATTGGTATCCTATGCTGATGACACTCACCTAGTCATTGCTGTCTCAAAAAAGTGCAGAAACAACCTCTTCAAATTTAAAGAGGACTTGTTAGCAATTGCAGACTGGATGACAGCTAACTGCTTGCAGCTAAACGCTGCTGAGTCGGAAATACGTGTGCTGGGGAAGATAGTGTTCTTTGGTCAGAACAGTGGTGGCCTGACAAACTCAAACCAGCGCCACTGCCTAAAGAGGAGGTTAAGAATTTAGGTTTTTGGAAAGATAGTGATTTCTCTTTTGATACCCAATCCAAAGCTCTAGCAGAGTCCTGTTTTGGACTCTTAAGGGGGTTGAAACCTCTGCTTGGATACTTTGAACCAAAAATCCGCCAAACCATTCTTCAGGCTACAATTTTAGCCAGGTTTGATTATGGCAACTCCCTTTATTTAGGTGCCAATAAATCCTGTGTTTTACGCCTCCAAAGCACTCAGAACGCTGCAGCACGCACTTTGTTGGCACTTCCTAAGTCATGTTCGGTATCTAATTTTCTGCCTAAGCTTCATTGGCTGCCAATAGCGAAAAGAATCTGGTTTAAATCTCTGTGTGTGGCCCACAAAATTTTGACTCAAAAAGGCCCTCCGATCTTAGCGAATCTGTTAGTCCAGTATGTCCCGAATCGCCATCTGCCAACTCAGGGTTGGTTTGTACCCCCCGATTTCAAAGAGCTAGAGCTGGTGGTCGCTCTTTCAAGGTTCAGGTGGCCCACCAATGGAACTCCCTCACGATCTCCATTAGAGGACTTCAGAACCATCTGGCTTTCCCAAAGGCTATAAAGACCTGACTCTTCCCGGCGTAACGTTCTTGTTTGTTTGAGTGGTCTCTTGGCATTTGTTCTTTGGGTAGCGCTGGGATGCCCCGTTGCTGGGGCAGCTATGCGCTGTATAAATACCACACATCATGCCTGTCATAAAGTGTGGACACTGTCAAGTGCTGCATTTGTGTGTGAAGTGTTGAGTATTTGAATAACTTATCCTCAGCATCATTTGATCCTGATGGCGTAGGTACAGACGGTGCTATCTTTAAGGATCCCTCCACCCTGTGGTGGCTTCAAGGGTGACTGTTCTCCCACTTTACCTGAAGATGCATTATTTGGGAATGGTCACTGCTCGCCTCATTGTGCTCTGTAAATATTTAGTGCAGTTTTACTTCCAATGTAGATCTAAGCTCCTTGGAAGAGATGTCTACGGAAAGGTCGTCAGTCAGACATGTCCCCATAGTTAATGGATGTTGCAGGAAGCATGTTAAGGGTGAGCTAGTCCACCTCCTCCAAGCAGCGTAGGTTGTGAGGGTTGTGTCTGACCATGAAGTACTATTGTAAACAGATCCTCTCCTTCAAGCACTCAAACCTGTGGCTTCTTTTCCTGAGCACTCACACCCACTGACCAGGATCATACCATCTACGACAAGGAATTATAGGCTATTAAGGAAGCCTTCTCTCACTGGTGTCAATACCTGGAAGGAGCAGTGCATCTGATACAGGTTTGGAATACGAATTGGTGGTTTTTAAAACTGATAAAATGCTCTCGACATATCTACTGGAAGATGAGTTTCTGCAGATTCTAAAATCAGAACATACATCTTTTCCCTCAGTACACGCCTCTAACGTCGAACTGCTGCCGTGCTTGTGCATGCCGAAATCTAGACAGTGCTGCAGCTGCACCTCTGGTCCCAGCAGTAATTCCACATTCTAAATCCTCTGGACAGTGATGCAGTTGCTACTTTGGTCCTGAAGGTAAGTCCACATTCTAAGTCCCCTAGCTAGTGCTGCAGCTGCTTCTCTGTCCCAGTGGTAATTCCTCATTCTATGGTCTCTAGACAGTGCTGCAGCTCCAAATCTGGTCCTGTTGGTAATTTCTTGTTCTAGATCTTGCAGACAGTGCTGTTAGCTGCTTCTCTAGATATGTCAGTAACTCCCCCATTCTAAGTCCTGGAGAACCTGGTTTTAGAACCCAGCGGCGCCAGGGGAAACGCCCGATGTCTCCGAGTCCTCCTGTCTTGGCATACAGAAACACGGGATACTTCTTGGTGACGTCAAGGATCAATTTTATTGGCTGCAACCAGAAACAGAGGTCCACGAAGTACAATGACGTATATTCGTAGGAGACTGCTCAATTCTACAAAGCAAGTCATTCCTTTTTATACCAAATATTGTGCTTCAGGCAAACATTCCTTATTTACGGTTAACCAATCCCATGTGTACACGACAAAGCATTGCATGACAAACCCACATCTCAATTGTCCAGCCCACTACAAACTGCGCTGGAAGGCCCAACATTCCTGCTCGAACAAGGCCGGACAGAAACCAATAATAAAAGACCACAACCCGAATCATAAATAGGCCATAAAAGAAGGAACAGAAACAGATGAGAGGCAAGATAGAAGGGCGTGTGTATGTACCGTAAACTCAGCAATGTCCTGCTCTATGATCTCTATCTTGACCAGCTGCCGAACGAGGCTCAACAAGTTTAGCTTCGGGCAACGGAGTCAGCTTGTCCAGGTCACACAGGAGTCAGCTAAAGGTGCACTTGTCTCAAGGATTCGTTCGGCCGTAGTCATCAGCCTATGTGAGGGCAACCACAAGATGGCTGCCGTACACAAAATGGAACCCAAAGGTTCAGAACGGAATCCCTGATTTCATGATGATCCCGTCACTCGTTCATGACGGAAATGCTCGTGTATACCGCATTCGTCATTTCCGGTCCGCTGTTACCGAAATCGTAACAGAACCACGACCTTTATGATCCAGGGTCGGAATTCACGGAACCTCAGACCCTCCTTTTGCCCTTACATAGGCAATAACCTAAACCCACGTCAGTCTGAATCTAGGTCTATATTCATCAGATCATCAAGATGTTGCTGTAGCATCATCTTATTACTTAGCACGTCTCTTGATACAGGTCTCCTTATACACGAGGTAGCACAAAGGCCACATATTGCAGGAGCGCACTGTACACAAAGACAGGACAGGAAAAGGATGGCTAAGACCATCCCAATGATCATCAGAATCTTCCATCCCCATGTAGATAACAATCCCCAGAACCATCCCATTAACGGCCAATCTCCTTCGTCCACATGTATAGACTCGGGAATTTTGTGCAGTTTGGAAATGGCTTGGTACACTGTTGGAGCATTGTCTGGAATGAAAATGCAGCAGCTTGATTGGATCAATTTCCATACCCCTCCTCTATCTGCAAGTATGACATCTAACGCAACTCTGTTCTGAAGAGTCATAAGGCGGTCCGACTGGAGCTCAGCAGTCAGGTTACTAAGGGCACCGGCAGTTTCAACTATGGTGGACTCAACCACTCTTGTCAGTTGCCGTATGTTCCTGCTGTTAACCATAGGTCCCCAAAACGGCAGAAAACCCTTCAAGAAATCACCTAATTCTTGTCCTGCAGTATCTTCCTTACTGAAGACACCTCTAACAACTCTCATCTTGTGGTAATCTGCCGCAGCTGTATAGGTAGGAGGCCACAATAACGAGACAAAACATGTGCCCGAGAAATCAGGGGGCAACCAAGTTTATGCTCTATCGTAACAGACAAAATAGGTACCCTTAGCTGCTAGGAATGATGGGGAAGTCTTGGACGCAAAAACATACGTCTCAGTGCAGATACTCTTCCCTAACTGAGCTCTCGGATTCTTGCCATTACCTTGCAGACATAAATGACCCTGATGGGGTACAATCCAAATCGGAGAGGATCTTTTCGCTCGCTGGTTCTCACTCAGACTTGCTCCATATCCGGTCACGTTCCATCCAATATATGCTAGTGTCTCATCTTTCGGGATAGTCTCATAGGAATCTAGTCCTTTAATCATATCGACTATTCCCTTAACTAGAGCTCTGTTCTTTGGATTGTCTTTCACAGAACGTAGGGGGTAGACTTCACGAGCATAGATAAACATCGTTCTGTATGCCCACACAGAACCATTGTAACTGAATGGCAGGACCAGGTAAGGAATACCTTTATCAGTAGTATGGGGCATAATGCCACACACCCAACAATTAGTCGTGTTCACTACTAGCTGGTGTTGGTGCAGAAGCTGAACAAAGGAGTTATTAACGAATTCCAATCTTCTAATTGACTCATGTTCAGGGTGAAAAGAGAGCGAGGAAACAGGAGGGGAAGGTATTTTTTATTTATTTATTACAAACTTGTACCGCGCTGGGAATCGACTCCCGAAGGAGTATCTCCGCGCCCCTGGCGTCATCTTTGAACAGAGCAGGTCCTACAGTGTAGGATTATTTCCCTTTGTCGAATAAACTAGTATTGGAAAAGGAAAGTTTTTAGTTTCTTCCTAAAAGGAAGATGTTCCCTACACTGTCTGATCTCTCTGGGGAGATTGTTCCACAGCTTTGGGCCAGCCACAGACAGGGCCCTACCCCCTTGCCTGGCCTTCTTAATCCTAGGAACACATAGGAGTTCTTGATCTCCCGATCTAAGAGATCGGGAGGGAGCGTATGCATTGAATTTTTTTGTCAGATATTCGGGGCCTTTCCCTGTGAGGCACTTATGGATGACACAACATGTCTTAAACAATACCCATAACGTTATGAAGTAGCGATTTCAGATAGTAAGTTGAGAGGACCAGTTCCTCAAGATCGCGATGATCATACTGGTGAACTGAGAGTTCCGCATTGCTGACGAACAACGTCAAGAATTCAGAGGTTTAATAACTTGATACAAGATAGTCTCCCTTAAACATACATATTTAGTAGATAGGTGTTTGATTGAGAATGAGTTCTACATCGATGAGTGGTAATGTGTTTTCTTCATAAACTCTTGAATATATTTTTTTACAACGCAGAGCGGTGCTTCATATCCCTGAGCTGTTTGCCAGGTGAGGCGAGGCCTTTCCCCTCACAAATTGAGGTGAGTCCCATGCTACGTATGAACACTGGAGGGCATACTAAGGTTATCATACCTTCTATGCTAACACTTACATGATAGCAATGTCTAAATAATAACCCTTACTAATGATTGTGTTATTATATTTTATTTATTTTTTGTCTATGTGTGGATATCCTGGCGAATCTATAAACGGACTTCTATACCAAAGGAGGAAAACTGTAAGTGAACAAGTGACTTTCAGCATTAGTGTTCACTTAAGTCCTAGTGTTAATTTAATTTTCATCTTTTTCACATATAAGCAGTAGCAATTTAGTTTATGGGTCCTGAGGAAGCGGCAGGTACATACTTCGACCGTGTAAGTCCGCCGAAACATGTCGACCAGATTACCCAGTCAGAAGGTATTTGTTTGAAACATCTGACTTTATTGCACTCTATTGGTTTTATATTTGGAAGGGCATGGCTCCAGAATAAAGTTACATTGCGTGCTCTATCCAATTTTATTCTGAACACTCTCACTATTTTTCACTAAATCACCTATGCACTGCTTTCAGTTACAACTATAACAACAATCACCAGACATCTGTCTCCTCTCTTTGTATATGGAGATAGACAATGGGTTACCTACTGTGAAGTAGACCAAATGATGTACTGGGCGGTACGAATCGTGTAACTGATGGACATTTTTCACAGTGGATTTTTGTCCAGTAGTCTGCCTCCAAAGTAATTCTTGTAGCAGATATTCGGCCAGTTTTTACACACATAGTTCTGCTTGAGACCCACAGTTATTCGTTGTTTTCTCATAAGTTTCTAGGGGGATAATTACTGTGCTTGGTCGTTAAACTGCCCCTAGAACCCTCCTTCAATTGTATATATGCATAGTTCCGGAGCAGCTAAGGCTGCGGGTTCATTTTTAAGATAAAATATAACGATCCGAGTCTGTAAATAGATTTGGATAAAGAGTTGAGTTTTTACACGTTGACCGCATATCAGTGTCCAGGACTCATAACTATGAAACATAAACAGTTGTTGTAATACTTCCATGATAGCTTATCCCATAACGATATATTGAATCCCTTACTTCTGAACAACGATGGCATCTAACCTAGGTTTAGCCTATGATGAGGCAGAGATCCAATCAATATTGGATGACAATCCTAGCATGTTAGACAATCTACCAAAACCTCAGGATGCGAGTCAGGATGGCTGGCCAAAGATCCTGACCCTGAAGAAAAGTCACTCTCGCACATGCATCCATGGAATTACCATGGCTGAATATCTTAGAGGGAATGGTGTACCGTCAGGACTAATTGTTGTGAACTCACCAAGACTATTTCTAGATGATCCAGATTTCATAAGAGACTGGTATCTTATTGCCTGGAAGTGTACGAGAGACTGGTTGGTCCTAATCATTAAGACTGCAAAGAAAGCTGCAGACGAAATCATGATAGAGATCCAACTGTTGGAAGGACAAATAAAAGCAACCATATCGGGAAAACTCTTTACGAAACAACAAGATGAGAACAACAAATCGAATAAGGACTTTAAAGACAACATCCTATTCGCAAAACTGGAGAAATGCAAAAAAGATCTAGCGAAATTCTCTAAAGAGAAGATCTACCCGTATACAAGTGCCAACTATGTCCCAGCGCCATTCAATCGCAATGGTAGATCAGGAGGATCGACCTATGGGACCTCTTCCTCTGGAGATAATTCTACGGATTCAGACTCCTCCAATAACTCAACAACCAACAAATGAGGTAGAGGCCGGGGCAAATATAGAGGTGCACAAAATTACAACCAGGGGCAATTCAATCCTTGGTGGCCACCTAACCCTTGGATGCAAGGTCCACCACAGTTCCCTCAGAATATGGGACCTTATGGACCAGGACTTTTCCCACCAGGCCCGAATGTGCCTTTTTTAGGGTTTGGCAGAGGGAGGTCACGCGGAAGACGCCGGACACAGGGACAAGTACAATGGAATGTTCCCCAACAAGGAATGGGACTTCGGAGTGGCAAACAGATCCCACAGGAACAAGCAGGAACGAGTGTGGGACCAGCCTCATAGTGAATCTTAGTTCACGAACTCTGACACCTTTAGAAGAGAAGGTACTTAACAAAGGCCTCGGCTTCGTAGGGACAAATGTGGG
Source organism: Lissotriton helveticus (assembly GCF_964261635.1). Classification (NCBI taxonomy): domain Eukaryota; kingdom Metazoa; phylum Chordata; class Amphibia; order Caudata; family Salamandridae; genus Lissotriton; species Lissotriton helveticus. Next base: position 2,096,331,127 of record NC_136067.1, read on the forward strand.
TGATCCGTTCCAGACACAGATCGAGTTGTTGAAATTTTTCAGAAAGGTGAGACTCCGCTTTTTCTTCGATAAGAAAGACCAAATTGACACTAACTTTGTAAACACTGGACTGAAGAAACCATCTACTTTCAGTCCATCAGCAAGCACGGTGCCTGCTAAGGTTCTCACTTTCGAGGAAGCAGTACAGCACGATGTACAGGAGCTATTTAAACAAATACACAAACCTTTTGTGAATATTCCAAAATCTGAGCAAAAAGCTTTAAAAGAACTTATGAAAGACCATTCAATAACGATCAAACCAGCGGATAAAGACGGGGCCACAGTATTGATGGACACAACCACATACAGAGAAGAGTGTTTACGCCAGTTAGGAGATACCCGTTCATACCAATTATTGACAGAAGACCCAACCCCAAGGTTATCCACAACCATTGGACACATTGTGGAGGAGGCATTGGCAGAAGGATGGATAACGAACAAAGAAGCAGCCTATTTGACAACTTCACATCCTGTTAGACCATATTTCTATATCTTAGCAAAGATCCATAAGGCACAGAGACCTCCACCTGGTCGTCCGATTATTTCGGGTATTGAATCGATATTGGAACCTTTATCAACGCTCGTTGATTTTTTCCTGAAACCTATGGTCAAATTAATCCCAACCTACCTTCAAGATACGAAAGATCTACTTAGACTCTTGCCCGATATAGAATTCAATCCTACAACAGACCTTTTGGTATCCTTTGACGTTGAGTCATTGTATACCTCCATCCCCCAAAATGAAACCTTAGAAGCGATAGAAACTCTGTTGGGTGATCGAGACCTTGATTCGATAACTCCTGTCTCTTTGATCATGAATCTGGCTACAATAGCCATGAAAGAGAATTTTTTCGAATTTGAAGGCCAGTGCTACCTACACACATCTGGGACAAGCATGGGCAGCGTTTTTGCTCCTAGCCTGGCTAATCTATACATGCATAAATTTGAACAGGACTACGTCCTCAACAATGACAATCCGTATATGACATCAATACGTACATGGAGAAGATACATTGATGACATCCTTGTGATCTGGCATGGGGATGACATCTCCCTTCAGGCCTTTCAAAGCTGGTTGAACAACCGCAACAAGTTCTTACGTTTCACATTGGAAAGTAACAATCACTCCTTGGCCTTCTTAGATCTAATGATAACAGTAACACCACAGGGTCTTAAATCAGAGCTGTATAGGAAGCGCATGGCTCGGAATTCTTTGTTAGAATATACCAGCTGCCATCCGAAGTCCTTGCGTGACAACTTGCCATATGGACAGTTCCTACGAGTGCATCGGAACTGTTCGTCAAAAGAAGACTTTGTAAAACACTCTGAAGATCTAGCCCAACAACTTGGTGATAGGAGTTACCCGAAGAAACTGATTAAACGCTCCAAAAAGAGAGCAGCTAACAATAATCAGGAAGCCCTACTAGATACACCAGTACTCAAAGAGAAGAATGACAGACTTACATGCGTCAATACTTTCAGTACTAGGTCCAATGCGATCCAGCGCATAATACGTAAGCACTGGAAGATTTTGAATACTGGCAAAGATACCCTGGAACAACCACTTTTCGCGTTCAAAAGAGCGACTAGCTTGAGAGATCAATTGATTCACACTAGACCGGCAGCCAGAGAGCCACATCAAGTAGGCACACTATGGAATATGCCACCTGTAACAGGGCACCACCCGTGTGCAAACTGTGCCGCATGTCCCCAGACGAAACACACAATGTCTATAGACATAGGGACAAGTCGCCGCTGGGAACAGACACGGTTCACAAATTGCAATAGTAGCAATTTGATCTACCTCATTACATGTCCGTGCACACTCAGGTATGTCGGTATGACTACCCGGAAAATTAGAATAAGGATCTCGGAGCACAAGAGTACAATAAGGTGCAAAAAGCAAGCGACTCGCCTAACGAATCACTACATCCAAGTGGGCCATAAACCTACAGACTTTGAATGGACAGTACTGGAACAGCCCAATATACCAGCACATATTACTGATGTGTCTAAACACCTATTCAGGATAGAACAGAAATGGGTGTACAGACTTAATTGTGACAAGGCCGGATTGAATGAAGATATCCCGTGGATGACACTATAGACCACGTCAATGGCGCCAATATTTGGGGCTGTCCAAAGGATTCTCTAGAGCTATGAAACAGGCATATAATGAAGAGTGCAGAGTGCATAGAAGCGGCGTTGAGATCTTTGGCCATCTGCTAATATGACATTTGAGGCAGTTACGGATAGACATCCATTTTGAGTCTTAATGACCATAACATATGTAGTTGCACTACTTTAATAGTTGGAATATATGTGCTGACTACATATCCCAGAATGCACTAGAATGTCCAAGATAAGATAATATAGGCAAAAGATATAAGTATCCACAGTTAACCTGCGTCTGGAGGTCCTGAACACAACAATGTGGACTGAAGACCTAATCATTTAACGTTGCAACCCCGTAGTAAGGGTCTAAAACTCCAAAACTCTAGATACATGGTGGGAGAGAATGTCTAACTACATCGCGATCTTGAAACTAATGCGCTATAATTAATAACAAGAGGCATGCTCCCTATGTGTTCCTAATGAAATGAGCGACCTAGCGGATGTATATGAGAATATAAATATCATCCTACATTACAAACGTCATTATAATAGTGAGATCGTTATATTATAATATACGCTTTTTCTAAACTACATTACCCATGAGTCTTGAGAGTGAAATATAGGATGGGTGGCTTAATCATCGTTGCGCTTCATACCTTAAGGAAGTGCGCTAAAGGAAACTACACTTCCCATGATTCAGGGTAGTTCACTGTGAATGTAGCGGCCCAATCACGACCACGCGAAAAACGATAAGGAAGTACCCTACCTCGTCCGCGGCACCTCCCCAAACAGCACGGCAGGCTGTTGGAAGTACCGACGGAAAGGTAAGGGTGTTTGAAGGCGAGACAAACTTAGTTTAACCCTAAAATGCAAGCGCGCTGTCTGGGCATGAGTAAATGGAATGGATTGGCCGCGCTAAGTATGCCGCTTGCAGTGTGCGACTAGGGTGTAATCACATCTAGAATGAGACATGGTAGGTTTGATAAACGTAATGAAGTAGCGATTTGAGATAGTAAGTTGAGAGGACCAGTTCCTCAAGATCGCGATGATCATACTGGTGAACTGAGAGTTCCGCATTGCTGACGAACAACGTCAGGAATTCAGATGTTTAATAACTTGATACAAGATAGTCTCCCTTAAACATATATATTGAGTAGATAGGTGTTTGATTGAGAATGAGTTCTACATCGATGAGTGGTCATGTGTTTTCTTCATTAACTCTTGAATATATTTGTTTACAACGCAGAGCGGTGCTTCATATCCCTGAGCTGTTTGCCAGGTGAGGCGAGGCCTTTCCCCTCACAAATTGAGGTGAGTCCCATGTTACGTATGAACACTGGAGGGCATACTAAGGTTATCATACCTTCTATGCTAACACTTACATGATAGCAATGTCTAAATAATAACCCTTACTAATGATTGTGTTATTATATTTTATTTATTTTTTGTCTATGTGTGGATATCCTGGCAAATCTATAAATGGACTTCTATACCAAAGGAGGAAAACTGTAAGTGAACAAGTGACTTTCAGCATTAGTGTTCACTTAAGTCCTAGTGTTAATTTAATTTTCATCTTTTTCACATATAAGCAGTAGCAATTTAGTTTATGGGTCCTGAGGAAGCGGCAGGTACATACTTCGACCGTGTAAGTCCGCAGAAACATGTCGACCAGATTACCCAGTCAGAAGGTATTTGTTTGAAACATCTGACTTTATTGCACTCTATTGGTTTTATATTTGGAAGGGCATGGCTCCAGAATAAAGTTACATTGTGTGCTCTATCCAATTTTATTCTGAACACTCTCACTATTTTTCACTAAATCACCTATGCACTGCTTTCAGTTACAACTATAACAACAATCACCAGACATCTGTCTCCTCTCTTTGTATATGGAGATAGACAATGGGCTACCTACTGTGAAGTAGACCAAATGATGTACTGCGCGGTACGAATCGTGTAACTAATGGACATTTTTCACAGTGGATTTTTGTCCAGTAGTCTGCCTCCAAAGTAATTCTTGTAGCAGATATTCGGCCAGAGTGCATCGGAACTGTTCGTCAAAAGAAGACTTTGTAAAACACTCTGAAGATCTAGCCCAACAACTTGGTGATAGGAGTTACCCGAAGAAACTGATTAAACGCTCCAAAAAGAGAGCAGCTAACAATAATCAGGAAGCCCTACTAGATCCACCAGTACTCAAAGAGAAGAATGACAGACTTACATGCGTCAATACTTTCAGTACTAGGTCCAATGCGATCCAGCGCATAACACGTAAGCACTGGAAGATTTTGAATACTGGCAAAGATACCCTGGAACAACCACTTTTCGCGTTCAAAAGAGCGACTAGCTTGAGAGATCAATTGATTCACACTAGACCGGCAGCCAGAGAGCCACATCAAGTAGGCACACTATGGAATATGCCACCTGTAACAGGGCACCACCCGTGTGGAAACTGTGCCGCATGTCCCCAGGCGAAACACACAATGTCTATAGACATAGGGACAAGTCGCCGCTGGGAACAGACACGGTTCACAAATTGCAATAGTAGCAATTTGATCTACCTCATTACATGTCCGTGCACACTCAGGTATGTCGGTATGACTACCCGGAAAATTAGAATAAGGATCTCGGAGCACAAGAGTACAATAAGGTGCAAAAAGCAAGCGACTCGCCTAACGAATCACTACATCCAAGTGGGCCATAAACCTACAGACTTTGAGTGGACAGTACTGGAACAGCCCAATATACCAGTACATATTACTGATGTGTCTAAACACCTATTCAGGATAGAACAGAAATGGGTGTACAGACTTAATTGTGACAAGGCCGGATTGAATGAAGATATCCCGTGGATGACACTATAGACCACGTCAATGGCGCCAATATTTGGGGCTGTCCAAAGGATTCTCTAGAGCTATGAAACAGGCATATAATGAAGAGTGCAGAGTGCATAGAAGCGGCGTTGAGATCTTTGGCCATCTGCTAATATGACATTTGAGGCAGTTACGGATAGACATCCATTTTGAGTCTTAATGACCATAACATATGTAGTTGCACTACTTTAATAGTTGGAATATATGTGCTGACTACATATCCCAGAATGCACTAGAATGTCCAAGATAAGATAATATAGGCAAAAGATCTAAGTATCCACAGTTAACCTGCGTCTGGAGGTCCTGAACACAACAATGTGGACTGAAGACCTAATCATTTAACGTTGCTACCCCGTAGGAAGGGTCTAAAACTCCAAAACTCTAGATACATGGTGGGAGAGAATGTCTAACTACATTGCGATCTTGAAACTAATGTGCTATAATTAATAACAAGAGGCATGCTCCCTATGTGTTCCTAATGAAATGAGCGACCTAGCGGATGTATATGAGAATATAAATATCATCCTACATTACAAACGTCATTATAACAGTGAGATCGTTATATTATAATATACACTTTTTCTAAACTACATTACCCATGAGTCTTGAGAGTGAAATATAGGAGGATCGACCTATGGGACCTCTTCCTCTGGAGATAATTCTACGGATTCAGACTCCTCCAATAACTCAACAACCAACAAATGAGGTAGAGGCCGGGGCAAATATAGAGGTGCACAAAATTACAACCAGGGGCAATTCAATCCTTGGTGGCCACCTAACCCTTGGATGCAAGGTCCACCACAGTTCCCTCAGAATATGGGACCTTATGGACCAGGACTTTTCCCACCAGTCCCGAATGTGCCTTTTTTAGGGTTTGGCAGAGGGAGGTCACGCGGAAGACGCCGGACACAGGGACAAGTACAATGGAATGTTCCCCAACAAGGAATGGGACTTCGGAGTGGCAAACAGATCCCACAGGAACAAGCAGGAACGAGTGTGGGACCAGCCTCATAGTGAATCTTAGTTCACGAACTCTGACACCTTTAGAAGAGAAGGTACTTAACAAAGGCCTCGGCTTCGTAGGGACAAATGTGGGTGATCCGTTCCAGACACAGATCGAGTTGTTGAAATTTTTCAGAAAGGTGAGACTCCGCTTTTTCTTCGATAAGAAAGACCAAATTGACACTAACTTTGTAAACACTGGACTGAAGAAACCATCTACTTTCAGTCCATCAGCAAGCACGGTGCCTGCTAAGGTTCTCACTTTCGAGGAAGCAGTACAGCACGATGTACAGGAGCTATTTAAACAAATACACAAACCTTTTGTGAATATTCCAAAATCTGAGCAAAAAGCTTTAAAAGAACTTATGAAAGACCATTCAATAACGATCAAACCAGCGGATAAAGACGGGGCCACAGTATTGATGGACACAACCACATACAGAGAAGAGTGTTTACGCCAGTTAGGAGATACCCGTTCATACCAATTATTGACAGAAGACCCAACCCCAAGGTTATCCACAACCATTGGACACATTGTGGAGGAGGCATTGGCAGAAGGATGGATAACGAACAAAGAAGCAGCCTATTTGACAACTTCACATCCTGTTAGACCATATTTCTATATCTTAGCAAAGATCCATAAGGCACAGAGACCTCCACCTGGTCGTCCGATTATTTCGGGTATTGAATCGATATTGGAACCTTTATCAACGCTCGTTGATTTTTTCCTGAAACCTATGGTCAAATTAATCCCAACCTACCTTCAAGATACGAAAGATCTACTTAGACTCTTGCCCGATATAGAATTCAATCCTACAACAGACCTTTTGGTATCCTTTGACGTTGAGTCATTGTATACCTCCATCCCCCAAAATGAAACCTTAGAAGCGATAGAAACTCTGTTGGGTGATCGAGACCTTGATTCGATAACTCCTGTCTCTTTGATCATGAATCTGGCTACAATAGCCATGAAAGAGAATTTTTTCGAATTTGAAGGCCAGTGCTACCTACAAACATCTGGGACAAGCATGGGCAGCGTTTTTGCTCCTAGCCTGGCTAATCTATACATGCATAAATTTGAACAGGACTACGTCCTCAACAATGACAATCCGTATATGACATCAATACGTACATGGAGAAGATACATTGATGACATCCTTGTGATCTGGCATGGGGATGACATCTCCCTTCAGGCCTTTCAAAGCTGGTTGAACAACCGCAACAAGTTCTTACGTTTCACATTGGAAAGTAACAATCACTCCTTGGCCTTCTTAGATCTAATGATAACAGTAACACCACAGGGTCTTAAATCAGAGCTGTATAGGAAGCGCATGGCTCGGAATTCTTTGTTAGAATATACCAGCTGCCATCCGAAGTCCTTGCGTGACAACTTGCCATATGGACAGTTCCTACGAGTGCATCGGAACTGTTCGTCAAAAGAAGACTTTGTAAAACACTCTGAAGATCTAGCCCAACAACTTGGTGATAGGAGTTACCCGAAGAAACTGATTAAACGCTCCAAAAAGAGAGCAGCTAACAATAATCAGGAAGCCCTACTAGATACACCAGTACTCAAAGAGAAGAATGACAGACTTACATGCGTCAATACTTTCAGTACTAGGCAGAGGGAGGTCACGCGGAAGACGCCGGACACAGGGACAAGTACAATGGAATGTTCCCCAACAAGGAATGGGACTTCGGAGTGGCAAACAGATCCCACAGGAACAAGCAGGAACCGTGTCTGGGAACAGACACGGTTCACAAATTGCAATAGTAGCAATTTGATCTACCTCATTACATGTCCGTGCACACTCAGGTATGTCGGTATGACTACCCGGAAAATTAGAATAAGGATCTCGGAGCACAAGAGTACAATAAGGTGCAAAAAGCAAGCGACTCGCCTAACGAATCACTACATCCAAGTGGGCCATAAACCTACAGACTTTGAGTGGACAGTACTGGAACAGCCCAATATACCAGTACATATTACTGATGTGTCTAAACACCTATTCAGGATAGAACAGAAATGGGTGTACAGACTTAATTGTGACAAGGCCGGATTGAATGAAGATATCCCGTGGATGACACTATAGACCACGTCAATGGCGCCAATATTTGGGGCTGTCCAAAGGATTCTCTAGAGCTATGGAACAGGCATATAATGAAGAGTGCAGAGTGCATAGAAGCGGCGTTGAGATCTTTGGCCATCTGCTAATATGACATTTGAGGCAGTTACGGATAGACATCCATTTTGAGTCTTAATGACCATAACATATGTAGTTGCACTACTTTAATAGTTGGAATATATGTGCTGACTACATATCCCAGAATGCACTAGAATGTCCAAGATAAGATAATATAGGCAAAAGATCTAAGTATCCACAGTTAACCTGCGTCTGGAGGTCCTGAACACAACAATGTGGACTGAAGACCTAATCATTTAACGTTGCTACCCCGTAGGAAGGGTCTAAAACTCCAAAACTCTAGATACATGGTGGGAGAGAATGTCTAACTACATTGCGATCTTGAAACTAATGTGCTATAATTAATAACAAGAGGCATGCTCCCTATGTGTTCCTAATGAAATGAGCGACCTAGCGGATGTATATGAGAATATAAATATCATCCTACATTACAAACGTCATTATAACAGTGAGATCGTTATATTATAATATACACTTTTTCTAAACTACATTACCCATGAGTCTTGAGAGTGAAATATAGGATTGGTGGCTTAATCATCGTTGCGCTTCATACCTTAAGGAAGTGCGCTAAAGGAAACCACACTTCCCATGATTCAGGGTAGTTCACTGTGAATGTAGCGGCCCAATCACGACCACGCGAAAAACGATAAGGAAGTACCCTACCTCGTCCGCGGCACCTCCCCAAACAGCACGGCAGGCTGTTGGAAGTACCGACGGAAAGGTAAGGGTGTTTGAAGGCGAGACAAACTTAGTTTAACCCTAAAATGCAAGCGCGCTGTCTGGGCATGAGTAAATGGAATGGATTGGCCGCGCTAAGTATGCCGCTTGCAGTGTGCGACTAGGGTGTAATCAAATCTAGAATGAGACATGGTAGGTTTGATAAACGTTATGAAGTAGCTTTTTGAGATAGTAAGTTGAGAGGACCAGTTCCTCAAGATCGCGATGATCATACTGGTGAACTGAGAGTTCCGCATTGCTGACGAACAACGTCAGGAATTCAGATGTTTAATAACTTGATACAAGATAGTCTCCCTTAAACATATATATTGAGTAGATAGGTGTTTGATTGAGAATGAGTTCTACATCGATGAGTGGTCATGTGTTTTCTTCATTAACTCTTGAATATTTTTTTTTACAACGCAGAGCGGTGCTTCATATCCCTGAGCTGTTTGTCAGGTGAGGCGAGGCCTTTCCCCTCACAAATTGAGGTGAGTCCCATGTTACGTATGAACACTGGAGGGCATACTAAGGTTATCATACCTTCTATGCTAACACTTACATGATAGCAATGTCTAAATAATAACCCTTACTAATGATTGTGTTATTATATTTTATTTATTTTTTGTCTATGTGTGGATATCCTGGCAAATCTATAAATGGACTTCTATACCAAAGGAGGAAAACTGTAAGTGAACAAGTGACCTTCAGCATTAGTGTTCACTTAAGTCCTAGTGTTAATTTAATTTTCATCTTTTTCACATATAAGCAGTAGCAATTTAGTTTATGGGTCCTGAGGAAGCGGCAGGTACATACTTCGACCGTGTAAGTCCGCAGAAACATGTCGACCAGATTACCCAGTCAGAAGGTATTTGTTTGAAACATCTGACTTTATTGCACTCTATTGGTTTTATATTTGGAAGGGCATGGCTCCAGAATAAAGTTACATTGCGTGCTCTATCCAATTTTATTCTGAACACTCTCACTATTTTTCACTAAATCACCTATGCACTGCTTTCAGTTACAACTATAACAACAATCACCAGACATCTGTCTCCTCTCTTTGTATATGGAGATAGACAATGGGCTACCTACTGTGAAGTAGACCAAATGATGTACTGCGCGGTAAGAATCGTGTAACTGATGGACATTTTTCACAGTGGATTTTTGTCCAGTAGTCTGCCTCCAAAGTAATTCTTGTAGTAGATATTCGGCCAGTTTTTACACACATAGTTCTGCTTGTGACCCACAGTTATTCGTTGTTTTCTCATAAGTTTCTAGGGGGATAATTACTGTGCTTGGTCGTTAAACTGCCCCTTGAACCCTCCTTCAATTGTATATATGCATAATATCCAGCAATGCCTGCCTGGTGTATAATAGCCTACTACTGAGAGACATATCCTGACGAATGATGTGTTCCTCCATAGCCCCCTGCCCCTGGTCCCGTCCTGTCGCGGACGGGCGCAGACGGGCTAGTCTTTGGCTCGTCTTAGGCGCTGGAGTAGGCGCCACACTGCGTGTCAACACTGCGCGTTGAAGCCGACGAGTTGCTTTATATCCCTCAAGTAGGGGAGAGCTTGAGCGCTAACCGCTCGCCTCCCTGAGTGTGTCTGGCTCTGCCCCGCCTTCCGAACCCGTGATTGGCTGAAGGGTCGGACCGGGCGTGCAGGCACAGGTCAAGCTGCTGGAAAGAGCTGATCCCTCAATGCGTGCAAGTGAGTGGATTATAATATGACAGCGTGCCACTAATAAATGGAGTAACGTTTCAGCAATTTTAAAAGTAAATTTTAAAGTGCAACTTTTACATAAAATATTCGATAAAGTTCGAAAGCTCACGGAGCAGTTTTAAATCTTAAAACAATGCAGAGCGACTGTGCTCAAATATGGCGCCAAACGGAGTCGAGAGGAAGCTGCCACCGTCCCCCCTTACCGCAAATTCCGGTGCCTCCTCGCTACCTTTATATCCCTCAAGTAGGGGAGAGCTAGAGCGCTAACCGCTCGCCTCCCTGAGTGTGTCTGGCTCTGCCCCGCCTTCCGCACCCGTGATTGGCTGAAGGGTCGGACCTGGCGTGCAGGCACAGGTCAAGCTGCTGGAAAGAGCTGATCCCTCAATGCGTGCAAGTGAGTGGATTATAATATGACAGCGTGCCACTAATAAATGGAGTAACGTTTCAGCAATTTTAAAAGTAAATTTTAAAGTGCAACTTTTACATAAAATATTCGATAAAGTTCGAAAGCTCACGGAGCAGTTTTAAATCTTAAAACAATGCAGAGCGACTGTGCTCAAATATGGCGCCAAACGGAGTCGAGAGGAAGCTGCCACCGTCCCCCCCTTACCGCGTACACAAGGTATGGGTTGTGTAGTGGGTGCAAACGTCACTTGAAAAGAGAATATAATATATCCCATTAAGAACATCATTAAGCTAAGTAACACGAAAAGACAGAATATTAAAAAACATTTTCTGCTCATGATTGTACACATTTTTCTTTTAAAACTCATTTCTTCCACAGGCCTCTCCATCTCGAAAAACTCCATCCTCTAACCGTGCTGCTCGCGGCGGTTGGGTGTTCCGTGCTAAGGAATGCGCCTGTCAGTCTAGGGAACTCCCTAGGATCAACCAGAACCGTCGACCTAACGTCTTCGGCTTGCACTCCAAAGACTTTACACCGCGACCCTACAGCTGAACCCGGATGGCGGTTCGAAAAACAAAAATCAAAAATAGTTCTCGGAGGAGAGCTTAACCGTAAAATATCAAAGAAAGAATTTATTTGTTTATTAGTCCCACGACTCTTGGTCGCAAATTATAACGCTCTTTGCTGGGCAATGTCTGTTCTTGGAACAACAGTTCAGGTTCAGAAGTATCCAAACGGTTCGACGGAGGCACAGCTTCTTGAAGAAGGTCGTCGCTTTCTCGTTCAGTGTTCGTTCCAATCAAACGGGCATCGCTAAAAGGCAGAAAACGAGGCACAGTTTCAGTTTTAGAGTCTGGAAGTCCTTTCTGGACCCACCGGTCGTACAGCAGAGGCAAAGGAGCCCTCTTACAATGTACGCCGTGAATCCAGTTTTTCTTTCCTTGCACTCGTACTGCAGATCGCGTAGACAATAGCACCAAGTAGGGACCGGTCCAGCGGGGCTGATCGTTCTTTGTCCGCTGGAAATTCTTCACGAAGACCCAGGAGCCAGGATCAATTGAGTGTCCTGAATCCTCAGAAGCCTGCGGCAATGTATCGTGAACCTGTTGGTGTAAAACACGCAATTTAGCCGTCAAATCATACAGATAGTCAAGCAGTACAAGGTGTTCAATCTTGCTAAATTTTGTCGGTCTCGGCACTCCCCATATGTTAGCCGGGCGACCAAAAACGATCTCATAGGGACTAAGTCCCACTCGTGAGTGTACAGTCATCCTTGTTGACAAGAGTGCTAACGGCAAAGCATCAGCCCATTTAAGACCAGAGCTTGCTTGAATCTTGGCCAATTTTAATTTAAGGGTGTCATTATAGCACTCCACTAGACCAGCTGATTGGGGGTGGTGTGCAGCGTGGAACTTCTGGCGTATTCCCAAGCCATCACACACTCTCTTCATCACTTGCCCCACAAATTCACTCCCATTGTCACTCCAGACCATTCTCGGCAAACCATATCTAGGGAAGAACTCCTTAACAAGGGTTTTAGCTGTGGATAAGGCAGTGTTATCTTTCAGGGGATATGCTTCCACCCATCTCGAAAAGGCACAAACAACCACGAGTACATACTTCAAGTTGTTGCACCTCTCCATGTGGATGAAATCTAGATGTAAAACCTCGAACGGATACGGCGGAGGCACAAAATGACCAGCTGGAGTTGGAGTTCCCTTGCCAGGATTGTACATCAGACAAACCATACAGTTCTTGACCACATTCTCTGCACACTTAGGAATTCCAGCATTCTGCCATACTGGAGCCAACAACTTACAAATCCCTTTCATACTGATATGAGCCATACCATGTGCCATCGTGACCACTGCAAGCACGTACGCATCAGGTAACAACCATCGCTGATGCTCTGACAGCTCAACCCAACAACCATTCGAATCCAATTTACCTGTACTCTCTCTCCACACGCTCAACTCTTTTTCTGTAGCTTCAGCTTGAATTGACTTCACACTTTCTATCATATCTTCACACATTCCTCTATCCGGAACCCATCTTGCCGGACCCGCAACATATATTCGACTCATCACATCTCTTGCCGTTTCTTTCGCAACTTCGTCTGCAAACGCATTACCATGACCAACATCGTAACCTTCTTATGTGCACTGCATTTCACAATCGCAACTTGCAACGGCAGGGTCAGTGATTCAAGAAACTCATTCACCAACTGACCATGCTGTATCTTCGTCCCGTGAGATGTAAGGAACCCGCGTTCCTTCCACAATCAACCAAAACTATGAGCCACACCAAACGCATACTGGCTGTCGGTGTACACAGTCACTCGTTTCCCTTTTGACAACACACACGCTCTCATCAAAGCAATCAACTCTGCTGCTTGAGCTGAATTATGTGGGATACGTGCAGCTTCAACAATCGTATGCAAAGTCGTAACAGCATATGCCGCAGTCGAATCACCATTCGGAAGCTTGAAGCACGAACCGTCTACCCATAGGGTACCATCACACTTCGCAAGAGGAGTATCCTTAAAATCTATTCTCCCTTTCGTCTCTTCCTCTGTCCTAAGAAAGCAATTATGTTGTTCAGAAACATCTGTCCCTACCAAAATCGGCAACAGCGTAGCTGGATTCAACGTGTTGCATCTCTTTATATGTACATGGTTCGCTAAGAGTGTCAACTCATAGCCTGACAATCGAGCACTAGTTAAGTGATGTGTCTTTGTCCTGTTCAACAATGTATCCACTGCATGTGGAACCATTACAATCAACGTATTATCCATTACCAAGCCAGCAGACTGTCGAATAGAAACAGCCGCCGCTGCTGTAGCTTTCAAACAACTCGGCAATGCTCTAGCTACCGGATCCAAAGTCGATGAGAAAAACGCACATGGGCGTTGTTTACCTCCAAACTGCTGTGTTAAAACTGACAATGCGCATCCCTAGGCTTACTGTAGTCAGGGATACCTAACACAGGAGCCGAACACAACGCATCACGCAATTCTGAAAAGCTCTTCTGACATTCTTCAGTCCAAGGGACAGGATTCGGAGTATCTTTAACAGTAAGAGCTATTAAAGGTTTCGCAAGGAGCGAAAAATTCGGACTCCATTGTCTACAGTATGATGTAATACCCAGGAAAGCACGCACTTCTCTTTGTGTGGTTGGCACACTCAATTGAAGGTCTCTCCCCTGAGGCGGAAAGCCGGGGGTTCACTGTCACGTTTTTAAAAAATGTGCATTATCCTTTAATTTTACTTCTCATTTAAAACTTGTGTGCTAATTTTAATCAGAACCTGCCTGGTTCAAACGCCGCTTCATACGCTGCTCTTAGCGCTGCAGACTACTTGCTGACGCCGGGAGGACAGGTGGAGCAGGCGCCATATTGGGGGTAAGAAGGGTGGTGTACCAGTAGCTGGCCGCCTCCCGCCCTCTTAGTTCATAAAAGCACCAATTTAGCGTGAATGCTCTGACTCAATTGAAGGTCTCTCCCCTGAGGCAGAAAGCCGGGGGTTCACTGTCACGTTTTTAAAAAGTGTGCATTATCCTTTAATTTTACTTCTCATTTAAAACTTGTGTGCTAATTTTAATCAGACCCTGCCTGGTTCAAACGCCGCTTCATACGCTGCTCTTAGCGCTGCAGACTACTTGCTGACGCCGGGAGGGCAGGTGGAGCAGGCGCCATATTGGGGGTAAGAAGGGTGGCGTACCAGTAGCTGGCCGCCTCCCACCCTCATTAGCACTGGATAAAAGGGGATGGTCATCTCGTCCGCGCAGCGGGCGGGTGCAGCGGGCGCGCCGGCGGCGCGCCCGTCTGCGCCCGTCCGCGCCGGATCCGCGCCCAGCGCCATACCCCCTGTGTCTGGCACCACAGAGAGGATTGTATACGCTCCAGGCGAGATTATGCAGCTAAAGCCAGCATTTAGGGTGGCCTGTCTACAACATAACCCGGAAACCATCAGCGAAATTACTAGTATTTGCCCTAACTGTAAGTCGTTCATCCCGTCTATCACATCCAAAGTGAGGACTTCAAACACTCATAAAGTCAAATCTGAGAAAGTTATCATATCACTTATTAATGCCCGATCTCTGGCCAGCCACAGGCAGGAGATAGCAGATTTAATTTTGGACATGAAAATAGATATCCTCTTTATCACAGAGACATGGATGGGTGAAGCATCCTGATCTACTGGTGGCAGTACCGCAGAATTACACGGTACATCGGTTAGACAGACAGGGGAAAAAAGGAGGAGGTTTAGCAATTATCTCTCGGAATATTTTTCCGGTTAGAATGTTTCCTATACCATCATTGACATGTGAAGCTTTACATTTTACTATTCAGTTGTCTCCTAAATATAATCTTAAAGGAGTCCTTATTTACAGACCGCCGGGTACACGATCCGACTTCCTGTCCTCCTTTATGTCTCTCTTGGAACCATTGGCAATTAATGACACCTTTATAGCCTTGGGAGACCTAAATTTTCATCTAGACAAACTGGAGGATCCGGAAACGGTATCACTATTGGCCGATTGCGAATCGCTGGGTTTAACTCAGCTCATTACTGTACCCACATACGAGGCCGGGCATATTTTGGACGGCCTTTTTTCTAATATTAAGGAGTTAGTAATTCAAGATGTACTACCCCTTACGTGGTCTGATCATTATGCAATTGTATTTCATGTTCCCATTACTCAGGCCCCTAGTACAAAAAAAAAACCTTAATACAGAAATCATTTAAAGTCTGGAAGGACATTGATTATGAGATTTTCAGAAACTCACTGATTAAAACATGTCCCGTTATATCGGAGGACCCTAATACTGCAGTGGATCAGTACTGCACCTGGTTGGAGAATGCGGTAGAAGCTCATGTCCCTGTTAAAACTATCTAAAAAAACAGGAAGGTGCCCTCAGCCCTGTGGTTCACAGAAGCCTTAAGAAAGCAAAAGCAGGTCTGTAGGAACCAAGAAAGAAAGTGGCGAAAGACTTATGATAGTGATTGCAAACTTAAATATAAAGAAACACTAGCTGCCTATAAAAGAATGATTCAGGAAGGAAAAAAGAAACACTTTGAGGAACAAATTGAAAATTCTAAAAATTCATCAAGGGAATTAT
The DNA here is from genome assembly GCF_964261635.1 of Lissotriton helveticus. Lineage (NCBI taxonomy): Eukaryota > Metazoa > Chordata > Amphibia > Caudata > Salamandridae > Lissotriton > Lissotriton helveticus. The sequence continues at coordinate 2,096,347,332 of NC_136067.1, forward strand.
ATGAGGTGGTTAAAACATTGGCTGGGAAATCGGAAGATCTGGGTCCTCCTCTCTCGCAGGAATTCTGCGATGCCCTGGCTAACTTTTTCTTTTCTAAGGTACACAGCATTTACGCTGAGTTTTCAGCAATAAAATTGAAATGTACCTCTTTAGTTAAAACCCGTCCATGTTCATTTTCCCAATTTAAAGAGATACAAGAGGAGGAGACAGCTGATAACGTCAGGCTGATAAAAACTGGCTCAGCCCTAGACCCATGCCCTCCCAAAATCTTTCCCCCAATAATTGATCTTATTAGTGAAGTTACAACACAAGTCTGTAATAAGATGTTTACATCAGGGGTCTTTCCGGACAGATTAAAAAATACTCTATTGAAGCCACTTCTCAAAAAATCTGGTCTAGAGAAAACTATGTTAAAAAATTACAGACCCATTGCTAGCCTGCCGTTCTTAGCTAAAGTAGCTGAGAAAGCAATGAATAAACAATTGTCCCTATACATGGAACAAAACATCCTACTTGACGATTCACAGTTTGGGTTTCGTAAAATGCATGGGACCGAGACTGCATTCATCAAGGCTGCGGACGACATTAGGACCATTAGGGATCAAGGAGGGACAGCGTTACTGGTCCTGCTGGATTTATCTGCGGCCTTCGACACTGTCAATCACTCCATCCTGATTGACCGTGTCGAAGAACTGGGAGTCCATTCCATGGCTAGGGCCTTGCTTGCCTCTTTTCTGTCAGGCAGATCACAGGCAGTAACACTAGGACCCTTTAAATCTATGGATCTTGCTCTTCCATGTGGTGTTCCTCAAGGCTCATCCCTAAGTCCGACACTTTTTAACATCTATGTGTCGGACTTAGCCAGGGTTATTAAAAGCTACCAGATGAGCCTCACCACATATGCCGAGGACACCCAGTTGGTGTTGGCCATCAAGAATGATGGGGAAGAGGTGGCAGCTCGATTTCAGGAGGGCATGTTGGCAATTAAGGAGTGGATGGCAGGAAACTGCTTACGTCTCAACTCCCAGAAGACCGAGGTAATCATCTTCGGAAAATTATTTCCTTTGTGGTCCTCCGTCTGGTGGCCTTCGTCATTAGGAACCTTACCGACTCTGGTTCATAAGGTTAGAAACCTAGGGATGATCTTTGACGAAAAGCTGAATTTCACCAATCATGCTAATCAGATAACATCGGCTGTCTTTCATAAACTCAGACTTCTCAGAAAAATCCTACCATTTCTTCCAGATAATGCGAGGAAAACGGTGGTTAGTTCCTTGATATTATCATCACTGGATTACTGCAACGGTTTATTTGTGAATGCTCAATCTAGGGTGGTGGCCAAATTACAACTTATTCAGAATGCAGCAGCAAGGCTGCTGTCAGGCACCCCTAAATTTAAATCCGTTAAGCATGTAATAATGTGCTACCACTGGCTCACAGTAAGAAATCGGATTAAATTCAAAGCCTTATGCCTTACCTTTAAAGCATTGCAAGGTCTTGGCCCGGTGTTTCTCAGACAGAAGCTCACCTTATATCAACCCAAGAGATCACTTAGATCCGAGCATCTGTACCAACTAACAGTGTCCCGGACTAGGACGGTCACTTGGGGAGATAGATGTTTTACCAATACAGCGGCCAAACTCTGGAACACTCTGCCGATGGTGATAAGGTTGACATCGTCACTATGGCAATTCAGAAAGTTCATGAAGACTTGGTTGTTTGACCAATGATTTTTTCCTCAGCATACCACTTTTAAGACTTGACAATGTTCTTACTGAGATAATAAGATGAGTCACAGCGCCAAGACACCTACGGGTATACGCCGCGCTTTACAAATCGCTAAAATAAATAAATAAATAAATAAATGAATACATTTTCGTAATTGCTTGGATTCTTTCTGGGGTCAATCTTCTTCCCTCCTTCGATAAGAGGTGACCTAGGTAGGTCACTTCTTGTCGACAATACTGTAACTTTGAAAGAGACACCTTGTGATGGAAGTCAGACAAATGACGCAATAATGACAATGTAGCTTCTTTACAAGTCTCTTCATTGTCAGCAGCGATTAACAAATCGTCAACATACTGAACAAGGGCAGCACCATCAGGTAAGACAACAGTATCAAGCTGTCTTTTCAAAGCCTGACTATAGATGGATGGGCTTTCACAATAGCCTTGAGGAGCGCGCGTAAACCGGAAGCTTCGGCCTCCTAAAGAGAAGCCGAAAATATCTCTACTCTCCTCGGCAATCGGGATGCTGAAGAAAGCATTCTTCAAATCAATTACCGAAAACCAAGTAGCGGACGCCGGAATCAAAGTCAGTAAGGCAGTGATATCTGGCACAACTGGAAATTGCGGAACTACAATCTTGTTCACCTCTCGAAGATCGATCACAAACCTGTACACAGGTGGCTGAGAAGAATCAGTGCATTTTAAAACAGGCAAAACCGGACTATTGCACACATTACCTCTCGTTTCTTCAATCACACCCTTCTCAATTAGGTCATAAATGATCGCTATAAGCGTCCTTTCGCCATCGCTAGAAATCTTGTATTGGGTAATACGAGGCAATTTAGCATTCGCTTTCAATGTCACAACATATGGTGAAATTTCCAGGAGACCCACATCATTAGGACCAGTAGCCCAAAGAGAATCAGGAAGAGAAGAGAATTCTGCTGGAAGTTGATCCTTAGATAAATACATCGGAGAGATCACTCTCTTACACAATGTAAGCTGCACTCCTGAAGGAGAACAATGTAGTGTTGCATACAATCTTTTCAACAAATCCAATCCCATCAGGTTCTCACCACAACCCGTCGTCAAAATGAGGGCTGCTTCAAATTCACAAGGTCCAACAGAAAGAGACAAAGAACTAGAAATCGGATTACTAACTGGGGCGCCAGAAAAACCTACTGAGACATTCGTTAAGCCAGACAAAGGTGCGCCAGGGAGTTTAGAGTGCATGATAGAACTCTTTGCAGCACCAGTATCCAACAGAAAAGACTCTGACACACCTGAGGTAATCACTTCAACATAAAGTCCACTCTGATCTACTGGAACTGGAATTACTCCCTCTCTTTGTCTATGGCTATCCTAGCAATCATTGCCGTCGATATTCTCACCTTCGACATAGTAGTCGTCAGCATAGTACTGAGTCGTCCTACCAGGTGCACCGTTCTGCTGATCAAAACAATTCAAAGAAGTCTGTGAAGGAAAGGAACGCGCATTCAAGGGGAACACACCACGTCCCCTACCTCTAGGAGCTTGCTGAACACCTCAACCTCTCACACCAGAAACACCATTCGTGCGCTGCAACAAAACGGACAACTGCTCTTGAAATGAACCTCTTCTCTGCAGTATGCACACTGATTAGGGCCTACTGGAAAACGCGGTTGAGAAGACTCGAACCTTTGCGAGTTTCTCTGATACTGCTGAGGTTGCTGATAATCACGCTGATTACTACGAGGCGGATATGCTTGCTGCAGCAGAACCTTTGTCTTCAGATCTTTAGTCTTTCTGTCCTTCTCGTCCTTATCCCTATTTTCGTAGTACTGTGCAGTAGCCAATATCTGAGCCGAGGAAGAAACAGCCCATGAACTCTCTGAATCCTTCAACTTAGCACACAACTCGGGAAGCAAATTATGTACGAACTTATCTACGAACAACCGTTGACCACCTTCCGTACTCAAGTCTTGACCACTATGGTCGATAAATGTTTCTTCAAACCTAGTGAAGAAATCAGACACACTTTCATCTTTCTTCTGCTTACACGCAGACAATTTGTCCCAGTTTACTCGCACAGCAGGCATTAAAGTCTACATGTAAGCAATGATCCGGCCAGGAAGGTCCGCGACTAAAGGCTCAGGTTTAGCACCACCAACTTGTTGGCCATCCGCAGCACTGATATTATTCCATGTGTCACCTAACTCTTGCGCATGATCCGTATGACGAATTAATCCCCACAGAGGTTGTGGAACAACATTTCCAAACAACATGTCTATATCAGCTAGGTTCATAACGCATGAATCTGCAGTCTGTGATAATTCCTTGTAATACCCTGCAGGATTTTTACGAGGATCGGGTAAGGTCTGCTTAAGAGCCAAAACTTCAACTCGTTTCCATGGAACATGCACCCAGACACGCTGAAAATGAGCCAGCGCAGCTAGTATATTATGACCAGCATCAGCCTGAACTGCTTCCTTCCATACAGGAGGAACTTTCTCTCATTGGATATTGTCGCACCCTTCTCCTAACAGAGGGATCGGGCTCAAACAACGGCTGAGAAGGAGGCTCACTCCTAAATGACAACAATGTTGCAACTGCTTTTTCAACATCGAGACCCACAATTGTACCCTTCGTAAACTCGGACTGTACACGGAACAATTCAGTCGGAATCTGTCCCAAATCACTATCTTCCCATTCTCCACGAAGGAAAGTACACATCCTATCAAAAAAATACCTCTGCTTGGGTGCTTCCCATTGATGGAAGACATCCATAACAGACTTTAAATCGTATCTGGAAGTATTAGTAACCCATTTACGCGCTAAATGATTCAATATTTCCCGCTCGTGGGAATCTGGCATCTGGCTGCGCAACTGTTTACGCTCTGAAACAGGGGTCGTACTTGATGACCCAAAGAAAGGAGATAAGAAACTAGCAACAGTATCAGTCATTCTCTGTCGAACAGAAGGAGAAGTTGACAGAAGGACAGGAGACAAAGCAGACTGAGAGGAAACCAGTATAGGAGCAGTAGCAGAAGGAGTAGCAAGAACAGGAGGCAAAGTCGTCAGAATTTGAGACGGAGCAGGTAGCAGAATCGGCGGCCCTTGAGGGGGCTGCACAAAAGGAATAGGAGCCAACTGAAGAGGAGCTGGCGGCTGTGCGATAACAGGAGGCAAAGCAACCGGAGGTTTCTCAACTAGAGGTTGCGGAGGTGCTGTAGCACTCTGCACATAAGGGGGTGGCGAACTCAACAGATGTGACATCAAAGGATCTTTCTCAAGGTCCTTCGTCGCACCCTGCGGAAGAGGTGGCAAAGCTGGATAACATTTATCAATCGCCATTTTACGTTGCCTGTGCAACTGCTCACTCGCTTGTTCTTCTTCGTTATCTTTAAACTGCATAGCAGCTTGCATTATCGAAATACCCTTCTCTCTTTTATTTTTCTTCGCTAATTTAATTTCTTTCTGTTTGGCTTCCTTTCGCCAGAGGCGGAAAGAGTCAAACATTGCCGGCCGGGCTTTCTTCTTGAAGAGTTTAACTTCTAGATTATCTAAAATCTCCGTGTCATAACTACCATATTAGGGCCATTTTAGGACACCGTCTTTTCTAGTGTATCGAATCCACACTTCATTATACGTGATGGGGCCCACGCCATGTTTCACATAGAGCTCATAGGTTGGAGTTCCAATCGGAGGCACCGGACACGAGTCCTCCAATCGGGAATCCTTCTTACAACCACAACAAAATATCTTTCCAAGTCTGCTAAGACCAGGCATTTTCGCTCACTAGTCTAGCTTCAAACTTCAAGGGAATATCGAACACGATAGCTTCGTGAATACACGAGTCCCTCGGCTTTGGAGCTTGCAAGTCCCAAATCAAAGATCCCAAGGGATACCCAAAAACTAAGGACTGGGAGACGCTCCACTCATACTTAACTGAAGTACCGATGACGTCGCCAGAAGACCCGTCTATTGTCTCGCTCTACAAATCATCTAAGGCTCCAAGATAGGGCGACAGTCAGGGCAGCAGTCCTTCGTAGCCGTCGGAAAGCGGGGAACCTCGCAGCAAAGACTTTCGGACTACGACGACATACAGGGGTCGATGAAGTGGTTGGCCTTCCTCCAGAATTTTCACACGAAGCTCCTCACGATCTTCAGGCTTGGACCGGTACCGCTGAAGTCGCCCCACATTGGGCGCCAATTTGGAGAACCGGGTTTTAGAACCCAGCGGCGCCAGGGGAAACGCCCGATGTCTCCGAGTCCTCCTGTCTTGGCATACAGAAACACGGGATACTTCTTGGTGACGTCAAGGATCAATTTTATTGGCTGCAACCAGAAACAGAGTTCCACGAAGTACAATGACGTATATTCGTAGGAGACTGCTCAATTCTACAAAGCAAGTCATTCCTTTTTATACCAAATATTGTGCTTCAGGCAAACATTCCTTATTTACGGTTAACCAATCCCATGTGTACACGACAAAGCATTGCACGACAAACCCACATCTCAATTGTCCAGCCCACTACAAACTGCGCGGGAAGGCCCAACATTCCTGCTCGAACAAGGCCGGACAGAAACCAATAATAAGACCACAACCCGAATCATAAATAGGCCATAAAAGAAGGAACAGAAACAGATGAAAGGCAAGATAGAAGGGCGTGTGTATGTACCGTAAACTCAGCAATGTCCTGCTCTTTGATCTCTATCTTGACCAGCTGCCGAACAAGGAACTGGCTCAACAAGTTTAGCTTCGGGCAACGGAGTCAGCTTGCCCAGGTCACACAGGAGTCAGGTAAAGGTGTACGTGTCTCAAGGATTCGTTCGGCCGTAGTCATCAGCCTATGTGAGGGCAACCACAAGATGGCTGCCGTACACAAAATGGAACCCAAAGGTTCAGAATGGAATCCCTGATTTCATGATGATCCCGTCACTCGTTCATGACGGAAATACTCGTGTATACCGCATTCGTCATTTCCGGTCCGCTGTTACCGAAATCGTAACAGAACCACGACCTTTATGATCCAGGGTCGGAATTCACTGAACCTCAGTTCTCTAGGCAGTGCTGTAGCTGTGTCTCTGGTCCGAGTGGTAATACTTCATTATTAGTCCTTCTCTAGTCCGGTCAGTAATTCATCATTCTAAGTCCTCTACCCAGTGCTGTAGCTGCTTCTTGGGTTCCAGTTGTAATTCCTCATTCTAAGTCCTATAGACAGTGCTGCATCTGCGTTTTGTCCCCCCTGTGGTAATTCCTCTTTGTAAACCCTTTAGATAGTGCTGTAGCTGCATCTCTGGTCCCAGAGTGGATTTCTTCATTTTTAGACCTTCTCTGGTCCTGTCGGTAAATCCCCATTCTAAGTCCTCTAGCCAGTGATGCAGCTAAATCTTGGGTTCCAGTGGTAATTCCTCATTTTAAGTCCTCTACACAGTGCTGCAACTGCTTCTCTGGTCCTGTCAGTAATTCCTCATTCTAAGTTCTCTAGTTCCCAGCGGTAATTCCTCATTCTAAGTCCTGTGGACAGTGCTGCAGCAGCTGCTCTGGTCCTGTTGGGAATTCCTCATTCTAAGTTCTCTATACAGTGCTGTAGCTGCGTGTCTGGTCCCATCTGTAATTCCTCATTCTAAGTCCTCTAGACAGTGCTGCAGCTGTGTGTTTGGCCCCATCGGTAATTCCTCATTCTCAGTTCTCTAAACAGTGCTGTAGCTGCTTCTCTGGTCCCATTGGTAATTCCTCATTCTACGTCCTTTTAGGCAGTGCAGAAGCTGCATCTCTGTTCCCAGTGGTAATTCCTCATTCTAAGTCCTCTAGATAGTACTGTAGCTGTGTCTCCATTCCCACGGGTAATTCCCCATTTTATGTCCTCTAGGCAGAGCTGCAGCTGCGTCTTCAGTTCCAATGGTAATTCCTCATTCTAAGTCCTCGAGGCAGGGCTGCATCGGAGTCTCTGTTAATACAACCACTACACTTCAAACAAAAACACAAAGTCATTGTCATTTACAGCAGCAATAGCGAGAACTATCTTATCTGTCATCTAGGGGTACATTCACACATAACGCCACCCCATTCCCCCA